>NC_036253.1:23722996-23803148 GCF_002742605.1 Olea europaea var. sylvestris | reverse complement strand
TATATATATATATATATATATATATATATATTTATTATTAATATTTTTTTATCATCCTCATCCAGAGTGTTATTGGTGGTATCTTTTCAAAGAATTGGTTCATGTAATGTCCTTCTCCATTTTATGGAAATTATGTACCTATCAAGCTTTCAAATGACATCAGCCCTCATGCTCAAGCTAGTTGAGATTACTTTTTAAAATAAGCTTCGTTGGGTTACCAATTTATAAATTTATTCAAAGTCAAATATTAATTTAAACTACACATTCACAACGATTACTTATTATTATCAACACATTTCGTGGGATATACTACTATTCCTCTTTATAAACCATTTATAATTTGCTAAATGTAGGAGCTTAACATCTTAAAATGACAGTTACACAGTTCGACCTAAATAATACCTAGAGGGGGGTGAATAGGTGTTTGCACGGAATTTAAGCAAATTTCAATTAACAATGGAAGCACAGTATAATTATTAATTAGTCCAGTTCAATTCACATGCAATTTATCCTATTTTGAATTACCGCAATAATATAAATTGTTGGAAAATAAAGAAAACAGAAAATTTGATGACGAAGAAATCTTAACTGGGTAAAACTCCGGGTATAGGCCAGTATGAATCCACTATAAACAAACACAACTTACAATACCACCAAACTAGAGCAACACACGTTCTTTTTTACCTCTTGTACTGTAATTCCCAAAGTCCTCCTGGATTGCGTGCTCCTGTACCAACTCCCGACTTTTGATCTCGTCTATCTCCAGTGGATTCCTCGAGAACTTCCCGTTCTCCAACAACCGGAACTCCGGTCACTTTTTTCGATCTTCAATCTTTGACAGATCCTCTGGAAGCTTTTGGTTTTGGTGTTTGAATTTCAAGTTTTGATGTTTTTCAGTCGCCAAAATTAATGAAAAATGGATTGTATGTTTTTAAAGGAAGTGTTTTCTCACAATGGACAATCAAGGCTTTTTAGTGAAATGGCACAAATATTTATATGTTGGACGTTTTGGGTAGTTTGAATGTGTTAAAACTCTCGAAGAATGCAAATTAGGATTTTATGGGTAACACTGTCACTCGAGCAACTGTTCAACGAAAAGCTAGCGACGGTCTTTCGCTTGAACGAGGGCTTGGCGAGAAGTTAGGAACATTCGTTTTGTTTGTGTCGCTCGAATAGTGTGCTGGTGAAGATCAAGCGAAAGTGCGACGATACTTCTTTCCTTGTTTCGAAGTTAAACCCTAACCTACCAATTATTTTTTATACAAAATTACATGACTCCTCGACTTTTAGACTATTTCAATTTGACCCTTTCTGTTCACAGAATAGCTAATTACAATTAAATCTAACAAACTTCCCTTTTGACATTCTGCGACAAAACATACATTACATCAAAAGTTACTAACAATACTACCCAAAACTACAGACTCAATTGCCTCTTGGTTTGCATATATCAAACATGTTTCCTGAAATCACAACACATATCCAATGTAAAAAAGCACGTGAAATAGTATCATAGATAAAAAGAGTTAAAGACAATTATAAATAGATGCACAATCACATTAACTAGATTAAGATACAATATTAATGTAAGCCAAACAGCCAAAAACAACATATATTAATATTGCCAAAACATCAAAAACTTAATCGAGATATGTGTGCCAAATAATCATAAAAAAATGTGTCATCCAATATCACAAATCGAAATATCCAATATCAACACTTCCACAGCCACTCCCCATTTTGTCGCAAATGAGAAAGGAAACCTTATCAACTATCATCAGCAGCATCGTCACCATCATCTGCATTATCTGAGTCATCGTTATCGTCGCCGTCACAGTCCCAATGCTTGCGCATCCACCTAATGCCACGTTTAACATAAGCAATCGCTCCACGAAGTGTAGCGAACTCCGTGGTGTAAAGCTCTGAGGCAACTCTCAACTACGTGATCTCGACCATCATACGAGCCTGCTGCTTGATGAGCACTGATGTTTGACCCATAGGAGCAACTGATGGATCAATGGGAATCGAGGAATTCCCAAGTATAGATTCAACTGAAGGAGGTGGAACAGAAGTAGATGACGATGGGAAATCAGAAAGAATAGATGGCTGAGAAGTAGAAGCAGGAATATGTGAAGGACCAGTAGAAGAGGTATCACAAATGGGATCAGCAGGCACTGCCAGGTCAGCTGGCTCTACTGACTCTGTAGGAGCGAAAGACAAAGGGACATGTGATCGACTCTGAGATATGGTAACCTGACCTATAGGTCAACTGATACATCGTGAAACCCCGTCAAGAAAAGTGACTCCCATGGAAATAACAAGATGATGAATCAAACAGGCATAAAAGAGACCTATCATATGACCTGGGACTCGAAACGTGCGCAAAATGTGATGACAGATGAATTTGGGCAAGTTAATTGAGTCACCATGTAATAAGGCATACAAAAACCTTGCCTTCTCCATAGGCAAGGACGAAGTATGTGAAACAGGCCAAGGATTCGTGGACATAATCCTAATGTGGATTGTAGTAGGACCGCCCCTAAAGGGCAGTTGAACAGTGTTGACCGAACAAGAGAGTCAGCCGGAAGGGTCTTAGCAAAAAGATAGGGAAAATGGGATGAACAACTCGTGGAATGTGCAAGGTGCTAGAGAAGACATCGTTTGAAATCCTAATAGTCGTACCTATAAGAAAACCCTAAACGATGATTCGCATATCTCATGAATATTTGCATAGAATTCTTGAACTAGGAAACTAGACGGTGGAGAAAGGACCATCAGCAGTGGCTCCCACCCTCGGGAAGTGAACATGGCAGCCAAGTTGGGAGAGAGGTTGAAGAGAATTACCTCACGCTCGAAAAGAACAAGGCAACAAGAGAACTGAGACTCGAAGACATCGTGAGAAGTGGATGAGATGAAACTAGTCCTACTATAGGAGGTCGATCTACCGGATGCCTGTGTAGAAGTCCGAGCTCGCTTAGGTTGTATTTGACATAAAAGGCATGTGCAAATGATCAGAAGTAGAAACCAGTATTATATAACCCTCGTAGACCACCTAAAACATGATATGCATAAACTATGCAACAAAGTGCAACAACCCATACAACGATGCAAAACAGTTTAAGACACGTAAACACTCAAAACGATGCACAATAGTGTAAGGCACACAAAACTATTCAACAAGGTGCAAAAGCACGTTAAACTATACAAAAGATGTGGTGTGACATGAACTATGTAGGATGTCAAGACGCATGTTGACACGGATCAAGGCATAGGTGGAGTGGCGTCAAGCCGTAAGCGACATGGCGTCAAGACATAAGTAACGTCGTGTGAGGTGTGTCTTTGAAAAGAGAACTAAAAAACAACCAACACGTCAATGGACCAAAGATGCAAATGATGAAAAAGATGAGCACAATTGGATCTAGCTAGATGGAAAAGGTGAAAAGGACATTCTAACGAACACATGGCATGCATCAATGAGAACCCAAAATTCCTCACCTATTCAACACCATAACAACCACACAATGTTGATATCCAACCCCAATCACAGTCAAAACAAGTCTATGTCATAAAAACACACCACCGTGAAGATAAAAAAATCAAAATAAAAGTGACAAAAACGTGTAAAAAATCAAAAGAATGGAAAAAATGCCATAGAAAAAAAATGCAAACTTGAGCCACAAGGAGTGAACAATGTAATGCTATACAAAAATTGGACAAAATGTGGTAACATAATGAGTATGGGATAATAATAGAAAAGAAACAATTGAAAACCCCCAAAACAAGTAAAACGGGTGGATATTAGGGTTTAAATTTCGTACCTTTGATTTTGGATGAGAATTTAGATGAAATTAACTTCAACTCATCTATTTTGAGGATTTGTTCTGAGGATTCTGTGTTGAAATAGAAGGCTAAAATATTTTGATCCTGTGTTCTATGAGATTTTTGGTGCATTGGTAAAGAGAATTTGTAATTTCAATTAATTGGTCTTGAATCTTTTGTCCTACTTTCAAAATTTTTTATAATAAGATCGTTTGTAGTTTCATTTTCTAACACTTCTACTGCAATTCAACATCAACTGAGTGTTGGTAAAACCAGTGCAATAATTTCCTTACGACATCTACTCTTCATAATCAAGGCTCATTTAACCTCAATTTTTATAGAAAATCTTGTATTTGTTCATATATGAACACTAGAGGAAACATCTTTGTCTATATTATGAAGCCTTCAAGCCAACGACCTTGAGAGGGGTGCTATTTTTCTTCCTGTTTGATTCATTGACATTTTCCCTTAAAAACTTCTCCAAGACCAAGTTTTTATTTGGCAATGAATTCCTGAAAGACCCTATAAAGCTCTTACACCATGTATTTTCAATCCTACCACTAACATAAATAAAATGAGGAAATTACTAGAAATGTTCATTTTCACATATCCATTTGCAAAAATGTCTATCATTGCAAATCCTTGCAAAAATATCCATTTTAGAATAATTTAGACCAAAATACCCTTATTAACAATTTATAATTCCACACAAAGACAAAAATGGACATTTTTGCAATTAACATTTTATTGGCCAATAAAATTTTGACACATAACTTGCCCAATTTATTTCAAAAGTGCACATGCCAAATCATAATAAATGCTATTTTTCTCATTGACACAGAAATGTCAAGAACTACATTTCAAGTATAGAGAAATGTCATATTCGGTATGAAATGTCATTCTAGACATCTAATATGTCGAGAACATTTAATGTTTTGATTTGAAATGTGTACTTTTGAAATATAAATTGGGTTCAAATATCGAGAACATTATTTTAATGTAGTTTCTCGTGGAAGCTACTTCTCGTAATCTATGACAAATTGGAAAAAAAATTAATTGTTTCATTTTTTCATTAAGGGCATAATAGATAATTTAGTACTAAATTTAAAAAGTTGACATTTTTAAATTGACATCCATAAAATTGGACATTTTTTAAAATACTCCATAAAATAATGGCATAAAGTTGAAAGGAAGTACACCTAGGTTACTGCCAACATGATGAGGCCTGGGAACATCAAAATTGCTATTTGAAATAGACATAAAATTACATGAGTTCGGTCATTACGAGGGTTTAAAAAAAGAAAGCACGTGACGGAGCATAGTTGGACGTTAGAAAAGAAATTTTTTTATCCATATAGGTGCTGCCACTGCAGCAATAATCAAAGCCCATGTTTTTAAACCCTATTCGAGGAGCATTAATAAAATTACATGCTCTGTTCTATTTACAAGTCCCATATCTTCTTCCTGAGCCCAAAAATTGATTAAATTCTAGCTTAATTCCTTGCTATACCAAGGAAAAAAAAATATCTATAGAAACTCCATTTGTTGGGATTTGGATTCATAACCGTCATCATATATAATTATGGATGCATAAAATCTAGATCTAGGTCAATAGTCCATGGTAGGAACTGAAATTCTATTTAAAATATATAAACGTATTGATGTTTAGTACTTTACCATTGATGTGGGCTTTAATCTTTTTGCAATCAACATAATTGCATACTTTCAGGTCTTCTCCGATGTTCTTCAAGAACTCCAAAAAATCACACCATTTTTTTTAATATTTTTTTCAAGCTTGTGAGCAGTAGTAAATTAAATTTGTTTTTTTTTTTTTCAATCATCTGTATATATCCCTGTCAATCGTTAAGATAATTATAAGCTACTATTTTGACCAAGGCACTTTTAACTATTCATATAAAAATATCACAAGTTCCATTTTTGTACTTGTGCAATTTCTTGTGATCGCATCACAACATTGAGTTTAGTAATCTTATTGTTAAACTATTGAACTCAAATTAAATTGTCCACTAGAAAAATATTTATAATAATGATGTCCATTAAAAATAGGTGACATTCTATGTTATAAAATATATGTTCGTTAATTAGTTCATTCTAACTTCTAAAGTAACGATGGATTTCTACATCAAATAACTCGAATTAATAATTAACATTCACAATTCGTTTAGGATTCAAATGAACCTTAAATGGTCAATAATATTTAATTCAACATGGTCATTACAGTATTAAACGTTTGTTAATCCTATCTAGTAATTTTTTTTGTTATTATCTTACCGAGTAATGTTATTCATAATCGTTCACTACAGTAATCGCCCTTTGTAGCACCGACATGGTAGATTAGTAATTGCTACATTAATGTGATAGGTTTTTTTATTAATTCATATATTAAATAATCACATGTCATAGGAATGTCACGTAGAGGAACTGCCGTAGTGAGTGACTACGAATAACATTATTTTTATCTTTATTACCAAAGTCTTGACAAACTTTAATAAAGATGAGGGAATGTGGCCTTAACAAAATAAAGTGGCCGGTTTTATTTAATGGTTGCGGACTATTATTTCTAATTACTTTATAAATTGAATATGTGTACTCACTTTATAATAATATCCGTGATCATGTGACATTTTATTATTTGCTCAAATATTAAATGCAATTACATAAAAATCAAATAATCTTAATTCAATATTTATTTATTCAAATAATATATATAATCCAACACCATTTTTCGCTTGATCAAAGCTTGACTTTTGGCCATTCTTCCAAAACCGAAATGACGGTTGCCAAATGCCAAATTATGGGGATAGTTACCAATCCAATCAAGTATTCAGTGCCAAAAAATATAACGAAATGCGCCATAGCATGCGTAGATGGTCCGAGCAAAACACCACCAAAACTTAAGATCAAGAATGCAATGATATTGTAAGCGAAAAGAATAACGACATTCCAGATGAATGTATCCATAAGCCGCTTCAAAACCTTTGGAACCGCACTCATGACCTTTGTTAAGCTAATTTCTTTGGCAGTATAGATGCAGGCGATTGTGTAGACCACTACAGATGTCGAAAGAAGGGCAAGATTGATGAAGAAAATCGAGTAGCCAATCTTGAACAAAAAAAAGGTCGTCCACTTGGTCGATAGAATACTGGAAATATTATTATGTAATGATCCTTCTAATTTGTCTGCATTGAGCAATATGTCTGTAAACAAAAGTTCTGTAATTTGGATGTGGCTTATGTAGTAAAAGGAGAGCGGGAGGATTAAACCCAAGGTAATTAGGCTGAAAAATTTTCTCCATGAAGAAACTGTTTTCAATGATTCTTTAAAGACTCCAAAGAACTGGATTTCTTCTACCATTTTTTGTTCAAAAACTTTCGAGAACACAGATATGGTAAATGGTAATGGAGGTTTGAGGGCAAATGACAGATATATATCTGTGAAGCAGGTGGGAGAGGAGATTGACTTTGACTAGTTGGATGAGGCCTTTTGGTCTTGCGTCAACACAAAGGATTGGGCAACTCGTGAAAATGATTTTCATCGAGTCTATCTTGACCGCAATTGGTGAAAGTTTTTCACGAAAGATAATTGCATACATTTAAAATTGACATTTTTCCTTGGAAAACGATTATTCAAAATATGTTATTTTCAACATTATTGAATTAACTTCGTAGCCTAATATGTGCACATTACAAACATTTCGCCCCTGTTTGACCCAATTTTAGAAGGAAGTATGTTATGAAATATTTATTTATTTATTATTATTTTTAGAATGTGTGGTTAAAAAATAAGAATAATTTTGAGTAGAACGAAGATTCCAAAGAACCCCATAAACTGAATTTCTTCTTGTTCCCTATCCATGATTTTCAGAAAACTTTTAGAGAATAGCGGACTTGGGATTGCAGTTCGAGGAGAATTGGCCGATATATGTGAAGATGGAGGAGGGTTATAGACTTTGACTAGTTGGATTTGGCCATTTGGTCTTGGGTGAAACGGGAAATGGACGATTCCTACGAAGAAATTTCACTACCATTCTTGTTGTGTCATTAGACTTTGTCATGAATGGCGTGGACAAGAAATCTAAACTTAAAAGAATTGGTCAAATTGCCAACATGATTCCACGTACTCTACTAGGAAAGAAAACGTAAATAACATTATTTACGACATAAATTATTATTTTTAAACTAGGCTTTATGAAACACCCCAAATACCGTGTCAAATGGTTCATATTACATTATTTAAGATGGCAAATTCATTTCCAATGGCTGCTTTCGTATTAGTTGATCATATTTAAGGCTATTTTTGGCACATCAAATAGTATTGTTTTTGTTTCTTGCATATTTCTATGAATAATTATATTCATACTAGTGTCTTTATTATTTGCACAACATTTTTCATTATAGTAAAGGTCCACAATATTTTTTTGCTTTTGCGCTTATGTCCACAACATTTTTAATCAAATGTTTATTTTTAATCTTCAATTAAATATCACATGTTGTCTATAATGGTGATTATCCAAATATTGCTCGTAGGGATGCATTCTCTGTTGTCAATACCCTTAAATTTGCAGCCATCTGTTATATGGCACGAGTATTAGAAATGCTCGTTGAGTGTTGTATATGTTCGCATGTGATCTAATAATTTGTAACTTAGAGAATATCTAACTCAAGATAGAGTAGCACAATAACGGATGATAAATGTATTTTGTGCACTTAATTGAGCCATATCACTAAGCTTTTATGTAGTTAAAGTATTGATTTCTACTTGGGTTAATTTCCTTTTTTTTTTTAATATTGAGCCCATTTCAAAGTAATTGGAAAATAGAGAAGAATTAATTGGCCATTGAAAAGAAGTTGAAGGACCAAAATTAAAGTGATTAAAAGTGGAGGATCAAAATAAGGAAAGAATGAAGAAGAGGGGCCAAAGTGCAATTTTTGGAGAGATTCACATAACTACATAACTGGTTGACAGCCCAGTTATTTAGGCCGAGCAATCGGCCGGCTATGTCAAAACAAAACACAGGCAAAACCAGATGCCTAGGCGATCGCCCTGGCAATTCATGGGAAGAACTTTTTAAAGGCATATAAATACAACATATTAACCCAAGAAAAAGGGTTGAAGAATTGATTGTAAAAAGAGGTAAATAACAATGCAGGATCGAATTCAAGAAATCCAATAATTTCGGGTGATAAGTTATTTTTATTTCTTTTGTTTTCTTTCCATAAATGTTAGGCTAAAATAGTTTTGTGCTAGGATTTTGATAAATGTTGTATTATAAAACTTTATTTTTTGAATCTTGTTTTTAATATTAAAGCACGTTTTTCAATTCTTGAATGATTGTCATGAATTTATGTTTCTTTACAATTATATACGCAATTATTGTATAAGTTTTGTGACTTGTTTTACTTTCGAAAGATTGAAAATAAGTTAGACATCATATCAATCGTCGTAGAGTCCGATAAGAAATAGAAATATATCGGTATACTCTATGTGATCTTTTAAGTATTCATAAATTCTTAATATGTTATTATATATTCTCATCCGTTATAGAAATATAGTCATGTTATATTTAAGAATATATTAAATTCTATTCAAGTGAGATTGCTAAACAATTTAAAAATATTGATCTTCATAATTAAATTGTGTTGTCAACTTGTAAGATTCGGGATTAAAAGAGGTTGATACAATGGAATTTGAGATTCTAGAACGTTTTTTATCATTATATTTTCATCAAACTTATATTTATTATAACTTTGCATTGATTTTTAGTTAAGTTAGATCTTGCATTTATAAGTAGATTATTTAATTACAATATAATTTTAGAAAAAAAAAATTCACAATTTCAATTGTTTCGGTTAAGGCTAAGTTAATTCGAGCTTGAAATAGCACAATCTCTATGGGTACGATACTTGGACTCCAAAATTTATTTTATTACTTATTAATGAACCATGCACTTGCAGTGTGTAAAATGAACAAGTATTTCATGATAGTGGTCGAAAATCCCGCCACTAACTCTGTATAATTAATTGATAACATTCCATATTCAATTCGATAGTTCAAATACGGTATTAAGAAATTTTACTATGGTTAAAGTTTAATTAGGCAATTTTAAATACTGAAGTTTAATTAGACAAATTTAAATGCTCAACATAGGGAAAGGAGCATCCGGATTGTGGAGCAAAAAATCGGCAGAAAAAGGAAAGGAAACAGAAAAGAGCTCTGCAAGACAATTAAGCTCTGTAAGACAATTAGGAGGTGAAATGGTATTGCCACAGAGATTCTAAGCGAAAATTCTAGTAACGTGCAAGAATCATGTGAAACTCATTTTCAAGTTTTTCTTATTTTAGTGAGATACAACTCTGATTTTTTTTGAATGTAACATGATGAATTACTATTGATGAAATGCATTTCTTTACTTGTGAGTACTCAGGCTTCTCTAGCTTGCATTTGTTAGATTTGACAATTTGTCTTATTGGGTTTGTTAAAATGATTGATAAACCATTTTGTCACCCTAAATGAAAAATAGATAAATAAATAACTAAATGAACAAGTCACTTTCCAATGTTATAGATGCACAAGTGATTTCTTTTACTGAGTCCATGTTTGATAATATTAAAATAATTTTTATCTCCAAACTCATTTTCAACCACATATTCTCACCATAAAATATTCTACATGAGAATCCAAAATTTTTTCTTATGTTTTCACCATATATTCACAAAAAACACTATTTCAAAACATATTTTTATCAAAAAAAAAAACTTAATTTTGATGGTTGTTGATGAGAGGATTTTGTGCGCTTATACAAGTTTCTATTCTTTATTTAATCAGAAATAAATTGAGCGAATGTCTACTTAATTTATATATGTAGGAAAATTTTAACTTGAATACAATTTATGTGAAAAGAGGTTATTTGAAACTTAATTGAAGCTTGATTTTAAGTAATTGAAGATTAAACGGATTACAATAGATCAATTGGAAGTATTAGTGAAGTATTCGGTAAACAATCATAAGTTTTGGGAGTTAAACTTGACAATTGAAAATTTTGGGGACTAAATTGTAAACTTTGAAACTTCATGTCAACTATTATGACTTTAGAATGAAAAGGACTTAATTACAAATATTAGAAGATGAATGACTATAAGTCACATGAGAAGCGGAGTCCAGTTGAAAAAATGGATTTGCTTCCTTTTATTTCTTGAACTCTTTGATAGAGACCATTTTGAATTTTTTGTGGAAATCAAGTTAAACGAGAATTTTGTCTAAATCTTGTTCTATAAATACATACTATAGTCCAACCATTAGAGCAATTCATTTACACCTACATTCAAGCCAAAGCTTGGGGAATTCATTGAACATATATTGTTCAAGCTGAGGGGGATGAAGAATTGAATCAATATAATAAACTAGGGTTTCAAGATTTTAAAAGAAGATGGCAGAATCTTGGTGCAAGATCTTCAATTTTTTAAGCATTTTCTCCTAAAACCCGGTGATATATTTTAATTCCTTCTTGTTTTATTCTTCTCATTTACTTAGAAATAAATGATTTAACCTAATTTTGAACCTTAATTTTAATTAAAAAAATTTAAATCTCAAATTGATTGTGTGATTTTTTTTTATTTTTTTTTACTTCCAATCTTAATATTTGGATTAATTAGCTACAAATTCATTGATTTTGTGAGCAATAATTACGTTGAAATGCAGTTTGTTTGTTTAGATCACGCAATAAAAATTGAGAACTACTATAAAAGTGTAGAAATACATTTTCTAATTAATGCAGTCGTGACATGAATTCTTAGAAATTAAATGTGTTTAACTAAGGTGTATCCGGATTAACAGAGATATGAAATTAACTCAGTTAAATGGAATCAATTTGAATTTGAGAGAAGTAAATTGAATATGCTAGAAAAACGCAACTAGGTAAATATAATGAATTGTATAAAATTTGAGATTAAGGGAATAGTTATGGTGAAATCATTAAAAAATTATCTTTTATTGTTTTGATATATTTAAAATAAAAAGACACATAAAGAAAAATAAACTATTTCTATTTGTTTTCGATCAAATTAAAGTTCGAAACTAACAGTTAGATAGTGGTCCTCGTGGGAATGATATTTAAGCATATATGTTCACTTTATTACTTGTTAAGATTCATATACTTGCTGAATATAAAATCAACTACGGTGGTCAAATAGAGGCTTCAATTCTTTGGGTTGTTATATATATATATATATATATATATATATATTACTTATTTATTTATTTATTATTAATATTTTTTATCATCCTCATCCAGAGTGTTATTGGTGGTATCTTTTCAAAGAATTGGTTCATGTAATGTCCTTCTCCATTTTATGGAAATTATGTACCTGTCAAGCTTTCAAATGACATCAGCCCTCATGTTAAAGCTAGTTGAGATTACTTTTTAAAATAAGCTTCGTTGGGTTACCAATTTATAAATTTATTCAAAGTCAAATATTAATTTAAACTACACATTCACAACGATTACTTATTATTATCAACACATTTCGTGGGATCTACTACTATTCCTCTTTATAAACCATTTATAATTTGCTAAATGTAGGAGCTTAACATCTTAAAATGATAGTTACACAGTTCGATCTAAATAATACCTAGAGGGGGGTGAATAGGTGTTTGCACGGAATTTAAGCAAATTTCAATTAACAATGGAAGCACAGTATAATTATTAATTAGTCCCAGTTCAATTCACATGCAATTTATCCTATTTTGAATTACCGCAATGATATAAATTGTCGGAAAATAAAGAAAATAGAAAATTTGATGACGAAGAAATCTCAACTGGGTAAAACTCCGGGTATAGGCCAGTATGAATCCACTATAAACAAACACAACTTACAATACCACCAAACTAGATCAACACACGTTCTTTTTGACCTCTTGTACTGTAATTCCCAAAGTCCTCCTGGATTGTGTGCTCCTGTACCAACTCCCGACTTTTGATCTCGTCTATCTCCAGTGGATTCCTCGAGAACTTCCCGTTCTCCAACAACCGGAACTCCGGTCACTTTTTTCGATCTTCAATCTTTGACAGATCCTCTGGAAGCTTTTTGTTTTGGTGTTTGAATTTCAAGTTTTGATGTTTTTCAGTCGCCAAAATTAATGAAAAATGGATTGTATGTTTTTAAAGGAAGTGTTTTCTCACAATGGACAATCAAGGCTTTTTAGTGAAATGGCACAAATATTTATATGTTGGACGTTTTGGGTAGTTTGAATGTGTTAAAACTCTCGAAGAATGCAAATTAGGATTTTATGGGTAACACTGTCGCTCGAGCAACTGTTCAACGAAAAGCTAGCGACGGCCTTTCACTTGAACGAGGGCTTGGGGAGAAGTTAGGAACATCCGTTTTGTTTGTGTCGCTCGAATAGTGTGCTGGTGAAGATCAAGCGAAAGTGCGACGATACTTCTTTCCTTGTTTCGAAGTTAAACCCTAACCTACCAATTATTTTTATACAAAATTACATGACTCCTCGACTTTTAGACTATTTCAATTTGACCCTTTCTGTTCACAGAATAGCTAATTACAATTAAATCTAACAAACTTCCCTTTTGACATTCTGCGACAAAACATACATTACATCAAAAGTTACTAACAATACTACCCAAAACTACAGACTCAATTGCCTCTTGGTTTGCATATATCAAACATGTTTCCTGAAATCACAACACATATCCAATGTAAAAAAGCACGTGAAATAGTATCATAGATAAAAAGAGTTAAAGACAATTATAAATAGATGCACAATCACATTAACTAGATTAAGATACAATATTAATGTAAGCCAAACAGCCAAAAACAACATATATTAATATTGCCAAAACATCAAAAACTTAATCGAGATATGTGTGCCAAATAATCATAAAAAAATGTGTCATCCAATATCACAAATCGAAATATCCAATATCAACACTTCCACAGCCACTCCCCATTTTGTCGCAAATGAGAAAGGAAACCTTATCAACTATCATCAGCAGCATCGTCACCATCATCTGCATTATCTGAGTCATCGTTATCGTCGCCGTCACAGTCCCAATGCTTGCGCATCCACCTAATGCCACGTTTAACATAAGCAATCGCTCCACGAAGTGTAGCGAACTCCGTGGTGTAAAGCTCTGAGGCAACTCTCAACTACGTGATCTCGACCATCATACGAGCCTGCTGCTTGATGAGCACTGATGTTTGACCCATAGGAGCAACTGATGGATCAATGGGAATCGAGGAATTCCCAAGTATAGATTCAACTGAAGGAGGTGGAACAGAAGTAGATGACGATGGGAAATCAGAAAGAATAGATGGCTGAGAAGTAGAAGCAGGAATATGTGAAGGACCAGTAGAAGAGGTATCACAAATGGGATCAGCAGGCACTGCCAGGTCAGCTGGCTCTACTGACTCTGTAGGAGCGAAAGACAAAGGGACATGTGATCGACTCTGAGATATGGTAACCTGACCTATAGGTCAACTGATACATCGTGAAACCCCGTCAAGAAAAGTGACTCCCATGGAAATAACAAGATGATGAATCAAACAGGCATAAAAGAGACCTATCATATGACCTGGGACTCGAAACGTGCGCAAAATGTGATGACAGATGAATTTGGGCAAGTTAATTGAGTCACCATGTAATAAGGCATACAAAAACCTTGCCTTCTCCATAGGCAAGGACGAAGTATGTGAAACAGGCCAAGGATTCGTGGACATAATCCTAATGTGGATTGTAGTAGGACCGCCCCTAAAGGGCAGTTGAACAGTGTTGACCGAACAAGAGAGTCAGCCGGAAGGGTCTTAGCAAAAAGATAGGGAAAATGGGATGAACAACTCGTGGAATGTGCAAGGTGCTAGAGAAGACATCGTTTGAAATCCTAATAGTCGTACCTATAAGAAAACCCTAAACGATGATTCGCATATCTCATGAATATTTGCATAGAATTCTTGAACTAGGAAACTAGACGGTGGAGAAAGGACCATCAGCAGTGGCTCCCACCCTCGGGAAGTGAACATGGCAGCCAAGTTGGGAGAGAGGTTGAAGAGAATTACCTCACGCTCGAAAAGAACAAGGCAACAAGAGAACTGAGACTCGAAGACATCGTGAGAAGTGGATGAGATGAAACTAGTCCTACTATAGGAGGTCGATCTACCGGATGCCTGTGTAGAAGTCCGAGCTCGCTTAGGTTGTATTTGACATAAAAGGCATGTGCAAATGATCAGAAGTAGAAACCAGTATTATATAACCCTCGTAGACCACCTAAAACATGATATGCATAAACTATGCAACAAAGTGCAACAACCCATACAACGATGCAAAACAGTTTAAGACACGTAAACACTCAAAACGATGCAAAATAGTGTAAGGCACACAAAACTATTCAACAAGGTGCAAAAACACGTTAAACTATACAAAAGATGTGGTGTGACATGAACTATGTAGGATGTCAAGACGCATGTTGACACGGATCAAGGCATAGGTGGAGTGGCGTCAAGCCGTAAGCGACATGGCGTCAAGACATAAGTAACGTCGTGTGAGGTGTGTCTTTGAAAAGAGAACTAAAAAACAACCAACACGTCAATGGACCAAAGATGCAAATGATGAAAAAGATGAGCACAATTGGATCTAGCACACGTTAAACTATACAAAAGATGTGGTGTGACATGAACTATGTAGGATGTCAAGACGCATGTTGACACGGATCAAGGCATAGGTGGAGTGGCGTCAAGCCGTAAGCGACATGGCGTCAAGACATAAGTAACGTCGTGTGAGGTGTGTCTTTGAAAAGAGAACTAAAAAACAACCAACACGTCAATGGACCAAAGATGCAAATGATGAAAAAGATGAGCACAATTGGATCTAGCTAGATGGAAAAGGTGAAAAGGACATTCTAACGAACACATGGCATGCATCAATGAGAACCCAAAATTCCTCACCTATTCAACACCATAACAACCACACAATGTTGATATCCAACCCCAATCACAGTCAAAACAAGTCTATGTCATAAAAACACACCACCGTGAAGATAAAAAAATCAAAATAAAAGTGACAAAAACGTGTAAAAAATCAAAAGAATGGAAAAAATGCCATAGAAAAAAAATGCAAACTTGAGCCACAAGGAGTGAACAATGTAATGCTATACAAAAATTGGACAAAATGTGGTAACATAATGAGTATGGGATAATAATAGAAAAGAAACAATTGAAAACCCCCAAAACAAGTAAAACGGGTGGATATTAGGGTTTAAATTTCGTACCTTTGATTTTGGATGAGAATTTAGATGAAATTAACTTCAACTCATCTATTTTGAGGATTTGTTCTGAGGATTCTGTGTTGAAATAGAAGGCTAAAATATTTTGATCCTGTGTTCTATGAGATTTTTTGGTGCATTGGTAAAGAGAATTTGTAATTTCAATTAATTGGTCTTGAATCTTTTGTCCTACTTTCAAAATTTTTTATAATAAGATCTTTTGTAGTTTCATTTTCTAACACTTCTACTGCAATTCAACATCAACTGAGTGTTGGTAAAACCAGTGTAATAATTTCCTTACGACATCTACTCTTCATAATCAAGGCTCATTTAACCTCAATTTTTATAGAAAATCTCGTATTTGTTCATATATGAACACTAGAGGAAACATCTTTGTCTATATTATGAAGCCTTCAAGCCAACGACCTTGAGAGGGGTGCTATTTTTCTTCCTGTTTGATTCATTGACATTTTCCCTTAAAAACTTCTCCAAGACCAAGTTTTTATTTGGCAATGAATTCCTGAAAGACCCTATAAAGCTCTTACACTATGTATTTTCAATCCTACCACTAACATAAATAAAATGAGGAAATTACTAGAAATGTTCATTTTCACATATCCATTTGCAAAAATGTCTATCATTGCAAAAATATCCATTTTAGAATAATTTAGACCAAAATACCCTTATTAACAATTTATAATTCCACACAAAGACAAAAATGGACATTTTTGCAATTAACATTTTATTGGCCAATAAAATTTTGACACATAACTTACCCAATTTATTTCAAAAATGCACATGCCAAATCATAATAATTGCTATTTTTCTCATTGACACAGAAATGTCAAGAACTACATTTCAAGTATAGAGAAATGTCATATTCGATATGAAATGTCATTCTAGACATCTAATATGTCGAGAACATTTAATGTTTTGATTTGAAATGTGTACTTTTGAAATATAAATTGGGTTCAAATATCGAGAATGACATTTGAAATGTCGAGAACATTATTTTAATGTAGTTTCTCGTGGAAGCTACTTCTCGTAATCTATGACAAATTGGAAAAAAAATTAATTGTTTCATTTTTTCATTAAGGGCATAATAGATAATTTAGTACTAAATTTAAAAAGTTGACATTTTTAAATTGACATCCATAAAATTGGACATTTTTTAAAATACTCCATAAAATAATGGCATAAAGTTGAAAGGAAGTACACCTAGGTTACTGCCAACATGATGAGGCCTGGGAACATCAAAATTGCTATTTGAAATAGACATAAAATTACATGAGTTCGGTCATTACGAGGGTTTAAAAAAAGAAAGCACGTGACGGAGCATAGTTGGACGTTAGAAAAGAAATTTTTTTATCCATATAGGTGCTGCCACTGCAGCAATAATCAAAGCCCATGTTTTTAAACCCTATTCGAGGAGCATTAATAAAATTACATGCTCTATTCTATTTACAAGTCCAATATCTTCTTCCTGAGCCCAAAAATTGATTAAATTCTAGCTTAATTCCTTGCTATACCAAGGAAAAAAAAATATCTATAGAAACTCCATTTGTTGGGATTTGGATTCATAACCGTCATCATATATAATTATGGATGCATAAAATCTAGATCTAGGTCAATAGTCCATGGTAGGAACTGAAATTCTATTTAAAATATATAAACGTATTGATGTTTAGTACTTTACCATTGATGTGTGCTTAATCTTTTTGCAATCAACATAATTGCATACTTTCAGGTCTTCTCCGATGTTCTTCAAGAACTCCAAAAAATCACACCATTTTTTTTAATATTTTTTTCCAGCTTGTGAGCAGTAGTAAATTAAATTTGTTTTTTTTTTTTTCAATCATCTATATATATCCCTATCAATTGTTAAGATAATTATAAGCTACTATTTTGACCAAGGTACTTTTAACTATTCGTATAAAAATATCACTAGTTCCATTTTTTTACTTGTGCAATTTCTTGTGATCGCATCACAACGTTGAGTTTAGTAATCTTATTGTTAAACTATTGAACTCAAATTAAATTGTCCACTAGAAAAATATTTATAATAATGATGTCCATTAAAAATAGGTGACAAATTCTATGTTATGAAAAATATGTTCGTTAATTAGTTCATTCTAACTTCTGAAGTAACGATGGATTGCTACCTCAGATAACTCAAATTAATAATTAACATTCATAATTCGTTTAGGATTCAAATGAAGCTTAGATGGTCAATAATATTTAATTCAACATGGTCATTACAGTATTAAGCATTTGTTAATCCTATCTAGTAATTTTTATTGTTATTATCTTATCGAGTAATGCGATTTGTAATCGTTCACTACGGTAATTGCCCAATATAGCATCCACATTGTATATTAGTATTTGATACATTAATGTGATAGGTCTTTTATTGATTCATATATCAAATAATCACCTGTCGTTTATTGATTCCGCATCAATCTCATTGTGGGTTTCGTAGTTTCCATTGCTACAGGGTCCGCATCAGTTGGTATCAGAGCTTTGGCTCCAATTTAATTAGGTTATATCCTTTGTTTTCTAATTTTTTTTCAATTCATTGTGTTCTTGTGTCCAGAAGGTTTTCTTGATCTTTTGATCCAAAAATTTCATAAAAAATCTTCAAATTCCATTTCTGGGCTCAATTTTCGCCCAAATCAGTTTTCGTTTTCTTCGTTGATTTTGTTATTGGTTTCTGGATTTGAAAAAAAAAATTACTGTTCATCCGTACGGTACTGTTCATCCGTACAGTAAAAAAAATTTGTTAAATATTATTGATCCGTCAAATACCAACTTTTATTATTCAATATCATTTCTAAATTACTTGGACACATTGAATCATTCCATTCCTTCAATTCAAGTCAAGTTTTAAAAGTTTTCTTTGAGTCCTTTGTTATAATTATTGAGTGATATCCAGTTTGGGGAATTCTACACAATTTAATTGATTGATTGAGTTCATTGATTGTTCCTAGAAGCAATTGTTGAAGGAACTGAGTGGTAAAAGGCAGAGAGGTGAGCTTAATAGAGGATAAAAGCCCTTGTGTGTTTCCAAGTGACTTTTGGTAAGGCAGTAAAATAAAATTTTTAGTGTTAGGATGTCAGAAAGGGTAGAATCAAACTCAAGCCGACAAGGTAATA
This sequence comes from Olea europaea var. sylvestris, assembly GCF_002742605.1. Classification (NCBI taxonomy): domain Eukaryota; kingdom Viridiplantae; phylum Streptophyta; class Magnoliopsida; order Lamiales; family Oleaceae; genus Olea; species Olea europaea. The sequence goes on along the minus strand of NC_036253.1, from coordinate 23,783,884 downwards.
ATAACAATGCATTGGAGGATTTGGTGCAGAGGTTTGAGAGGGCGTTTGGAGATGTGAGACATAGGTTGGAGAAGTAGGAGGCTTGGATGAATAGATTAGATACATCGATGGCTAATCTTAATCGGGGGCATCGAGTGGATGTATACAATACCAGAGGACCGGATAGATGGGAGCCTAGGAGGGAAAGGCGAGAGGAGTATGGATATGGGAGTGACATGGGCGAAGATGAATTTCACGGTGTTGAGATGGGAAGGATGAGGAATAGAGGCGATAGGTTCGACAGATGGGGTCGGAATGATCGCGGGGAGGAGTTGGATGAAAACTTGGAAAATATAAAAATGACAGTTCCTTCATTCAAAGGAAGGAGTGATCCCGAGGCATACCTGGAGTGGGAAAGGAAGGTTAAAATGATCTTCGAGTGTTATAACTACTCGAAGGAGAAAAATGTGAAGTTAGCAGTTTTGGAGTTCAGTGACTATGCAATTTCATGGTGGGATCAAGTGATTACTTCACAACGTAGGAGTGGGGAAAGACCAATCAGTACTTGGGAGGAATTGAAGTCATTGATAAGAAAGAGGTTTGTTCCTAGCCACTATTACCGAGAGATCCATCAAAAACTGCAAGGTCTATATCAAGGGTCGAAAAGTGTAGAGGACTCTCATAAGGAGATGAAAATACTCATGATTAGGGCCAATGTGGTGGAGGATCGGGAGGCTACCATGGCATGATTCTTGAATGGGTTGAATAGGAAAATTGCCAATGTAGTGGAGTTGCAACATTATGTGGAGTTGGAAGACATGTTGCATGTGGCTATGAAGGTAGAGAGACAACTGAAGAGGAAAGGGACAGCTAGGCAGCCGTTAGGAACTTCGAGTGTTAAACCATCTTGGAAGCCAGGGTGGAACAACAACAACAAAGGTGACAAAGCTGTACCTAAAGGTAGGAATGAGTGGCAGAAAGGGAAAGAAGAAAGTTCTAGCAAAACAACACCCAAAACAGATTCACAACCATCAAGGAATCGAGGCATCAAGTGTTCAGATGCTTCAGGTCAGGGCACATTGCTTCTCAATGCCCAAATAAACGGGTAATGGTGTGTTGGATAATGGAGAGGTGGTGAGTGAAAGTGAAGGAGAGTTTGATGACATGCCTGCATTGGAGGACGTTGAAGAAGAAGAAAAATTGGAGTTTGCTGTTGGGGAATCGTTGGTGTCAAGGAGAGCACACTCAAGTCAAAGTGGAAGATTCGGAGCAGCAGCAAGAAAATATATTCCACACACGTTGTTACGTCAACGATAAGGTATGTAGTATGATTATTGATGGTGGGAGTTGCACGAATGTAGCTAGCACAACTTTAGTTGAGAAATTAGGACTAGCATTGTTAAGACACCCTAAGCCTTATAAGTTGCAATGGTTGAATGAAAGTGGGGAAGTTAGGATGAATAGAAGAGTTTTAATTAATTTATCAATTGGGAGTTATAGTGACAAAGTAGTATGTGATGTGGTGCCTATACATGTGGGTCATATCTTGTTAGGAAGACCATGGCAATATGATAGAAGGGTCACACATGATGGATATAAGAATCGTTATAGCTTTGTCAAGGATGGGAAGACTATTACTCTTGCACCATTAACACCGGCACAAGTGTATGGAGATCAAATCAAGCTGAAAAGTGAGGAAGACGAGAGAATAAGAGAGTCAGGAAAAAGGAGAGGCAATAGTGAAACCATCAATAAGAGAGAAAATAGTGAGGTGGCTGAGAGTGGAGAAAAGAGAGAGAAGCCACATGAGCGGAGAGAAAAGGAGTCAATTGAGATGAGAGAAAAAGAGTCAGCTGAACGGGGAGAAAATCCAAAGGTCAACTTCTATGCAAAAGAGAGTGAGTTGAAAAAGGTTATGAGCGATAATAGGCAAATGATATTGTTAGTGTATAAGGAGTCCCTCCTCAATTTTGAGGATTCTAACACATCCCTCCCTAGTTTGGTTAAGTCTTTATTGCAGGAGTTCGACGATGTGTTTCCTGAGGAGATGCCAAGTGGATTGCCACCAATCAGAGGCATCGAGCACCAGATTGACTTTGTACCAGAGCTGTCATACCGAATCGACCAGCTTACTGAAGCAATCCCGAGGAGACGAAGGAGCTTCAAAAGTAAGTGGAAGAGTTGATGAGCAAAGGTTATGTCAGGAAGAGCATGAGTCCATGTGCTATACCTATTTTGCTGGTGCCTAAGAAGGACGGGACTTGGAGAATGTGCGTGAATTGCCGAGCTATCAACAATATCACTGTAAAGTATCGTCACCCAATACCTAGGCTAGATGATATGCTTGATGAGTTGCATGGTGCTTGCATTTTTAGTAAGATTGATCTTAAGAGTGGGTATCATCAAATTCGCATGCGGGAGGGTGATGAATGGAAAACGGCGTTTAAGACTAAGTATGGATTGTATGAATGGTTAGTTATGCCGTTTGGACTCACTAATGCACCGAGCACTTTATACGTTTAATGAACCATGTTTTGCGTGCTTTTATTGGGAAATTTTTTGTAGTTTATTTTGATGACATCTTAATCTATAACAAAAACCTAGATGAGCATTTAGAACATTTAAATTGTGTGCTTGTTGTGTTGCAAAAAGAACAAGTGTATGCTAATTTCAAAAAGTACACATTTTGCATGGATAGAGTTGTTTTCCTAGGATTTGTGGTTAGTGCTAACGGGGTGGAAGTCGATGAAGAAAAGATAAAAGCTATAAAAGAATAGCCAACACCTAAGATTATAACTGAAGTTAGGAGTTTTCATGGATTGGCTAGTTTTTATAGGTGATTTGTAAGAGATTTTAGCACCATCACCACACCGTAGACTGAAATAGTAAAGAAGAGTGCAGGTTTCCATTGGGAAGAATCTCAAGAAATTGTATTTAACACAATTAATGATAAGCTATGTAAAGCACCTATTTTGGCATTACCAAATTTTGATAAAACATTCGAGGTTGAGTGTGATGCATCAGAAATAGGTATAGGAGCAGTGTTAATGCAGGAAAGGAGACCTATTGCTTACTTTAGCGAAAAGTTGAGTGGGGCAGCATTGAATTATCCGACATATGACAAGAAGTTGTATTCACTTGTTCGAGCATTGGAGACTTGGCAGCACTACTTATAGCCAAAGGAATTCGTGATACACACCGATCATGAATCTTTAAAGCATTTGCGAAGTCAAGGTAAGTTGAACAAAAGACATGCGAGATGGATGGAGTTTATCGAGACATTTCTCTACGTCATCAAGTACAAACAAGGTAACGAAAATATAGTTGTTGATGTGTTGTCTCGAAGGTACGTGCTTTTAAATTCATTAAGTACTAAATTACTTGGTTTCGAACATATTAAGGGCATGTATGAATCTGATTGTAATTTTTCTAGTATTTATGCTTCATGTGACAAAGGTGTATTTGATAAATTCTATAGGCATGAAGGATATTTATTTAGGGACGATAAGTTGTGCATTCCTAATTGTTCTTTGCATGGATTATTGGTAAGGGAAGCACATGGGGGTGGTTTAATGGGACACTTCGGGGTTCAAAAGACTTTAGACATGTTAGTGGAACATTTTTATTGGCCTAAAATGCGACATGACGTAGAACAAATATGTGAAAAGTGCATAACTTGTAAAAAGGCTAAGTCTAAGGTTCAACTCCATGGTTTGTATACTCCTTTGCTTGTACCTAGTGAACCTTGGGTAGACATATCTATGGACTTTGTGTTAGGTTTGCCTAGGACAACAAGGGGTCGGGATTCAATATTTGTAGTGGTCGATAGGTTTTGTAAGATGGCGCACTTCATACCATGTCATAAAACTGACGATGCTACTAATATTACAGACTTATTCTTTAGGGAAATAGTACGTTTACATGGAGTACCTAAAGGTATAGTGTCTGATAGGGACGTGAAGTTTTTGAGTCATTTTTGGCGTGCTCTGTGGAGTAAGTTAGGAACTAAGTTATTATTTTCTACAACTTGTCACCCACAAACAGTGGACAAATTGAGGTAGTTAATCGAACTATGACTCAACTACTTAGGATAGTGATCAATAAAAATCTTAAATCATGGGAAGAGTGTTTACCGTTTATAGAGTTTGTATATAATCGAGCTACACATTCTACTACTTTGTTTTCTCCTTTTGAAATTGTTTATGGTTTTAATCTACTAACACCTATGAATTTTATACCTTTGCCTGTGTATGAACGAGGTAGCTTGGATGGGAAACGAAAAGCCGAGATGGTGAAAACACTCCATGAAAAGGTCAGGATGCAGATCGAAGAAAAAGAAAAGTTGATTGCATCAAAAACAAATAAAGGAAGAAGACAAATTACATTTGAGCCTGGAGATTGGGTCAGGGTGCATTTCAGAAAAGAGTGTTTTCCAGAGCAGAGGAAGTCAAAATTGTAACCACTAGGCGATGGACCATTTCAAATCATCAAGAGGATCAATGACAATGCATACAAAGTGGATTTACCTGGTGAGTATAATGTTTCAGCTACTTTTAATGTCGCTGATCTTTCTCTTTTCGATGCAAGTTTAGATTCGAGGACGAATCCTTTTGAAGAGGGAGGGGATGATATGAATCAAGACGCGTCAACAACCAAGACAACTCAAGCGTCAAGTCACGGAAAGGATCCATTGATCGTCGAAGGTGGACCGATGACGCGATCGAGGATGAAGCAAGTGAAAGAAGCGATGGGATTGCTCATCAAACAAGTCAATGAAGACACAATGTTCAGGCCAGAAAATGGAGCAAGTTTCATGTTGGAGTTGAGGGCCGAAAGGACTTGGATCAACGTGATAAAGACAAAAGAAAATGAATCTGAAGATTGTTCCATGCAACCGCATGATTAAACAACATATGCGGTTGCATAGATGGCCTCAGGGATAATATTGGGGGTAGGGACTTGTTCTATGCGAACGCATAGATTAACAATATGCAGCCGCATAGAACAAAAACATGAAAAAAAATTCGTTTTTTTTATTTTTTTTCCGAATTTCCTAGTTTCGATAGAATTCTTATGAAATCAAATTATTACCATAATTTGATGGGTTTTGGACCTTTTTTATTCATTAGTATAAATAGGAGAATATTTTTCATTGTAAGGACTTTTGCTTAAATAATATTATAGAGAGAGAATTTGTTCTTTCAATTTCTTGTTCTTCTTGAACAATCTTGGAACTTATCAAGATTCAATTTCTTGTGGCATTCTAAACAATCAGATTGTGGGTTCTTTTAATTGTAATCATGGGGTTTTAGGTTTTTCACGAATCTAGGGTTTCTTGGTTCAATTCTTGGGGTTCAAGATCTAAAACCAGGTTAGTATTAGCGTTCTTGGGTTCCACATCAATCTCATTGTGGGTTTCGTAGTTTCCATTGCTATAGGGTTCGCATCAGTATTGTTTGGCATAATCGATAAGTTTTCCAAAAAACACTATCACGAGATTTTATAGCTTCTCTATAGGTTTTAGGATCGATTCCCACTTGTTAAACAAAAGGTATTGTTCTTACAACATTTTTGTCATTTTCATCTACTAAGTAAAGTGAAAGAAGTTGAGAATCAATTTCAACTGGTCCTAAAGCCTTTTCTATTTGAGTTCATTTTGCTTTTTCAAGGCTCATTAGATTCATTAACATCTTTTGCTCGGGTGTCATAGGTGCGGAACATTGATGTACTATGCCTTGTTGTTTACAAAATAAGTTAAAATCACTAGAAAAATATTCACCTCCTCTATCACTTCTTAAAGTTTTATTTTCATATTTAAGTGATTTTTAACTTAATGTTTATAAGTCTTAAACATTTCAAATGCTTCGTGTTTGTGTTTCATTAAATAAAGATAAGTATACCTACAGAATCATCTATAAAAGTAATGAAATATCTATTTCCACCTCTAGTTAACATACCATTTAATTCACATATATCCGAATGAATAAGTTCTAAAATATGAGAAGTCATATTCACTCTTTGATAAGACTTCTTAACTATTTTAGATTCTATACATGTTTTACATTTATATGCAGTATTCACATCATATGAAGTCATGTGTCAAGTTAACATCATATTATGGTATTAACACCTATGTAACCTAAATGTCATAACGTAAAATAATCAAACAAATAAACAAAATCAACTTCATTATTAATAATATTGTCAACAATACACAATCTGACAATTCCTTCGCTTGAATAGTTTTTATAGGAAATTGATACCTTCATAATCACTAGATCTTTCATGTTGGATTTTCATGAAATTCAAGAATCATAGAGAAAGCGTACTTGAATTAGACATGGTTAATGCAATAGTTAAATCTTACGATTTTAGTCTTTAAAATCAACACGCAGCTCTTAAGTCTCCTTGGTAATGGGAAGTAGAACAAACTGAGCAATACTCGTGTGATTTGGGGACCATAACCGTATTCATATATTGATGCCCTTTGACCTAATTCGGCCCATCATAGAGTTAGGAACCTGGGCCCGATCTCTACACATAAAAGACCTACACTTTAATTGGATACATTAAAGACCAAAATACCAGAACCTTATTAGATCACTTTTAAATGGGCTTAACCAAATTTGATAACCTTTAATTTAATATACAATAATTCATATATAAGCCCACATGATCGGTTAAAATTCCTTACAATCTCTCATTTGGGCTATATGTGTCACCTTATAATTGTACATTAAATATAACCTTATGAGTACTCAAAATTTTGCTATCATTACTGAATGCATTTCCAAACAATCCAATCCATCAATCATATCAATATTGGATCAATGCAATTTTCGCTACTTTTATCGTAACGAAACCCATCAATGGTCACATATATCGATATAACTGAACGACATGGATCAAGCATGTATGTGTAGCATGAAAATTACATGTGATGTGATCTTAACATGCCTATTTCCAACTGGTCCACCTTAACACCTTAGTGAGGTTATTTTCAAACAAGTTCAGAGATAATAAATCAAAAACTTTATAACCTAAAATAAATTTAAGCAAAAACCATATAAAAAATAACATTATATGCGACCAATATGAAAAGCAAAAAATACAAACTCCCACTAAAACTAGACATCCTCAAGAGACATTACACACATATGAATAGTATGCTCATAAAAGACCTAGGTATCAATTCCTTAGTAAGCGGATCCACAACTGTGGAGTTTGTTTCAATATGCTCTATTAACAACTCTTTTTTGAACAGTCAAGAACTTGATCTCTATACGTTTTGATTTCGTTGAGCTCCTATTGTTATTGAAATACAGACTACTGATTTATTATCTCAAAATAACTTAAGCGGTCTTTCTATATTGTCCATAATGCACAGTCAGTGGCAAAATTGCGCAGCCATATTCCATGGTTTAATGTCTCATAACACGCTATAAACTTCGCTGTCATGGTGGAAGTAGCTATGAGTGTCTGCTTAGCACTTTTTCAAGAAATGGTACCTCCAAAAAGTAGGTAGATATCGCCTGAAGTGGATCTCCTACTATCTTGGCATCCCGTGAAATCGGAATCAGAATAACCTATAATCTCCAATTGATCCGATCTCCTATATGTGAGCATATAGTCTCTTGTTCTCTGTCAATACCGCACGATCCATTTGGCTGTTTTTCGATGATCCATTCTTGGGTTACTTAAATATCTCCCTAACATCCCAACAATGTACGCTATATCCAAACGCGAACAAACCCGAGCATACATCAAACTCCCTATGGCTATGGATAAGGAATCTTCTGTATTTCTTTAATTTTCAATTCATTTTTAGGGTATTGGTTTAAACTCAACTTGTCGCCTTTACCTACAGGGGTGTCACCTGGTTTACAATCTTGCATGCCATATCTTTTAAGTACCTTTTTGATGTAGCTCTTTTGTGATAATCCAAGAATACCCCTAGAACGATCTCGATGTATCTGAATTCCTAATATAAAAGAGGCATCACCAAGATCTTTCATCTCAAAATTATGTGCTAGAAATCTTTTGGTTTCGTGCAATAAGCCTATATTGTTGCTAGCAAGTAATAGGTGAACGACACATAAAACATAAAATATATACTTACTCCCATTAAACTTATGGTATAAACAATCATCGACCAAATTCATCTCAAAACCAAATGAGATGATAACATAATGAAACTTGTAATACCATTGACGAGCTTGTTTGAGTCCATAGATGGATTTCTTTAGTTTACAAAATATTTATTTTGCATCATCCGATACAAAGTTTTCTGGTTGTATCATATAAATAGTTTCATCAATTTCACATTGAGAAACGTTGTCTTAACATCCATCCCGATGTAACTCAAGATTGAAATGCGCTGCTAATGCCATTATAGTCTTGAAAAAGTCTTTTGAAGAAACCGGAGAGAAAGTCTCTTTATAATTGATGCCTTCTTTTTGTGTAAAGCCTTTTGCGATATGAAGAGTCTTATACCTCTCTATATCACCCTTCGAATACCTCTTAGTCTTAAATATCCATTTACAACCAATGGATTTTACACCTTCAGGCAATGGAATGAGGTCCCACACATCATTGTCCTTCATGGATTTTATCTCTTCATTCATGGCAATGAGCCACTTTTGAGAACTAGAACTTTCCATGGCTTGACAGAAGTTGATCGGATCATCTTTCACCATTCCAATGTCAACTTCATGTTTTTGGAGAAATATGATGTAATTATTTGAAACTGCGCTTCTACTCTCTCTACTTCTTAATCGCATTGGTACTTGAAGCTAAAGAGTTTGTTTTTCTGGAATGACTTGTTGACCTTGAGAGGGAGATAAGACAATGTCTTGATCCAAAATTGCTTCTTGAACAATGTCAGGGATAGAGACTTGATCATTGTCGATGGAAATTGGAGAAATTTCAACATGGTCATCCTCAAAGACAAAGCCTATAACTTCTTCTTTTCCCGCAAACTCAACACCCTCAAAGAATCGAGCATTTCCTGTTTAGAAAACTGCCTTAGTTGTGGGATCATAAAACTATAGCCCCTGGACCTTTCATAATATCCAATAAAATAGTGGCCGATGGTCATTGTGTCTAGTTTCTTTTCATTTGGCTTATAGGGCATTACCTTAGCTCGACATCCCCAAATGTATACGTGCTTCAAACTAGGCCTCTTCCCCATCCAAAGCTTATAAAGGGTTTTATCAGTGGCCTTAATTGGAACTCTGTTGATATATGCACTGCGATTTTTAATGCTTCACCCCTCAGAGATTCTGATAAGGTAGAATGACTAATAATACCTTTCACCATGTCCTTAAGCATTCTATTTCGTCTCTCAGCAACACCATTCATAATGGGCAAATCCCACAAAATGTACTACGGGATGATATTGCATTTCTCTCGAAATTTAGCAAATGGTCTTGGACGTTGTTCATCCAAACCGTCATATCTGCCATAGTATTTATCTCCATGGTCAGATCTGACGTTTTTAATCCTTTTGTTGAGTTGGTTATCAACTTTAACTTTATAGTTTTTGAACACATCCAGCGATTGTGATTTTTATGAATGAGATATATATAGCCATATCTTGAAAAGTCGTCTATGAATGTTATATAATATTGTTGACCATTCCAAGAATCCAAAGGAAATAGTACACAAATGTCCATATGTATATGTTTTAAGAAGTTTGAAGTCCTGTTGGCTTGAAATCTCATTTTATTGGTTTCTTTTCCCTTTATAAAGTTGACAAACAAATCATAATCTGTAAAGTTAAAAGGGTCATGAATCCCGTCAGACATAAGTCTTTCAATTTTCTTCTTGAAAATGTGACCTAATCTCTTGTGTTATAACAAGGCAGAATTCTCGCAGTTAATTTTTACTTTACACCTCGAGTACTTACATGCAAGGATTTATTAAAAGAAGCAATTGTATCAATTAAATAAAGATTAACATAACCTGAAAAAATCAAAAACCAACCAATTTTGAATCATGAAACAAATTAGATTTTCCATTCCCAAATGAACAAGAATAAAAAGATTTGTCGAAAGCAGAAATAAAAATCAAATTCTGTGTAAAAGACAGTATAATAAATATCTCATTATGATTTAAATAAAATCTAATCTTTAACAATAATCTAAATTTTTCTATTACCTCTACTTCCATCGTCCTGTCATCGCCAACATAGATGTATCTTTCACCATCACTTGATTTTTGAAAATCCGTATAGACATACTAATGTGAGTTATTGCATCAGAATCTATCCATCATGTATGTCTAGGTACTAAAGTTAAATTAACCTCAGAACGAACCAAATGAAGAAGAATACTTTTCTTGACACCCCATGTGTGGTAGTTGGTACAGTTCTTCTTATGACTTGCAACTCCACATAAGAAGCAACCACCCTCAGTTGGTTCCTTATGCTCTTTCTTTTGTGATGCTATGCCTGCAGCTTCCTTATCAATTTTCCTTTTCTTATTCTTTTTATCCTTGGAGGTGGTGGCTAAATAAGTACTTTCTATCTTCTCATGCTTCAATCTTTATTCTTCTTGTACAAAGTGTGAGATGAGCTCAATAAGGGACCATGAGTCTTTTAGACGGTTATAGCTCACTTTGAATTGACCAAAATGTGCCAAAAAGGATATCAAAACCAAGTGTACTAACAAGTTTTCAAACAAATCCAACTTGTGTGCCTTTAGTTTTGAAATAATATAAAACATTTCCATAATGTACTCCTGTATGTTTCGTTTCCCTTTATACATCATTGAGACAAGGTTTGCCAAAAGTGTACTTGTTTTTAGCCTTTTCATTCTTGGTAAACCTCTTCTCAAGGTCCTCAAGAAAACACTTAGCTGTAGTCACTTTATCGGACATAGTACCCCGGAATGCTTCTGAAATAGCACGCTTCATGACCATTAAATTTATACAATTCGATCACTTCCATTTTTCCATCTCTCTCTTGTCATCAGAGGTACTCTTATCAGTAAGTATAGCAGGTTGATCAACCCGTAAAACAAGGTATAGGTCCATGACTTTGTGAACAATCATTACGTTCTCTTGCCATGCCCTAAAGTTTTTGCCATTTAGCATTAGAATTGAATTGATTCTGGCAGAGATATTAGCAGCAGAACCTAAAAATAAATTAAAGAAGAATTATTACCAATGGTTAACATTAATATCCTTAATATGTAAATAATAATAATCTCAAATAATGGTAGGGCCCATCACAAGATACCTAGCACAACATCAATGTCTAGTCTTTGGACAGAAATCTTGACTTGTAAGTGGTACCCTTGGTGGAATGATCAAACATTGGCGATAAAATAATATGTCAACCAATAAATCTTTCTTTGGACCTATTATTGATCACACATTAAACCAAATAATTGCCACATGTTTATCACCACAGGTGCACATGCAATTCAGTTAAATATTGACCTTCCTTTGGCCAGATCAATATTTCCATGAATAACACACACACATAAATGCAGTTTAATATTCTAAGTTAATTAATTTTCACAAAAGAGGTTGCTTTGACAACATGTTGCTTCAATTAATTCACTTTCGAATATTATACATCTCAAAAGAGTCCTTAGTTCTAAAATTTGAGAAAACCACCAATTTTGCATATTTTATTTATTTAGGGGGCCTAGGGGTTAATAATTCAAGACTTTAGGGGGCAAAATTAACCAATTCAAAACTTTAAGGGCTTTAATTACAAAATCTAGAACTTTAATGACCCAAATTAATTAATTTTTAAACTTTAAGGACTGAATTATTAAACCCATAACTTAAAGGCCCAATTGCATAAACATTAAACTTTAGGGACTGAAACTTTAAATTTTAACCCTAATATGAAATTACAAGTGGGGCCTCAATTTATCCAATTTACTCATCAAGCTCCCACCCCCAAATCTCACCCAAACCGAAAAACCCAAGAAAATTTTCTTTCCTCTTCTTCTTTCCTCATACATATGTATTTTTTTGTATCTTATAAAATTTGTAATATTGAAAAAATGATCCATAATCTGAAATTCCTCAATTTTTCTAATCCGAATTATGGAAGACAACAAGAAAAACATGCCGTTATAGTTTTTAGTTTCAACAAACTATAGATCCTAAATTGTTAAATTTGAAAACGTTGAAATTATTCCAAGAACCCAATTCCAAAACTTTATTCTCAATGATTCAAAATTAAAAAGCTCTAACACAACTTATAGGAAATTGATACCTACATAATCACTGGATCTTTTATGTTGGATCATCAAGAAATTCAAGAGTTATAGCTGAAACGTACCTGAATAAGACATGATTAATGTAATAGCTGAATCTTGCGATTTTAGTCTTCCAAATCAATACGCTGCCCTTAATTTTCTCTGGTAATGGGAGGTAGAACGTAATGAGCAACACTCTTGTGATTTGGGGATCATAACCATATTTATATATTGATGCTCTTTGACCTAATTTAGCCCATCATAGAATTAAGAACTTGGGCCCGGTCTCTACACATAAAAGACCCACACTTTAATTGGATGTATTAAAGCCCAAAATACTAGAACCTTATTAGATCACTTTTAAATGAGCTTAACTAAATTTAATAGCCTTTAATTTAATACTCAATAATTCACATATAAGCCCACATGATCAAGTAAAATTCCTTACAGTTTTTTCTAACAAATTTCTAATTTCGACAATAATACAAGTTTTTCGGACTCATATACAATTTCAATGCCCAGTTTTTTAAGGAGATTTTATCTAACTAAGTTCCTATTCATATCGAAAACATGTACATTTTTTAAGGAAACAATTTTTCTAGAAGTGAAGATAATATCAACATTCTCTTTTTCAACCACTTTGGAGCAGCCATCATTACTCATTTGAATCTCTTGCTCTCCATTAGATTCATTATAAGTCATAAAGAGTGAGTTATCATATAATACATGTACAATTGCATATGAATCATACCACCAACGGGAAACTTTTCCCTTGATAGCATTAATTTCGCTCACAACAGCCAAAATGCTATCTTCATCAATGGAGTTCCCTTTGCCTTGTTTCTTATTTTGTTTACAGTTTCGATAATTCTTTGCAAAATGTCTGATTTTTTCCACTTATAAATCAATCTCCCTTGGGCTTCTTTTAAACTTGTCAAAAATTTTAAGAGATTTTCTTTTGTTTGATTTGTTGGATGACTCAGTCTTTTTTACAGATTTGGCCTTTCAAGTGCCTTTATAGGAATTTTCACTCCTATCCATTGCACTCGATTATTTTCAGTTTGGAGATGTTTCTAAACTTGTTTCGAAGAGCAATCTTTGGAAATATGAAAAATCTTCTTTCAATATCATTTCCAAGTCTCCATGAATTTAGTAATAATTGCTCCCATTTGGAAAGATTCTAGAAGATCAATCTTGATTGCCTTTAGTTTGGTGACGAGTGCTTGTAATTCACACACATGAGGGAGAAAAGGAATTGCAGCGTCCCAAAATTTATTGCATAGAATTATTTAGTGGTAAACATTTTGACCATAGCGTAATTTGATAATATTGAAATGTTGAGGGATTAAAGTGAAATAGTATTAAATTCAATTTGATTTTGATAAAATAATTAGATTTTGATAGAGCGAGAATAAAGATAAAGATATTAGACTCATTGTGTAGATTATAATTAATTAGGAGCCATTGATTGAAGAAAATGTTATTTTGGATAAAATCATATCAGGTTAAATCTGATTAAAAAGGAATATAAGGTTAAATGAATTTGAAATATAATCTAAAACTCGTATTCCTTCTTTTTAGCCTAGCCATGTGTTTTGATAATTATGAGTATGATTAGGATAAATGTTAATTGAAAATTTTATTTGATTTTGATAATGGTAATCTTTTTTTTATTTTTATTTGGATAGAGTTTAATTATAATCCTAATTTGATAAAGTTTAATAGTAATCATAATTCTATTATTTAAAATAAATTTTTACCCAAATTTCTTACATTACGCAGTTTTTTAATTCTAGCAGCATACAAACTCAATTGAGAATTTTAACTATATCTACTATAAGAATTCTCATTATTTCACCACGGAAAATGAAGAGAACATTGGTATAAAGAGAGAAGGTGAGGAAAAATTATAGAAAAGTAATAGTAGAATTTTTATGTCTAAGATTTTATTCTTTTCAACCTTTCAAAATTAAGGTAAGATACTTTTGTACAATTGATTTGTTTTAGTTTATCTTTATATTCAGTAATTTAAGCATGAATTATCACTGGACCTTCGGATTCATCCTAACGAAATGTGAATTTTATTGGGTTATTTATAACGAAATGTGAAATTCTTCGGGAACTCAAAACAATATTGATAGGTGTCTCACCTAGTCATCGATATACTCCATAAGAAATGTGGTATAAAGTGTCTATTTTATTATTATATAATTGTCTATGAAAACTGCATGTATTTTATTAGGAATTTTAAGATATTCACTCTTACAATAATTTTTCAAGATAGTTCGGGTCGGTTGAAAGTTTAGCGGAATGGTGATGCAAATTGTCAAGAGGATTTGTAGAAATATAATTATTAGGTTTCTAATTGACTAATTAGTTTCATTTTTGTTCAAGGACTTGTTTATTTAAACAATAGTAGGATATGTCTATTTTGAAAGATACAATTTTCATTTTATGTTTAATTTTATGGATATCTCAGTTATTTTATTATAAAAGAATTAAATTTATATTGTTCTGTATTTAACGTAAAGAAAAGTAAGTCTTTGATAACGATCTAGGGTTTATGAAAAATTGGGGAGTCACAATATAGTATCAGAGCTCAGGTTTACCTTTTTATAGACGTTTTTAATCAGTTTCAAATAAATGAGTTATATTAGGAATTTTCCAATTAGAAAAATACAATTTAAGTGATCTATATCTCACACTTATTGTTTGAGTTTTCTTGATTTGTGTATTCACAAAATTGAATAGTTTTGTTAAAAAAAAAAACTTAAATTGTCAAAGAATAGTCTGGGATTTAAGCGGTTCGCTTGTGACCACTCTCCTTATCTGAAAGCATTTTAGTTGTGCGTTATTCAAATTGACAAAATGAAAAATAATATTTCAAACCATTTTGAATTCAAGAAAATTCTATTTGTAGAAACTTCTAATTTACGAAAAACATATTTTAGGAAATTTCTAATAAAAAATAAAAAAAAAGTATTTTCATAAACATTAAGAGTTTAAGGACAACGTAAAATTTTTAAAATCTTAAACATGTAACGAGATGAAAAATCCTTGACACGCGAAGCTCACAATTCGACCACTCTCCAATTGGTCCCAGGTATGAAATGTAACGTTATACTTTTAGCATGATTATGAGTCATCTTGCCTTCTATTATGAAATGTATAAGCATGTTTACTTTGCATAATTTATTAATTAAAAAATTTTCACATTTTATATTGTTCATGCAAGATGGAATGAGATAGATTGTCAATAAAAGATTAAGCCCCTATTTGGTGAGGAAAAATTAAATTTTTAGTAGATTTTAATAAAAGTTTTTGAAATATGTGATTGAAAAAGCTGTGAAACCTATGAAATATGTGGTTAATATTGATTGTTTAATTTTGGCTTAAATTAAAATTTGATTTAAATCAATACTAAACGAGGTGTAAGTATAGTTGTATTACACATATTTAGAACTTTACAAATGCATGGAGAGATTGTAAATGTATGAATTTTGAGGACGAAATTCATTTAAGGAAGGGAGCTTTTAACGTCCCAAAATTTTATAGTATGGAAGGAGGGCGGTAGCTTCAAGATTTTATTGATATTCTCTCACTTGTAGCAGAAAAATACCATGGTTACATATGATATCAATAAAAGTAGTAATTGAGGAAGTATTACTTCTCTCACAATAAAAGAAGCCAATAACTGGAAAGCAATAAAAAAGGATGTACTATTTCCTTTACAACAAATGCTAATATGAACAAAAAGAAAGTTATAAAGATCAAAATGTAAAGCTGTGCAATCCATAACTGTCAATCTATATGAGTGCCCTGATGTGTCATGGTAGGTCTTCTGGTCCATATAATAAAAAATTTTGATGATCCAACCCTCTGAAGCAAGTGGTTCCCTTCTCAGTAAATATGGGAAATCATGTCTCTAAATGTCCTCATGAGTAGAGAGATCTTCCCCTACCTAAGTCGTGATATTCTTGATACAAGATCAGATTTGACATCTTTAGACCACCCAAAACCCCATAGATAGTTCGAACTTTATAGGAACAATAATCAATTTTAGCTCGAATGGTTTGTAGGGGGACATCCCATGAAAATATAGGGTTTTGTGGTCCCTCTCACACACCCAACGAGACCTAGCCTTTTGTTTTCGAAATCCTTTCTCAATAGCAAAAATCCAGTTAAAATCAGCATGTGCATGATGTAGAAAATCACGATGTTTCGGTGTGGGATCATTTACAAAGTCAATCTCTGACAGGTCTACCCTCGCCTCAGCATCCCTCACACAATAAAATACATCATCGAATACTCGTCGATTCCACCAATGTAACCCCTCTTTTAGCCTGAAGAGCTTTTCCCAAAAAGCAGCCATCTCCAAGAGAAGAGTAGGGAATGATCACTTCTGAGATACAAAGGCTGAGAAATTATAGTGCTTGATCCATACATTGAGGAATCGAAATGGCCAAGGACCCAAATCATCATCATTAATCCAGTATAGCAATAAAGGTGAACAACAAAGAAAGTTCAATTCAAATGCCTAACAGTAAGTTGTCGATAGAAATCTGCAGCTATAGCATTAATCAAAGCTCTATCCAGACGCTTACTAATCCGACCATTTGTCGAAGTGTACTGAGAACTAGAGAACCTAGCATCCTCGAAACCATAATCCAAGACCATGTTTGAAAAAGCACTAGAGCCATGATCTTGCCTACTATGATTAGCACGCTTGCCATCATGTGCAATAACCTTAAAGTCACCCCCAACTAACCAAGGGTCATCCATGGAAAGGAAATTGTGGTGAAGACCCTCCCACAAGTCCTTCCTAACTAAGGACTCACAAGCAGCATATACAGGTATCAAGTAAATCAGTCGTGCTAGTCTAGGGTCACAACCTTAACGTATAGGAACTAGATGTGATTGTCAATAACAATAGTGGTATTGCTTCTATTCCAGAAAATCCAAATCTCGTTCGACTTATTATGAACTCCATAGAAAGTTCAGTTCGAGATTGTTGGAAAAACTTGACTCTAATAAGGAAATGGAGAAAAAAAACCAAAGAAAAGTGAAACGCTGAAAATTGACTTGAGTGCATAATAGCTATCCTCAAACTAAATTTGACCTCTCAAGGATTGTTTTTAATGCCTAAAAAGACTCACGGCAAATGGTTTGTGAGATTTAACAAGCCTTAGAAGAAGAAAGACACTAAACTTTTGGGTTTTTTCTGTAAAACTTGAAGAACATTCAAAAGGATGAATATGTAAAGAGACTTTTATAAAACTCTCTACGAATGGAATGATTTCAATTTTTGGTGGTATAATGATTGTTTAGAAGAATGAAATCTATATATAGATTCTTCAGTTACAAGATAGTTTAAAAAAACTTAGTTCTAGAGATACATTTAAAAGATCTATTTCTAAAGACATTGCTTCTACAAATAGAAATTATTCTAATAAAATAGTAAGATTTATTGAACTAACAGGTTCTACAGCTACAGGGCAAGAAAAGTTTTATATGAATTAGAACAAAACATTGGTGATTACGTCAGTATTGTTCAAAGTTCTATAAAAATTCAGTTGTACAGGAAATTATAGATTTTGTTCAAATTTTAAGTTACCATCAAAATGAAAAGAGATACTTTCTTAAACATGGTCCCAAATATGAATCATCCAAAAATTCAACCTTTCTTAAACACCACCGACCTCCGGAAGAACTTTATTGTATTCATCTCATTGCCTAAGCCACCACTAGCTTCCACAAAACACTAATCAAAAAACCAACACCACCATTAGCTATCTTCTTTCAACGTTACCAAAAAGCTTCAAATGAGCGCTCATGTGCCTTAATTATTCTTGCAAGTCTTGATTCACTTATGAATGCTGCTGTGTTCCTCTAGTTGTTTAGAGTCTGAATATGGTCTCCATTCGTCTACTAGTTGACTAGATTCACAGCAATATGGATTTGAAGTCTCGGGTATCATTGTTATCAACCAAACTCGAGCCATTTAGACAATAAATCTGATTTACAGGTTGTTTTCACAAATTTTTATCTCTAGCCTGAGCTCCATTACCATTTGTAGAGAAATAATGTAGGTTACCAAGATCATTAAAACTACAATGCGGAATAATATCTCTCCAAAAGAGATGAAAAACTTGCCCAAAGCTTCTTCAACACCATCATCAATAGGGTCTTTGATGTTGGCTCAAATTTATATGACATGGATCAAAGCATCATCATCCCAAGGGATGGCAATGAATTACCAAAAAAATCTCATCGCAAATAAACTAAGAATATTCATCTAAGAACAAACATCTCTCACTTAGTCACTTTCTCTATTTCTCTTATTTTGCCAACTCCAAATAAAGCAAGTAAAGATATTTACCATTATAAAGGATCAAGGCATTTGAATTTAAAATTCAAACATTTTACCAGTGATAGAGAGAGAAAGAGACAAGACAAGAAATAGAAAGTGACCACAATATTAAATCCAACCATTGGATTTAATCTGTGGTCCACAATTATACCAAACTAGCATAATCCCCACCAAACTCCCTAGTCCAGTAATCTTATTCCATGTGGTAAGGTGATCAACTGTCAAAGTATTATTCCAATGTCCATCTTTAATTTCTTCTAGGTCCTCGATTATCTTGTCACGAATGCATATGGTTTTCATTAATTTTTACGATCTACGTATCATGATAAATCTATAGAAGAATGGATGATGTAATCCAGGCTGCTATTAGCTCAATAATATCCAATTGATGTTAGCAGATCATGTGGCTAGTCAAGTTGATCAAACTGCCCATCATTTCCCATGCTCTTGTTGAGGGATCAAAATCTCAACCTCCAGTATGTCCTCTATGCACTGCAGTGAAGTATATATCTCTTCGTTACCACGATGCAACTACTCGAATTGTTTGGCATACCCTTCCCTATCCTGCTACGTCTGAGCTCTAATAGAGTGCAACTCGTCATCATTATTCAACACTACTAGCTATCGATGTGGTCGAAGTGCTGCAATTAGTGCCATTTAAAGTTCAACTTTCTACGTCATCATCCTCTCTAACTTCTTTACCCTTCTTTGCTGTCATGGTAGAGCTTTAGATTGACAGTATGATTGTGGGCTTTATCACCCCAAGAGTTTATTGGCACCCTGGCTCGTTTATACAAGCCCAAATTAGGCTCGAGAAAAACTTATTGGCACCCTAGCTCGTTTATACAAGCCCAAATTCGGCTCAAGAAAAATGATCTTACCTTACATTATGAGTATATTTGCTATTGTCTTGGTCGAGTTGATGATATATTCACCACAATTGAGTGTGTGTCATTAATAATCCAATAGAACAATTTTGTCCTCTAATAAGTGTATTTTGTACACTTATCTAAGCCTTTAAATTGGAGTATTTGTTAGTAATTTGAATGAGTTATAGCTTAATTATGTGTTAATTATTTTTGTTAGTTGAACTAAATGCAAATTGGTAGAATTGGAGGAAAGAATGAAAAATAGGCAAAAATGAAAGAAATCCAAAGTTTAGAGACTAAAGTGTAAACATCAAAAGTGATTCAGACCATAAAATGATGATTGAAGATCAAATATGATCAATTGTATACAATTGGAGGTCAAAGAAGTAAAATATAGCTGAAGTATTTTCACAAATAATTTTCCAAATGAAGAGGATATGATCCAAATATTTAGCCTCAACTTGAGACCGACTTTTCAAATAGCAAACGTTCAAACTGAAAACTTTGTATTTCTAAAAGAATTATAGCGCTTTGAGTTAGTTTTCTAACCCACTTTGAAGCACCTCAGTTGAACATTGGAAGAGAAAGTTATGATTAAAATACCAAAAGCTGCTTAGGGATTACACTGTACAAAACGGGAAGTGCGCACTGGCTTAATGTGGCTCACACGTGGGACCTCAATGTGTGCTTACTGAGAGCAAAACCACAAACTAGCACGCACACAGTGGAATATATTGCGTGCGCCATTTCTGAGCCCGAATTGCTCAGCTTCCGTTTTGACCTAAAATTCTTATAGAAACAAAATTTAACCTACAAGGGACGGCTAGAATGGGGAACACATTATCATACAATTTTTTCACTTGAATAAGGAGGCTAGCACAAGATTCTAAGGCAATTAACATGAGAGATTGAAGATTCAAAGTTCAGGTTGAATATTAGCGAAGAAGAAATTGATTTTTCACTTTCCAATCATTATTTTCAAATTCGGGTAATTTTTTTTCAAATCTTTTTGTCTAATTTATCAAATAACATGCTAGGCTAATTATTTTTATGTATTAAATGAGATGAACCCTATGCATTATTTATTTATAATTCACGATTACCAGTTTAGTATTTCTAGCGTTTCTTGATTAATTTTGTATACCTATTGCATTATTTAATTATTTGGCCTCCAATTAGATAATTAGTTGTTTGTTGTAGTGTTGGGAGACTCACAATAAGTTTAGAACGTGGCAAAAATAACACTTGTGCGATGATGTTAAGAATAACATTTATTTCATGTGCAATCATATGGATAATCTAAACTTAAATGCATTCTAATCATCCAAATTCAGACTAGGAATAGATTCAGGTCATAACTAGAATATAATTAATTTGTCTTAAAAAAGAAAGTTAAATATATTAGTTTTATCGATTGTCAAGAATGCATAGACATAACGAGATTATGAATCAGGAATTGAAATAGATGGTGAATAATTTGATAATAACCATATTTTTACAAGTTTCTTAGATTAATTTAGCATAAATCAAATCAAACTCTTTTTTTTGTATACATAATTCGAATTTTATATGAAACTAGTAAACTTTAATCGAATTTATTCCCTGTGGGATGATACTCTTAACTCACTCAAATTTATTACCTGTTAACAATCTCGTACACTTGCAAATTTCACACGAACAAGTTTTTTGCCCCATTGTTGGGAAATAAAATATTTCATTTGAGTTTATTAGTTTTTATAGAATTTGAATTTTTTTCATTGTTTTAGGCTATTAATTAAACACCTAATCTCTCTTTTTGTGTTTTGGGCAATTTATACAAGATTCAAGAGTTTTACACGTCCTATACTACCTAATTGACTTCCACTATAATACCGAAGGCATTACACGAAATTTAATGTGATTTTTCATTATAATACTTCTCCATATCATTATTCGAAGATATAAGAACACATTCATACATTGATTTCTATCCTTTGATTCTTGAGATCATACAAACACTTATTAGGAAAAACATCAAAGTTTCATAATCCAAAAATACACACTCCCTTAACACATTAGGGATGGTACTTTCTCAATAACTTTCAGATTCTGTTGAAGATTGATGGAGGTTACTACAAGCATAAGAAAAGGACAAGAACTGGCTGTTCTTGGTGATCCACTGGAGATAGATAATTTTAGAAGATCAAAGAGCAGGTTTGAGTGAAGCATGTTCCACGGAATCTTGGAGTTTTGCAATTATTAAATCAACAAGTCTAGTGGAATTTGGTATGCTGGACCAGACTATAATTCACATTGTCTATAGTGGAGCTTAATGGCATGGTCCCGGAGTTTTTACATAGTTGGGCTTCTTCGTCAACAATATTGATGCTCTTTATTGGTTTCATATTTATTGTTTGCAGCATTCAAACCATAGGATAAATTGAACTGCTTGATTAAGCATCTAGAAACAATTAAAAAGTGACTTATTACTTTTAATTGTATAATTTTGCACGCAGGGTCAAAACAAATTGACTAAATAGAACCTTCACAAACAATAAAAATTGAAACATATTAGGCCAAATCCATATTTACATCATTTGGAAATAAATGTATATTGATTACTACTACAACATAAGCCATACCCGGGTTTGGAGAGGGAGTTAGGCAACAATCAACGACGTCAAATCAATGATTTGGGAAAATTTTAAGAAACTTTGATAGACTTTGATAGCTTATTGAACGACAGTTTCGATTCTTGATTGAACATACAATAGAATCCCCAAATTACCTTTCTTCCTAGAAGAGGAAAGATGAGGGTTTGTGCCGAAGAAATAACATAGAAGTAGAAAGAAGAAAACATGGAGAAGGAAGAAAAATAAAGAAAACAAAAACGAAAATGAAATTGAAATTGAAAACAAAGGGAAAAGAAAAAGGGAAATTAAAAAGTGTAGAGGGAAAAAAGGAAAAATAAAGAAGGGAAGGAAAATAATAAAAAAAAATCAATTTTTTTACAGCGTGCTCGAATGTATGCCATAAAAAATATCGCTTAAAAAATATATATCCATTTTTTACGGTGCTCAAATGTATACCTCAAATAACAAGATGCAATATAGGATGACTACTGTAGTCGCTACTATGAATAACATTTTTCAAAAAATTATATTATATGGTCACTTTCAAGTGCTTTCATAAAATTTTATAAACAATTTTATAAATATTCTATAACTTGGACTTAGCAATCATGCTACCTTGATACCATGTCTTTTTTAAACACCATCTATACATAAAGCCCTAGATTTTGAGAGCCCCTATGTTCAAGTGAGGGAGTTGTGAGATTCCTATCCTATTGGAAATCACATTATGACCAAACTCCGTGGGATATTTTGCCTTACCTCCATTAAAGTTTATACACACTTTGATGCCATATTGAACTAATTCATTTGAAATATTAATTTCTTAGAAGAATAACAATTTTATCAATTTAAATAACGTGTTCATAAAAATAACCTAAGTGGGATGTTCTGCCTTACCTCCTGATAAGTGTATAAAATACATTTATTCAAGGCTTTTAAACGATGATATTCAGTTGCTTCTTGTATGAATTATGGTCTAAATTATTACATTTCATGTTGAATAGGTAAAAGTCAATGACAGTACAAGAAATTGAAGGAAATAAGCAAAAGTTGACAAAACTAGAGAAAATGGGCTAAGTTGTAAGAGATCCAAAGTTCAAGGATTAAAGTGAAAATACTCAAAAGTTGTGTCGAACCTTACAACGAAGATTCAAGAGTTCTTTGAGTCAGTTGAATAAAAAAGACATCAAAGGAATGAAATATAATTAAATAATGATCACACATCAATTTCTGACCGAAGAAATGTGTGCATCATTTTTAGATTCATATTAAGACCCACTTTTGATATAGTAAATGATTGAATTTGAAAATGGTATCTAAAGTAAAGTTGTAGTCCTTTGAGTTAACTTTCCAACGCATCTTGAATTGCCTTGATTCGATATCGAGAGAAAAGGTTATGATGAAAAGACTAAAAGTTGTGCAGTGCAATCGAATTGACGACAGCGCCCAGGCTAATTTGTTGACTTTTTTCCCGAAAGTCAGTGCTTAGGTGCTACGATCATAGTGCCCAGGTGCTGCATGCGTAGCGCTTAGACGCTACCTGAATTTGTTTGCAGCGTTTAGGCGTTGCGTCGAGATTGTCTGGGGCGTGTTTTTGAGCCGTTTTGAAGTCCATAAAAATCCTACTTCCTATACAAACGAAGGAGGCACTTATAAACAAATCTTTCTCACACTTTTGGGGGATTCTTCATACATTGAGAGGCAAAATAACATAATTGGAGAATTAAAAGAGAAATTCAAAGGAGGAAAACACAAAGCAATTGAAGGTTTAAAGCATTGATTAGAAATGTAAGGAGATCTTGGTGCAATAATTCTACTTTTTCTTCTAATCTTTACTACAAATCCGGTGATGAATTTCTTGATAATTTCTTTTTTTTTTTTTATCATTAATATGTGTAGCTAAATTTAATTTTAGGGTGAACAATGTAATCTATTTGGTACCTTTATTTATTTTATTTGAGACTCTTTGTTCTTTCATATTTTATGTGTGAATTTTAATTATGTTTTCCATGCTTTGAATTTTTTGGCCAATTATTCAATGATTTCATAAACAATAATTACGTAGAGATGCGAATTCTTGTTTAGATCTCATATTAAAATCCTGTAAATTAATATAATGTGTAGAGATACCTATATTAATTGCTGTGGCCCTATAGGAATTCTTAGAATTGTTATTTCGTATAAATAATATTGATTAGCATAGAGATATGGGGTTGAATTATTTAAATAGGCTCAATGAGAACTCCATATGGGTAAATTAAATACCATAGAAGAATTCGACCAAATACTACTTTAGTTTTATGAATTTCAATATTAGAAGTAAATGTGACTAATATGTGAAGTTGTTTCATCCTAACATCTATTTATTGTTTAAATCCCAAATCACTTTTTGTTACATCAATTCAAATTTTTAGTAGTTAGATTTGAAAATTACATTCAATCATTTTTTTCATTTTTTGTTTATTTTCAACAAATAGAAGTTAGGAACAATAAATTAAGTAATAAAGTATAGTTCTCGTGGGAACGATAATCCGGACTAAAAATTTCCACTTTACTACTTGTTACGATCCGTCCTCTTGCAGGATAAAATTGACAAAAAGTTTTTAGCGCCGTTGCCAGAGACTATTACTTTTAGTCATAATTTATTTTTATTTTTAACTGTTATTTGATTTGTTTATTTTTTTTATTTACAGAAAAAGGTGTTCGTTGCATCCTCCGTGCCCAAGGCGACGATCTCAAATTGTTTGATTCGAAAATAAACGTACCTTCAGATGAAGACGGAAAAAACACAACCAAAAATAGTAATATCAAATGGCTGACAATCAACAACTCCCTATTCCTATTCAACCAATTGGACAAGTGGCCGCAAGAGTAGCTGTACCATCGGAACAGTAACATGAGCAAAGGGAAATAAATGAAGGAGATTTGTCAGTCTCAATATTCCTAACATCTATAATAGCACCCATGCGCTCCAGTATCTTATATCTAGACTTTAGGGTGAATCACTTTCAGATTAGGTTAGGTTGGATTAACTTGATGAGTAACACTCTACAATTCTACGGGTTACCTCATGAAAACCCAAACACACAAATCCCCAAAATTCTCAAAAACTGTTAGAACTTTCATGCTCCAAGAGTTAATGAAGATTCTATTAAAAATTGTGAAAAAAAAATGCAAATGTATGAAAAGAGCAAAAACACTAAATAACTTGGTTAAGCCCTAACACTTATTTGAGGGAATTTGACTTTTGATGAAGGATAATTAGCTAGTTGAGTCGTGGCGGTTGAAGAAATCAAATAATTGGAGAATCCTTGTTCATTGAAGTATTGACTTGCAACTAATAACGTCTACCTGAACTCGAGAGGGTGAGGATAGTAATGAAATATTCAACATTAGGTTACACACTAGGAATTAGTGAAAAGATTAAGTTTATGGTGTGTGAATCACATGAGAAACATAAGGATATATTTGACCATAGAGGGTCGGAGTTGAAAAAACTTGTGCAATCATGGTTGATTACTTAATTCTTCATACATACACGTCGATTTTGTACTGGAAGAATAGATATAAGCCCCTGTTTGGCCCTCATTCTTGCCAAATTTTAATAGTTGGAATAGTATTTTTTTGAAAAATGTATGGTTGAAAAAGAATGAATTTTTTTATTCGCGCATAATATTATTTTATGAAAGATTGTGTGGATGAAAATAAGAGAGAAAAAGAATGAGAAGGAGAATGGGGGCAAAACAAGGGTTTAATTTGGTATTGTGACTTGAAGCATGTTTGTGGAATAAACATCAAAATCTTGAATTCTAAGGTAAAAAGCTTGTCCAACCAATTATTTTTTGTATGCTTGTATGTTCGTAGTTATTTAAATGATAGTTTTGTTGGATGACAAACAAATATTTAAGTTTGGGGGTATTTGATAAGTGTATAAGGGTATTTGATAAGTGTATAAAATACACTTATTAAAGGCTTTAAAACGATGATATTTAGTTGCTTCTCGTATGAATTATGGTCTAAATTATTGCGTTTCATGTTGAATAGGTAAAAGTCAATGACAATACAAGAAATTGAAGGAAATAAGCAAAAATTGACAAAATTAGAGAAAATGGGCTAAGTTGTAAGAGATCCAAAGTTCGGAGACTAAAGTGAAAATACTCAAAAGTTGTGTCGAACCTCACGATAAAGATTCAAGAGTTCTTGGAGTCAATTGAATAAAAAAAAAAGACATCAAAGGGATTAAATATAATCAACTTATGATCACACATCAAGTTCCAACCAAAGAAATGTATGCATCATTTTTAGACTCATATTGAGACTCACTTTTGACATAGTAAATGATTGAATTTGAAAATGGTATCTAAAGGAATTATAGCCTTTTGAGTTAGCTTTCCAACACATCTTGAATCGCCTGGATCGAATATCGGGAGAAAAAGTTATGATAAAAAGACTGAAAGTTGTGCAGTACGATTGAATTGACGATAACGCCCAGGCGCTATCCCGTAGCGCCCCAGCACTACGTTTCTAATTTTTTCCTATAAGTCAGCGCTTAGGTACTGCATGAGTAGCGCTTAGGCGCTAGCGCGCCATGATCATCTGGGACGCGTTTTTGGGCCGTTTTGAAGTCCATACAAATCCTACTTTTTACACAAACAGAGGAGGCACCTATAAATATATCTTTCTTACACTTTTGAAGAATTTTTCACACATTGAGAGGCAAGATAACATAATTGGAGAATCAAAAGAGAATTTTAAAGTTGGAAAACACCAAACAATTGAAGATTTAAAGCATTGATTGGAAGGGGAAGGAGATCTTGGTGCGATAATTCTACTCTTTATTCTATATTCTTACTACAAATCTGGTGATGAATTTCTTGATAATTTCTTTTTTTTCTCTTATTAATATGTGTAGTTAAATTTAATTTTAGGGTGAAAAATATAATCTATTTGGGGACCTTTATTTCTTTTATTTGAAACTCTTTGTTCTTTTATATTTTATGTGCGGATTTTAATTATGTTTTCCATACTTTGAATTTTTTGGCCAATTTTTCAATGATTTCGTGAACAATAATTACGTAGCGATGCGAATTCTTATTTAGACCAAATATTAAAATTCGATAAATTAATATAACGTGTAGAGATACCTATATTAATTGCTGCGGTCCTATAAGAATTCTTAGAACTGTTATTTCGTATAAATAATATTGATTCTCATAGAGATACGGAGTTGAATTATTTAAATAGGCTCAATGAGAACTCTCGAGAGGGGTAAATTAAATACCATAGAAGAATTCGACCGAACACTACTTTAGTTTTATGAATCTCAATATTAGAAGTGAAGGTGACCAATTGGTAAAGTTGTTCCACCCTAACATCTATTTATTGTTTGAATTCCAAATCACTTTTTATTGCATCCATTCAAATTTTTATTAGTTAGATTTAAAAATCACATTCAATCATTGTTTTCATCAAATAGAAGTTAGGAATAATAAATTGAGTACTAAAATATAGCTCTCGTTGGAAAGATAATTCGGACTCAAAAAGTCTACTTTACTACTTGTTACGATCCGTTCAAGATAAAATTGACAACACCTCCATTAAAGTGTATACACACTTTAGTACCACATTCCCCTAACTCATTTGAAACACTAACCTATTAGAATAATAATAATTTTATCAATTAAATTAATGTGTTCATAAAAATAGGGGGAAAAATGATGCAGTAACATATAAATAAGAAAGTGTGTGGTCTCCAATGTGTCCCAAGTTTGGCATGCATCCCAATAAAACAAAATCAGGTGGCATTCCGCCGACGGAAGAAGACAAATGGCACATGTTCCATTCATATAGAAGATGCTCCTTCCTGAATTTTTAATGCGATTAGATAATGTTTGTTAATAAACAATATTTAACAGAAATCGATGTTGATGTAATTATGGTTCAAACGTATAATAAATCTTAAAAGGTCGAAGAAAAACTCATTGTTGCATGCTGAGATGGGATGGGATGGCACGAGGTGGGATGACAGGGTAAGGGTGGGTGAATGATGCTTAGTTAATTTTGTTTTTTCTTGATGAAATATAAGGTTTGTCCATTTTATCTTTAAAAAAATCAAAAATAAAATAATGGACATGTGTGGAACAACTGTCATTTTAAAGATAAATTGGACGGTTAGTGTACAATTAGTCCTTGTTTGAGCCCCTTTTTTTTTAGCTTAAATGTATTTTAGAATAGTATTTTTTTTGAAGAATATGTGGTTACAAAATAAGAAAATGTTTTGTATTTGCGTGTAACAATTATTTTATAAGAGAACGTATGGTTAACAATGAGTCTTGAAAAAAATGAAATTCTGGGAAAATGTGGGCCAAAAATAGGCTTAATTGTAATATAACTACGAAAGCCGATGATGATGATGATGTTTTTTGTTCGTATTTTCAAATTGGAAATATGTTAAGACAGATGTGAAAAATATAATTAAATTTGAAAAGTATATATGTACTAATTTTATCAACCTCTGTTTTTGTCCACAGAAGAAATGAGTTCTTGCTTGTTTGGCATTATCTATTACCCTATCGAGTTATATTTAGATTGATGACGAAATCAATCAAATAAATGTTTGAAGCGTCTTTATGAGTTTGATATTTCTGATGAGGTGGTTTGATATGGCTTCAAAACTTGTAAAGATCATAAAATTCAAAGAACATGTTGAAGATTAAAGCTCCGTTTGAGCCTCATTATTTAAATACTCATTTTTTTTTCAAACTTATTTTCAATCAAATAAATGTTTGTCCTGAAACTCATTTTTAATTACACATTTCATGAATCTCACAATTTGTATCATATTTTCAATACAAAATTTATCAACTTTTATCAAAATGCAATAAAAAAATTAATTTTTAACTAAACCAAAAATTTCTAAATTCAAATAAAGAAATATTTCATCTCTATAATATATCTTCTCTGTCATACACCAGAGACGCCTTAAAACTATCTTGCAGTAGGGGAGAAAAAAAAAATCTAGACTCAACAAGTTGAGCAGTGATGATGCCAAGCCATCCAAGTTGTTCGAGAATCTTGGCTTTCATAATTGAAATTAATCAACCTTATTCTATACGATTGCTTTCCCCCAATTTTGGAAATTTATTAAGGTTGCACTCTTGCAGACTTGCAGCCCTTCAAGATTGAAGATTCCATAGACGATAGGGCAAAAAAACAAACTGGAGAATGGATTCCTCAAAGGGCATACCTCCTTTCCAACAAGAAGATGAAATCTTACCATTCAGTAGTGTTGCTGAGGAAGAAGCTAAAAAAGAAAAACAGTATATCGGAGTCCGAAAGAGGCCATGGGGGAAATTTGCAGCGGAAATAAGGGATTCGACGAGGAATGGAAGGAGGGTTTGGCTTGGAACATTTGACAGTGCAGAAGAGGCTGCATTGGCATATGACCAAGCTGCATTCGCAATGAGGGGTTCATTAGCTTCCATTAACTTCCCCATTGAAATTGTGAAGGAATCACTATTAAGTATTAGATACAGATGCAAGAATGGTTCATCCCCAGCTGCAGTCCTAAAGGAGTCATACAAAAGAAGAGGTAAATTCATAAAGAAACAAGTTACTGAAAAAGATGAAGTGTTGGTGTTTGAGGACTTGGGGCCTGATCTATTAGATGAGCTACTATCTCAAAGTTCAGGTAAGTGAGTTAAACAAAGCATATTTTGAATCTTCGTATGATTGAAAAAAATCTTATTCATAACTTTCTTTGAAATCTGGCCACTATGTCTCTTCTTATACATCATATGATAGATGACTGGTTGGAGTCCATGTCATTTAATTTTGTTCAATCACTATCTAGTTGGAATAGGGCATAAACAGCAAGATAATGAATTTAAAGTATCTCGAATCGGTTGATTCAACGAATACCAGGAAAGAATTGAAAGAGGGTTAAGCCAAATTTTATTCAACATCAAAGCCAGAGAAAGTTAGTGCTGCGGTTGAAATCTTTAAAAGCTAATCACATACCCTAATTAAATTGCATCCCTAATCTCTCAACTCTCATGAAAATATAAACTAAGCCCAACTTAATAAAAACGTAATATCAAATAAAAAATTAAACTTAAATAAATAAAATTCTAGTACAGAATTTAATCTTGTACTACATCATTCTTTTAGGGGTCGAGAGGAGTCGTTCTCGAATCTTGTATCATATTTATCATGTGCTGGGTAATGGTGTTGCCTTACTAAATAAGTTTGCGTGAAAGATATTCGTAAGTTCATCCACTTCTACAATTTCATTTTCATTGACAGTACCATAAGACACGCTCAATGACCGTATGCTCCAACTTATCCTCACATTGATGTGTATATGCTGAAAACCCTAAAGTCTTCAAACGATCAAACTTGGGACATTTACCAGGCCAAAAATTTTCTCAAATTTTAAAATTCACAGGACAGAAAGGGCTTACGTTCATTAAGTGCATAGCATCTGCTGCAGCTTCTCTCCAGACGTTGAAAGCCGAGAGCTCACCATTAAGCACCATACCACTTCTAAGATGGTTATGTAAATCATCTCACCAACTCCATTTTGTTGAGGGGTGAATCTCATTATTTTGGGTCTTCAATTCCTTTTGTCGGTACAATGGGAATCAAATTTTATATTTTAGTTATTAAAGTCTTAATGCTTTTACTTTTCTGATTTTACAATAAAATTTGACACTGTTTAAGCCAACTGAAAGCTTCATATTTCTGCTTAAACAAGAAAATCCCAAGTCTTCCTTGAAAAATCATCCATCAATGATAAGAATTATCTATTGCCACCAAATTTTGGGTACTTTTTCAGCCCCCACAAGTCAGCATGTATATTCATTATGGACATATTCTAGGACAAATAGAAGAATATTTAAAATTACATGTTTATATAAGGTCAATGCTATCCAACCTAATCTGTCTTCAGCATAGTTCTAGGACAATTCAATTGCTAAATACATAAATGGGAAAATAAATTTACACGGAATTCAATTTCCTAAGATTAGGATATTAAAATGGTAGAATTTCACATTCCCCTCAAGTTGGCTCGAAAATATTATTAATTCCCAACTTGCTTAGATTAGAAAGAAAGAGAAGGTACCCAACCCTTTAATGAGAATATCCAAAAGTTCAATTTCTTGACGCAATATCAGGAATACAAATCTCTCCATTTTCTAGCTTTCCTTAACAAAGTGTCGGTCAATTTCTATATATATGTTTAGTATAATCGTAATGGACAGGGTTGTGTGCAACAGTATTGTTGGTCCCAAAATTATATTCGTGCCTTCAATCAAACACAGTAAAATAAAATAAAATAAAAATAAAAGGAACTGCAACACAAGATTTTTTGGCCCAAAGGCCCCAAGGTTCTGCTACCACTTCCAACGCCTAATCTCCTTTGAGCATTCGTAAGGATTAAACTCAAATCCACTATAAACCGTCCGAAAATAGGCAAAAGTTTGAAGTTACAGAATACTTAGTTCCAAATCTCTCAAGAACACAAGTTCTTCTCAGAACAACCCAAAACTTACACGAGAGTTCATCTCAAACACCATTTTTCTCTCGAAATCACAAAAGAAATCAGAGAATATACAGAGTCTACAGAGAACATAAAAATGAGAGAGAAGCTGCTAGAAAAATAAAAGACTGAAACTCTAGAGACCTCTCCACTACTTTTATAGGAGAGAATCTTGCATTTGATCCAATGGTCTAAAGAACGCCACTTGTCCATCATCCAGTAGAAGTGCCCTTTTAATTTGAAAACGCACTTTATCATTCCAAAATCTTCAGCTTATTGGATCACAGATTGGGCCAGAAGTAGAGCACACATTCAGGTCCATGTTGAATACTGGGCCTCACACGAAATTCAGCAAACCTTCCTTTCCAATCTCCACCTTTTGCTGCATTTTGTGACGACACATAAGTGGATTTACAACTTAATCTAAACTTCATTTGCTCTTATTACTTGCACAAAAGAGAAAACTTAGTCCTCTTCAAGATTCAATAATCTTAAAGAGTCTAGAAATTTATTTATAGGTATTATCTTTGTTCCAACATATGCAAGATTTACCTTAGTATGAATTTTGTTCAATTTAATATCACCACCATCAACTATATTTCTAATAAAAAGAAATTTAACGCCTAAATGCTTAGACCTATCATGAAAAATTGGGTTTTGACTTAAAAATATTGCACTTTGGTAGCTCCACCTGATTTTCTATAAGTCTTAATTCACCTAATAAACCCTTCAACCATAACCCTTCATTCATTATCTCAGTTGCAGCAATGTATTCAGCCTCGATTGAAGACAATGCGACCAGTTTTTGAAGTTGAGATTTCCAGCTAATGCATGTATCATTTATTACATAAAAATAAACTATTGCAGATTTCTTATTATCTGGATTTCTAGTAAAATCTGAGTCTACATAGCCTTTTAGTCTAAGTCCATTTTAATCTGTTTTAAACATTAACCTTAACTGACTAGTTCGTTTTAGGCACTTAATCTTATTTTTCATGCATTGGCAATGTAATTCACCTGGGTTACTCATAAATCTGCTTATCACACTCACAGCATAAGCAATATCAAGTCTATAGCATACCATAACATACATAACAAATCCAAAAGCATTAGCATAAGGAACATTCATCATTCTTTGATGTTCATCTTCAGATTTAGATGACTGATCAATAGATAATTTCATACTAGCAGACAAAGGCAGACTAACAAACTTAGCATCATGAAGAGAAAATATTTCAACTATCTTATCAACATAAGATTTTTGTGTTAAAAACAACCTTCCATTTATTCTATCCCTTGTTATTTCCATGCCCAAAATCTTTCTAGCTGGTCCTAAATCTTTCATCTCAAATTCAGATTTCAACTTTTCTTTAATTGAGTTAAGAGTTACTGAATTATGACCAACAAGGAGCATATCATCAACATACAAAAGAAGATAATAAGATTCAAATTTTCCGTCTCTCTTAAAGTAAAAATAGGGATCATAATCAGATTTATTAAAATCCAATCCTTGTATAAAAGAGTCAAATCTCTTACACAACTACCTAGGGTCCTATTTTGGGCCATACAATGATTTTTTCAAGAGACACACAAAGTTCACCTTTTCTTTTACCTTAAACCCTCTTGGCTGAGTCATATATATGGTTTCATCTAAAGAATCATATATGAAGGCAGTTTTCACATCAAGTTATTCTAACTCTAAGTTAAATTGCGTCACAAGAGCAAGTAATACCCTAATAGAGGTATATTTGACGACTGGTGAAAAGATTTCAATGTAGTCTATCCCTTCTCTTTGTGTAAAACTTTTTGCTACAAGTCTTACCTTATACCTTTTATTATTTGTCTTAGTCTCACCCTCTTTGATCTTATATATCCATATACAATCAATCAATTTACATTCTTTAGGTTTTTGAACTAAGATCCAGGTTTCATTTTTATAGAGGGAGTTCATTTCATCTTCCATTGCAACAATCTACTTAGGAGATTCTATGCAAGAAATAGCTTCTTCATAAGAAGTGGGTTCTATGTCAAATAGATCAGGTTCAGACTGGGCAAACACAAAATCAGCATACTAATACCTGGAAAGAGGTCTTATTTGTCTCTTTTCTCTATACCTAGCAAGCTAGTAGTCCTGCAGGTCATTTGCAGGCTCCAGATGCTAGTCATCTTCCAATGTTTCAACATCAGAGACATTCTATGATTCTACTTCTTGTGGCTCCACCTCAAACTGAGCCTGGTCATTAAAAGTCTCCTTATTCAGGTTTATCTCAGTAATAATAAAGTCATCATTTCCTATCTTTTCCCTAGATTTATCACTAAGACAAGGAAAATCATCCTCATTAAAGATTAGAGATTTACTTATTATAAATTTATAACTCCTCACATCTCTTAACCACAATCTATAAACTTTAACTCATTCTCCATAGCCTAAAAGCACACCCTTCATTGATCTAGGGTCTAGTTTTGAATCTGTGTGATGTGCATATACAGCACATCCAAAGGTTCTGAGGTAGGATTAGTCTGGTAATGTACTAGACCAAATTTGTCTAGGAATTTTATTGTTTAGAGAGCTGGAAGAACATCTATTTATTAGATAACAGGCAATTTTTACTACCTTTCCCCAAAATATTTTTAGAAGGCTAAAACTGATTAACACACATCTTGCCCTCTCAAGAATGGTTCTATTTAATCTCCTAGCAATTCCATTATGCCGAGGAGTATAGCTTACAGTTTTATGCCTGATAATCCCTTGTTTACTGCAATATTGATCAAATTTCGAATTGCAGAATTCAAGCCCATTGTCAGTTCTTAAAATTTTATCTTCTTATCAGTCTGATTTTCACTTAATACATTCCATTCTTTGAAAATAGTAAAAGTGTCAGACTTAGATTTTAATAAGAAAATACATGTTTTCCTTGAGTAATCATCAGTGATAAGGAGATAATATCTATAACTAGATACTGTAAGTACAGGGGCAGGTCCCCATAAATCAAAATGTATGTGCTCAAGAACATCTTAAGACTTATGCACTCCTGCCTTAAAGGGCGGGCTGACTTGTTTTCCCATTATGCAATGTTCATAAAAAGTTAATTTTTGAACACTAGCATTCCCAAATGCCCCTTGATATGATAGAGTTTTTAAACCTTTTTCACTTAGATGGCCAAGCCTTTTGTGCCATAATTCTGATTTATCAAGATGTGTGACAAAATTCATAGTATTATTAGGTGAAATTATTTCAGCACCTATTACATAAATTCCATTTAGCTTAGGTGAACTGACAATAAGTTCTTGATTTCTGGTTATATTTGTAGAACCATTCTTAATTTCAATTTGATAATTTTCATTGTCAAGAACTCCCAGGGATAGGAGGTTTCTTCTATGTGCTGGCACATATCAAGTGTGTTTCAACATGTGATGGCCATTTTTGAATTTCAACAACACATTGCCAATTCAATTTACTTGACATGACTCATCATTCCCAAATTTTACAAATCCTCCATCAAGACTAGAATAATCAGAAAGGCAGCCAATATTGGGTGTCATATGAAAGGAACAACCTGAATCTAGAACTCAGTCCTAATCAGTGCTTTCAAATAGAGACACATAGGAAACTCCAATATTGGCTCCTGCTTCTTTGTAATTAGCAACAACGGCTAAAGAAGCATTTTCAATATTAGACTCATTCTTCTCGTCATTAGCCCTTTTAAAACAATCTTTAATGTAGTGCTCAGTTCTTCCACAATAAAAACATTTTCTATTATTGTTGTTATTTGCCATTCCTTTATTTGGTTTCTTGTATTTTCCTTTGGTGTTACTCTATTTCCTTTTAATAAATTTTGTATCCTTGTTAAAATTGGAATCGCTGAAATTACTCACACCTTTAACATGAGATTTTTGATTTGATGATACACCCTCAACATGAAACACCTCTTTGTGTTCAAATTTCAATTCTAGTTCTTTGTTCAGAAGGGAACTATGGATTATTTCTACAATAAGATTTCTTCAACCATGCTCTAGAGCATTTCTTATATCTTTATATTTATCTTATAGAGCATTAAGCAGGCCAACTACCTTCTATTCATCAGAAATTTTCTCACCACGGTTTAATAAGTCTTGTGTAATCCTATTGAATCTATCCATATTCTCTTCTATATCAAGATTAGGATCAAACTTAAAATTGAACAAATGTCCCCAAAGAAATCATTTATTTGGTAAAGACTGGTGAGATACTATTTTTCTAAGGTTGTCCATAATTCTATAGCAGTTTTAGTCTCTCCTACTTTCCTAATCACAGAATCAGATAAGTGCATAAACATACTGCTCCAGGCTAGTTCATCTTGTTCAGTTTTCCTATCCTTAGCTAGGTCTTTTAGCCAAGATTCATAAATGGCCTTAGCACATTTTAACTGTAACATAAGGGCCTTAATTTTATAGCGCCATAGACTAAAGTCTACTTTACCATCCCAAACTTGGACATCTACCTTAGAGGTCATGGTGTGCAGTAGTATATGAGTGTGTACAGATACAGTTCAGCCAACAATATATCACGCTGATCAATGTTAAATTATTCCAATTTCACAATTTATTTATATACAAGGATAAGTCACAGATCAATAGGCAAAATAGAGCTATTTAATAGTTATGCTCACACATAGTAAGCTGCAAGGGATAGGAAAGTGTGTAACTTCACTGGAGAACGATTTCACACAATGGTAATTTCAACCCCTGAATAAACCAAATTTAGTATCAGTATAGATCAAGAATATATACAGCAGTTCGGAGCAAAATTTTGATTTGCAGAAAAAACGCAGTATCAAAATATGAGTTTCAAGAACCACCAGAAAAGTATGGATTTCTTGAATCAAAGCCCTAATCTCTTAAGATTCTAGGGTTCTCTCAGTGATCCCTAGACAGAGGTAGAGTTAGGGAAGATTCAAAGAAAACCCTTGTTTTTAAAAACGTTTAGTTACCAAGATCTCACAAGAACCACAAATATTTCAACAAGATACTCAAAAACACCAAGAAACCAACTCGTGTTTGAAAAGAACCCAAAGATTTTCAAGAAACGGAAAGGTAAAAGGTCAAATTTACACAGATCTGTGATTTTCCTAAAAGGTACAGTGACAAACTTAACACGAATCGAAGTTTTCACACAACTCTCATACCACTATTGGTCCCAAAATTATATTCATGCCTTCAATTTGTAAATCAAACATAGTAAAAATGACAAAATAACAAGAACTGCAGCACAAGATTTTTGGGCCCAAAGACCTCGAGGTTTGACGACCACTTCCAACGCCTAATCCCCGTTGAGCATCCATAAGGATTAAGCTCAAATCCACTATAAACCATCCAAAAATAGGCAAAAGTTTGAAGTTACAGGACACTTAGTTCCAAATCTCTCAAGAACACATGCTATTCTCACAACAACCCAGAACTCACACAAGAGTTCATCTCAAACACAATTTTTCTCTCAAATCACACTAGAAATCAAAGAATATACAGAGTCTATAGAGAACATTAAAAATGAGAGAGAAGTTGCCAGAAAAATAGAAGACTGAAACCCTAGAGACGTCTCCACTGTTTTTATAAGAAAGAGTCTTGCATTTGATCCAATGGTCTAAAGAACGCTACTTGACCGTCATCTAGTAGAAGTGCCCTTTTAATTGGATTACAGATTGGACCAGACCTTGTTGGGCCAGAAGTAAAGCACAAGTTCAGGTCCATGTTGAATACTGGGCCCCACACAAAATTCAGCAAACCATCCTTTACAAGTATTAGCATATTCATGGTCACAATACAACTTCATAAATTTTTCTAAATTTATCTTATAAATCTTTCACATATCCCTCAAGTCATTGATCTAAATTTGTTTTCAACTCTTGTTCTGGCAACAAAGGATTGTTGTGGTAGGATTGTTCTTCCTTTTATAGACTTTAAATGGAGAGGCATAACCTTGAACTTTAAATAGCAGATTCTTCATATGGTTGATTTATTGATTGAGAAATTGTAGAGATTATAAGCTATAACGCCCTAAAATTGGTTGCAATTAGGGGATTCATATATGATAGTGCAATTGGAGTACTAATTTTGATCCAAAAATAAAATAAAAAACAAAAACAAAAACAAAATCCATTTTTCAATTTCATTTGACGGTAAAGTTACTTGGTCAGTACCAAGTAACTTATATTTTAAAGCTCTAGGGTCCAATTTTAATGTATTCATGTCATGAATGTCAATGCCAGAAATGAACCCAAACACTTTAGGAGGAAGATTTGCATAGTGTTTCAATAAGGGAAGAGTATGACTCAAACCTAGAACTCTAGAGGGTATTCTCAAAAGACTCTATGTCCCACTTGACAGTCTCTAAATACCGCTAGAACGTTCTAGATTCTAAATTAGTTTGACCTTATGTATAGAATTACTCCGCTAAAAGTAACGAGTCACTTTTTAATATTTTCTAGATGGTTAAACATACAAGTCCTATTTGTCCTGTGTTTGAATGTCACAGTTAATAATCAAAGTAATAAACAACACCAGTATTGTTGACAAAGGAACCAAAGTGGGTAAAAACTCCTGAACCAAACCAGTTACCTTCATTATAAACAATATGGATTTACTGTAACACCACAAATTTTGATAAACCTTCAAGTGTCACAAAAACTCATTCTTGTTTGTTTTAGATACAAAATGATAAAAATAAATTCCTTTAAAAACTACGTGACGCGACCTGTCCGAATCACCCTAGTGGACTTGAAACGTGACTTGCGCCGATGATAGATGCTGGCTAAATGTCAAATTTATCACCAATGCTAACTATGAGTTACTTCCCAAAAATGCATAAAAATCAGATGCTTATGTAAAACATAATGCGATGGGCCAAAATTATTTACTTCGTGCTTCATCAATATGAGTCATAATACTCAACATGTGGTGTGACTCTCAATCCAAAATCATTAGGCTCTTCTAGCTAAAAAGAATCAATTGCTACCTGTAGGAAAATTACGGGAAAATATATAAGTTGACAGTTCAGTGAGTGGAGAAGTTTGAAAATAATCATATTTTTTCAATTTTACATTTTTATCGAAAACCAAGTTCATATCATTGAATAACTCGCAAGATAACATCATATAATTGTAGCTAAAATGTGAGACATTCACATAATGTGGTAAAACATCATCTTAAGTCATGATGTGGATATAAGCTGGTAATCATGCTATAATCCCATCACATAAAATGTACAAGAAAATCCACCAAAAATATACCCTCTGACTAAAATTTGTAATCCGCCCCTAGAGTTAAGAATTTTGCAATGGGGCTTTAGTCCCGAGCAAAAGTCGATCTCAATACCTCCAGTAATCAATTATAAAATACGGTTAAGATCCCTCTATGAACTATATGTACACAATCAATACCAATGTCCGGTCAAGACCCGTTCGTGTAGATAGAACACGGCCAAAGCCCCTCTGTCAACTAGAAGAATTATATAATCATAGGTAATTTTCTGATCAATCTCAATATTACATGTCTCACATACCAAACAATCTCAATATCACATGTCTCACATATCAAAGCACAAATGTGCCATAAATAATCTTTGAGATTCCATATGTATCATAATAAAAAGAGATTTCCATAGTAATCATTTAATTGTACACATAATTGCACATACTTTGATAAATATACTTAATTTAAAAATACTTTAAGAATATTTATTATTTTCCACTCACGGAACTATGTTCACAAAATCAATTCGATTGATAAGCTGTCTCGATGTCTATATCGTCGTCTAAAATATGATATAATTTTTAAATCAACAATTAATTATTTTAAGTAATTTCAATAATTAAATAGACGATATCCAAACTTAATCATTTAATGCTTAAGTGATTTCTAAAATCTCTTTGATCACTAAAACTAATTTTTCTTTTATTTAACTCAATTTCATAGCTTATTATAATTAAACCCTTCAGTAAAATTGAATTTAATCTAATTGCCATAAAATTAAATTTAACTTGACAATAAGTAACTTTTTACTTACCTTTCAAAATTGAGGAATTCAAGCCTAATAGTATAGGCCACTTATTTTCTAACAATTTGGCAAAAAATTTCTAATTTTTTCTTTCTTCTTCCTTTTCTTTTTTCTTTTTTTCCCCTCTTTCTCTTTTTCTCTCTGCTTCGAAATCTCTCAGTTGTGGGTGTAAAAAATGGATTTGTGTGAGTTTTGTAATGGTTTTGGATTGGATTGATATCAATCCAATTCCACCTCCTTAATCTTTTTTCTTTTGTCTTTTATCTTTCTTTTTTTTATACTTTTATTTTATTTTTCTGCTTTTAGCTTGACATAGTTGACTTTTTTATTTAAATTACGGTATTATAAAACTCACCCCCTTAAAAAAATTTGGTCCTCGAAATTCAATTGATTAAGTATGAAAAAGCTACGGATATTGAGAACACATCTGCTCTTTACTTTTCTATGTCGTTTCTTCCATAACGTGATTCCTCCATAAGATTTTAACCAAAGAAATAATCTTACTTCGCAAAACATGTTTCTTTCTGTCCAATATGTGAATAGGTTCTTCCTCATATGTAAGATTTACTTTCTAAGCAAGCAATGGAATCTATGCTACAACTCATTAATTATGCCCATACTTGACCACAACAAATACATTCAAGTATATTATATATCATGCTGAAAGAACAAGTTCCCTTTCCCTTTTTTTTTGTAATTTTTTTTTTTTTTTTTTTTTTTTTTTTTTTTTTTTTTTTTTTTTTTTTTTTTTTTTTTTTTTTTTTTTTTTTTTTTTTTTTTTTTTTTTTTTTTTTTTTTTTTTTTTAAAAAAAAATCTAAAAAACAAAAAAAAGGGGGGGGGGGGGGGAATCACATACAAGATAAAAGAAATATACATGTGCTAATGCAAATATAATGAAGATGCGTATGCATGAAGCTACCTAGGAAATAAAGATTCACATATGTGATGCATGCATAAATCAATCACTCAACCGATTAAGCATAAGCATGCACTAGAAATACCTCATGAATTAGGTATGAAGATGTTCTTACTTTTGAAAGCACCGCGATCTATTTCAAGCTCTTTCATTTCACTTTTCTTTACCAAAACCTGCCTAGTGATAAGAATATTTCCACTCATCTGTGTCATTAGCTTGGTCAATTGATTCACCTAACTAATAAGAAAGTCAATCTGACCAACATAATCCTAATTCTTATTTCTATTAAAGTTTAGATTTCTATTTCTGTGAATTGACAATAGCTAGGCTTTATGTGTCCTAACTCACCACAGCGAAAACATGTAGGGATAAATTTAGGATCGAAGTTATGAAATTGCTGATTTGTAGTCCTAGGTTAGTGGGTCCTTCGCTGTTTGGTAGGTCGCTGTCTTTCAAATCCCTTATTCTTAGGTTGAGGAGGAACATGTTTAGGCCGTTCAATAGCAAGGAGAAACGAGTCTTGAACGTACTAGCAATATTATGATATTTCTCCTTATATCTTAGACCTCCCTAATTACCAGCAGGCTTGCCCATTTCTAAGACGTTATCTAGCTACATAGAACCACTTGAGAAAATAAAAAGTTGAGACTTGGAATACTTTAGTTCACTCAGAAGATTTTTAACCTGTTTTTCTAAGGTTTTCTTTTCAATGGTTAGCTCACTGGCATTCCCAACTGTCTTCTCAAGCTCACTTGTAAAATTCTTAACCTGAATATCTAAGGACTCATTCATGGATTTCAACTCACTCATGGTCAAGGTAGATTCCTTAAGGTAAGTTAACAATTTCTCTTTTTCTAATTCGAGTTCCTTGACCTCTCACTATTTGAATCTTCCTCTGATTCCTCACCACTATCTATGTCCTCAGCCTTATCGCTCCCTTTGTTAGATTTGCTCCTAATCATAGCAGTGAAAACAATGTTTTTCCACTTTCCTCATGAGTTGATTTCTCACTATGATTGTCCGAGCTAGACTCGTTATTGGTGAGAGGCACTTACTTCTAATATGGTTAAAACCTCGACATCTATGACATCTTACCATTTTGGAACTCTTCCTAGACTCACTATGGCCACTTCTATGTTCTCTTGAGGTTTCTTTTTATTCCTAAACATCTTTTGAAATTTTTTGGCCAAGCATGCTAACTCGTCTTCATTAGGAGAATCTAAATCTGAAGACCCTTTATGATTGTTCCTCACAATATTCAAGGCTAAAGACTTATCGTTTGCAGGTCTCGCTATGGTCAGTTCACAAGTTTGGAGAGATCCAACTAGCTCTTCTACCATAATCGAGTCTATATCCTTACTCTCCTCAATAGCCGTGTTTTTAGGCCTAAATTGCTCAGATAAGGATCTAAAGATTTTTCTGACCATCTTAGACTCCAGGATTCTCTCACCTAGGTTGAAGCTGAAATTAACTATGTCATTTAGGCTCGTATAGAATTCATCGAATGTCTCATCCTCTCTCATCCTGATCTCTTCAAACCTATTGGTCAATATTTGCAACTTAGAATTTTTCACAGCTTGTGCTCCCTCATGTGTGATCTGTAAGATATCGCAACCATCTTTAGCTACCTCACACATGGATACTCTCAAAAATTCCTCAGGTGGCATAGTCAGGGGTGGGTGCAGGTCGGTTCGGTTCGAACCAAAATTTTTGGGTATCTAGTAAATGGAACCGTCTGGTCCAAATATAATTATGGAACCGTTCGGGTTCGGTTCAGTTCGGTTCGGTTCCGTTCTGTACTATAATCAAATTTTTTAACATTTATAACAACATTATATAAATACAACTAATGATACATTCAATGATTTTGGAATGCCATAGACTACTAGACTACCTTGTTCAAATGATCGCTATGGTCAAAGTTTCAGTCGGCGGAGGTCACAGCTTCGATCAGAGGTCACAGCATCGGTCAACAATTGTATAGGTTTTGGAATGTCAGTGAGCTACGAAAGTCAGTATAAGAGTCGAGACAACGTTATGCACTTTAGTATAGGTGTTTAGAGTTATTTAGTAGATTGGATCTTGTTGGGCTAAGAAATGAAACAATAAAATGGGTAATTGAGCCAAAAATTAAAAAATTAGAAATGAAACAAATTATTGGGCTAAAATTTTGGATTTAGAAATTGTTAATTTCTTAATTTGTTTAGAAAAAATTAAAATTAAAATAATTTGATTTACTCAATATAAAAAAAATTAGAAAAATTTGGTTCTTATTCGGTTATTCGGTTCTTGGTCTAGAACCGAGAACCGAACCACACCCGCCAGTTCTCAATTCAAATACTCGTTCGGATATTTAATTTCACAAGAACCGTCGGGTTCGGTTCGGGAGATTTGCCCAGCCCTAGGCATACCCATAAACAAACATGAAAAGCTTTACTATTCCAATTACATTCATCTAGGTTAGCCTTGGACCAATTTTCTACAGAGCTAAGAGTGACAACATTATTAATAGTGATAGAAAAGGCAACCCAACCATTTACAACCTTAACCATTTTTGCTCATCCATTGATTTAAAAATAAATAAATAAATAAACTCTCAAATTCTAACCTTCCAATATGCATAATTACTGCCATCAAAATATGATGGACGGTCAATGAACTACTTGTCTAAACAAATTAAAGTCAGGATACGAAGTTAGGCTCTGATACCACTTGAAAAGCTCTAGATACACTTGACAGTCTCTGGATACTGCTAGAATCTTCTAGATTATAGATTAGTTTGACCTTATGTACGAAATTACTCTATTAAAAGGAATGAGTCACTTTTTAATAGTTTCTAGATGATTAAACATACAAATCCAATTTGTTCTATGTTTGAATGCCACAAACAATAATCAAAGC
Source organism: Olea europaea var. sylvestris (assembly GCF_002742605.1). Taxonomy (NCBI): domain Eukaryota; kingdom Viridiplantae; phylum Streptophyta; class Magnoliopsida; order Lamiales; family Oleaceae; genus Olea; species Olea europaea. The sequence continues at coordinate 23,740,445 of NC_036253.1, read as the reverse complement.
AATAAACAACGCAAGTATTATTAACAGAAAAACCCAATTGGGTAAAAACTCCGGGACCAAGTCAGTTACCTCTACTATAGCTAATATGGATTTACAGTTAGATGCTGCTTAGCCAAGACCACTAGATTTCCTAATCTACTTCTTGTACTCATCAAGATCCACTGACTCCACTAACTTCCCAATCTTTTGCAATTGTCTCTTCCAAGTGGAACTCCAAGAATCCCCAAATCTTGTAATCTTCCTACGCTTGTAGTCGAACCTATCCCAATCTCCAGCAACATCTAAAGTTCAATTGAGAAAGTTCCTTCCTTGTTGTATTAAGGAATTCGGTGTTTTGGATTCACGAACTTTGATGTTTTCCCTAATACATGGTTGTAGGATCTCAAGAATAAAAATTTAATTCAGTGCATGAATGAGCTCTTGAATTTGCAAAGGATGTTATGAATGTATTATGGAGAAGAGGCACAATGAGCAGCCACCTGAAATTCTTGATACAGTTTAGGTATTTATAGTTGAATGTGTTTAAGTAGTTTGAATCGTATAAAACTCCCAAAAATAAGAACTAGGGTGCTTTGCACGTAAACCTGTTGCTTGACTCAAGAGCTAGGAACAGGCATTCTTTTTTCATCACTTAAGCGAGGAGCTAGCGATAAGCGCCGACAGCTGAATAGTTTTCAATATTTTTAACATTACTTTCTTTTCAGATATTCGATTCAAGTGATTCAAAATGCTTTGAAAATCTAAATCAAAGGGTTGCAATTTTTTTAAAGATAGCCTTGTCCAAATTTCAATATTTTCTATGTGAGAAATGTATTGCAAGTTACAACTAAGAATTTAGAACATAACTTGTGCGGCTCTTTAGACATCTAATTGCATTCCGTTGATCATACGTGATCTTCTTAGACATCTTGGCCTCTTTCAAGGACTATACTACCAATTTCAAAAGATTTCTTGACTTTTACAACTCTTATATTAATCAATTTATCTAAAAAATTGCCAATACAATAGAAACCTAATAAAATTAATTACAAAAATACAAAAGAACTGATACATCCCTCGAATTAATGTTTGAAAAGAAGATGAAAAGAAATCTTGAATCTATTCCATCCTTAATCAATCTCCTTTGATGTATCTTCTTCTTAACACAAGTAATAGAGCTATGAAAGTATGTATGGATATGTTTTATAACAAAGCTTCAAAGAATATGGGTTTTTAAATTAAAAGCTTTCTCTTTGGCTCTTCTTCTTCAAAAGCTTCCTTTAATAGCATATTTATAGATTAAGAATTAGGTAAAAAAATCATGACATAATTGCTTTCTAAATAGAAGTCAAGAATAACAAAAAGTAAATTTATGTTGCTAGATTTAATACTATGCAATTGTACCATTTGCCAATTTTGCTTCCTACTTATCTATTTTCAAGGGCCACAATTAGGAGTGCGTGGATTGGGGTTCAATATGGTTATAAAGGGAACGGATCCGAACTGAATACCAATGAAAATCTTAGAAATGGAGTCATTGGTTCCATATCCAGCTATAGAACTGAATCGAAATCGAACCAATTGGTTTTGATTCAATCTAGTCGAGTCCGATCTAATTCTTTATATTGAAAAATTATAAAAATAATGTGTGAAACTATTGTCAATTGCAAAAAGACAAATATAAAATATGGAACCACTTGTTATTCTTTTAATCTAACAACACAAAAATCAACTGAACAAGGCAACAAACAATAATTCAATCCAAAGCTCAAGATCAACTCATAAAGGCAAAAAAAATTCTTAAACACGGCATAAACAGTAAAATCTTCATTGAAAAATAATTTTTAAAATATTCTTAGAGCAATCACCTAATTATCTTTAGTAATCTTCAAGGATCTTGATTCTTGATGGTCGGTCACTTTGAAAACAACGAAAAATGTGAATTCAAATGAAATATTAAATTTAAAACATATTTTCCTATTAGGTTGCATTAAAACTGTAAGTTGTAAAACATTTATAAAATTAATTAGACTTTAATTTTAATTATCCATTAAAGGAAAGAGAAGAAGTATATGGAAAATGAAATTTTAACGTAAGATAATTTTGGGGTCTAGTATTCAAAAATCAAGTGCATCTTGATGCAAGCAACAAGAGAAATTCGAGAGAAACGAATTTACTATTGGTTTTTAAGGCAATACTGAGAACCGATCGGTTATCGATGCATTGCCCAAAAATTAACTCATTTAAAAACTAAATTGATCGTCCCTATTTAGTTGGGTCCAATTTTACTGGTTTGGGAAAAAATGACCACCCCTAGCTACAATCACAGCTTGTATGGCTTACAGACGCACTTCGAGTTTTTTATTGTATTTATTTTGGTCTCTGACTTTTCCTTTTGGTTTGGCTTGAGTCCTTTCTTATAAGCACCATTAGTCCTTCATCTTCTAACCTTACAATTTAATAATCATTACTAGTGGATCCCATGCAACTTTTAAAAGATTGAATTCTACTCCTAAAGTTTCAAATTTTAGACTTTAGCTCTCGAAAGTTATGAATGCTCCATTATTCTTCTAATTGATCATGTGCACTCCACATAATCTTCAATTTGCTCTGAATCAACCCCAATTAAGTTCCAAGATGCTCTTGTCCTGTGAATTACATCCAAGTTGAGATTTTACCTATAATTAACACATTTTACACAAAAGTAAAAAAATTAATAATAAAATAAAAATAGGTAAATTTTCACTGTAGTAATAAATAATTAAGAATAGAAGTCCAAATTAAGTACATCATATGCATTTTTCAAGCACTAAAATTTAACTCTTGATCAATTTTAGCAAAATTATCTACGAAACATATAAGAAAATAAAGAAAATGGATAGTTGCAGTGGAATCTCCAAACCTTTGAAACACTAACAGAGTTTTTCCAAACTTTTAATTTGTTGCATTCGTCGCCTCTAACATTTCCAAACATTGCATGTGAGGCCCTTTCGGACCTTTTTTCATCCAAAATTTCGTCAATTGACCCAAAACAATTATTTTGACCACATTTTAACAATTTTAGAGGGGCAAAATGGTAACTTTGCATTAAAATCAAAAAATAAAAGTGATCTTCTTTATTCCTTAACCCACCCCACCACAAACCAATAAACCAATCAACAGAATCATCTCTTGTGGTAGCGAATTTGCCAAAAATGAGGCGAGCTGAGATGGTCCAGTTACTCCTCGACCGACCGATTTCCATAACTCGAGTGGAGTGGGGTCGTGGTTTCAAAATGAGCGGCACCCAAATAGCTGTCATAAATAATACTTGTCAGTAGCACCGACGGGAGCAAACTGCTTTTGTTGTCACCCGTTTTCTTTGAATCAAAATCCCACATCAAAACTCTCAAAACTGTCGAATTCAAAGACAGAGCCGGCCCTGAGGCCAAGCCACCTAGGAAAATGCCTAGGGCCTCGAACTATGACATTGGCCCAGGGCCTCAAAATTCATACTAAGGCCAATAGAAAAGGGTTAACTGTTAAGCGTTAGGGAATGAAAGGGATACGCCGCAAGAAAGAAATGAAATTGAAGTTGAAGGGACAGCCCTTCAATTCAGAATATTTTTGTTGTCCATCTTTAGCCAATATTATTTCTAGATGATGCATCCATGGACCATGGCTAGAAGAAACTAGAAGAATCAGGTTTGAGCAGCAACCATCGCCATTCTGGAGTTTTCTCTTTCACCGCCTTGGCTGAAAAATCTAGAAGTAAGAAGGCTGATATTTTTGATAGAATTGTCTACATAGTTGTGTGTGGAGAGCAGTGTGGGAGTGCGAAGAGAGCATGTAGTAAAAGATAGAGAGACAAGCAATACGTGTGTGTGTGTGTGTGTGTAGAGAGAGAGAGAACATAAATATATGTATACACGTGTGTGTTAGAGAGATAATGAGTGGGAAGTGCCATGAGTGATAAACCTAATTGTGAGGTGACGTGAGTTTACAAAATAATTAGTGAGGTATTTGGTGTGTCTAAATTTGTGTAAAACTCATTTCCCAAGGCATGTCTACTTTTTCTCTCTTTCATGAATCACATGCTTTAAGTCTCTGCAGATTGAGTTTCAAGATCTTAATTATGGACATTTTGTTTTTGCATTTGGGAATCATCTAATAGACTAAAAGATGGTTGTTAAGTTCTAACTACTGTTATTTATTTATATATTTAAGTTTGTTGGGCTTGTTAAAAAATTTTTTTTTAAGGGCCTCATAACGGTTGGTCGCCTGGTGCCTCAAAAATTCCAAGGCCGGCTCTGTTCAAAGATCCCACAAACTTTTAATTTCACAACCACCTCTGGTAACTTATAATTTCAGTGTGTATATATGTGGACATAATCATCTTTTGTCATACCAAAATCCACCAAAATAGCAAAATTTTGTTATTTGAAAGAAAAGTCTTATATCTCAATGGCTTCTTCGGTTCTTCTCTTATTTGAGCTTCTTTCACATGAAATCTTGACAATCTAATGCCATTACCTTCTTCTTTTTGTGATCAAAGTTTTGCTGCCACCGTCGGTGGCGCTGTTCCACCATCTTGTGCCACCAAAGTTATCGGCAGGAGGTTTGGCAAACAATTGTAAAAATGTGGGTGGTGGTGGATTTGGGGTGGGTTAGGGAAGAAGAAGACCACTTTTATTTTTGATTTTTTATTTTAATGGAAAGCTACCATTTTACCCCTTAAAAATTGTTAAAATGTGGTCAAAGTCATTTTTTTGGTCAACTGACGAAAATTTGGATGAAAATAGTCCAAAAGGACTTCACATGCAACATTTGAAAGGTTGGGGTGACAGCTGCAACAAATCAAAGATTTGAGGAAAGTTTACTAGTGTTTCAAAGGTTTGAGGCTTCTACTATAATTATCCCTAAAGAAAAATATAAAAGCATTATAACTTCACCGAAATCATATCAAGTATTGGAAATATTTGACAATTTATAAATGATTTTAAGTAATGCTACCAAAACTAATTCTCACTAATTCAATAATCAATCGATTTATATTTTTATGCATAATCAATCTAATCATCATGAACTTTAAAATTGGTTACTATTCGTACCCTCAATAATCACATATTTCATTTTTCCATCATGGAATATAATCCTCAATTTGTTTGTCAATACATCTCCCAGGGGTGTTCATTTTTAGATTGGTTCCACAACATTCATTCATTTTTTACTCAAGTTTGATTGAAGTTCACCGTTGAAAGTTGCTACCCGATATGTGATGATTCTCTCTAAATTTTAATGCATAAAACTTCAAGTTTTACCTAGGATAAAGTCTCACTAGAAATCTAAATTCACAATAATTTATAAAAGGTTTAGTTGGACAAAAACAGTGATTATAGTTGTTTTGTCACAACTTCAACACACTTTGGTGTGTTTTCCTTTTATCTGACTTTTTTTATTTGATGTCCCTTCTTCTATTTTTGAGATTTTTTCTTCAATTTTCGAATATAGTTTTTATTTTATACTATAGACGGCCTTATTTCTCGATAGATCATCTCTTAAGGATTTCTTATGAATAGGTTTTGATTACTTAATGCTAGTTTCACACAACGACGAAGATAATTTTTCCTACATGTCATGGCTAGTGCAATTCCTTTTGTTTTTGGGATAAGTAATTGGAATCACATCCCTAGTGTATGGTTACTACCTAAGTTCAACATATTAAACAAAAACAAGTCACTCAAGTATATAACAAGCACTAAATAAACACCTATCTAATGGTTCCGAAAGCTAGATCATCCATCCCAAAGCTAGTCCTTTCAATAGTAATTTTGTTTTTAATTATGACATCAGTTTGTCAACCTAAGTTCGAAAATAATTCAATCTATTTTAGCAATGTAATCAATAAAAAAAATTCATATTGATCATCATGAATTATTGTGCTCAATATAATATAATGTCATATGATGAAGTATCAAATTAGCAAATAAAATCATCACCGAGTCAATTAAAGGCTGTCTATGATGAAGTATCACATAGTTAACTCCAAATACTCATTAGTTAGCTGAACCCACACAAACATACATAAAATGAGAAAAAAAAATTATTTTGTCTATTTTTTTGAACTTTTATGGTAATTCAAACAAACAAGCAAATATACAAATAATGAAGTTATTAGTCTCCCAAACTTAAAATACAATTGCCTTCAATGTGTGTATGAAATAGGCCTAAAGAAGGTTGGCAATACTCATTGTGTAATATGATGACGTCTCAACATTAGCACCTGAAATTTTATCCCGTTTTATCTCTAATGCTCATCTTATAAAATATATCCGTCATATCTGAAAAGATACACGAGAAATAATTACCAATACAATCACATGAAAGTTGGTAATTAGAGTGTAGGTATGTGCGGGATGAGGGAAAATTTAGCATGTTTGTGAAGCTAGGAATACTATACTAAAACATTCATATACTAAATGTAATCTTAACTCACTACAAGCAATGTAATTCATAAGTTAAGAAAATTAAAGGGTTAGAAATTAGGTAGCCTCGCAACAGAAGCTTGTTTCTATTCCTAACTCGACTTTTGCATGACTGCTTCTAAGCATTTTTAGAATGACTTTGGATATCTTGCTAGTTTTTTGTATGTTGATCTTGCACCATACTTTGTATTTCCTCCAAGTTTTAACTATACCCTTCTCAACATCATATGACTTGCATATGTTACTCGATTCAAACACAACTAAGAATACTTTGATCTCTTTGTCGACTTTAATCATAAAATTGAAGTAGGATTATCAAATTCTACTTTTATGTTCACTGAATGGATTCATTTGGCTTTGTCGTGATTAACTCCTCAGTTTTTTCGTGTTGTTCTTCTATTGTTGTTGTTTCCTCTGGTTTCAATTCAGAGACGGCTTTAGCCTAATGGCCTATTTGATTTTCCAAGTTTTTTATACGTATTTGTTGACTTTAGAAGTTTGTCTGAGTCCTCTACATGAACTGATATGTTTACTGCATGGACTGAGAATTAGTTTCCGATAGTCTAATTAATGTCTCTTCCATTGTGTCATTTTCGAGCGTATGTGGACCTCTATCCTTTGCATTGCGAAGTATCCCTCGTAGTCATGTTATTAAGATATTCAAATTTATTTTGGCTCCCATCCTTTACATTGCAAAGTAATCCCCCAGAGTCATACATATAATACTCCGAATGGAAGGTTATATTCCTCACATTGGTAAGTGCATTATACTTTTGCCTTTAAAAGTTGTTAAGTGCAATGAGATCACACATATATAGTCATGTTTTCTCAATCAAAGTTAGGATTCCATCTCGACTTGTTACTGACCCTCTTGCTTCTTCAGAATTTCTATCAATAAAAACTAAGAGAAATAAATAGATCAACTGAAAAATAAAAAATAAAAAAAATAAAAATAAAAAAGATTCAAAATTAAAACTAGAATTAACTAAAAACTAACTAAATAACAATAGTCCGCTACAACGGAGCCAAAAACTTGATTTCTAAAAGCTTGCAAGTGTATGTTATCGTGGACTATAATTTCGACGAAGACCAAGTATTTAATATAATGCAATTAAACATTATTTTAAGCAAATAGAATTTTTCTGAAGATTTTAATATTTGCAATCTAAAATCATGTCAACCGTGATTTGCAATGGAGAGTTTCTTAAAATTATTCTGGGAATTCTTTGTATATATCCTTCACTGGGAAAAATTATATACATGGTAAACTTTCCTAACCACAATCAAGAATGATTCTAGGAATACACCTCACGTTGACACTCCCCCTCAAGTTCGTGCATAGATATTCATCATGCCCAACTTGTTAATTGCATCATACAACGCCCTTCTCGAGATTACTTTCATAAGAACATCGGCTAGTTGATCCTCAGACCTAACAAATGGAAAATGTATGACCTTATCAAAGTTTTCCTTTATAAAGTGATGATCAATTTCCACATGCTTAATACAATCAAGTTGAACTAGATTGTAAGCAATTTCAATAGCTGCCTTATTGTCACAGTGTAGATTCATTGATCTCTCATAGTCAATTCCCGAATCTCGTAATACATTGTGAACCCACAACAGCTCACATATACCATGAGCCATGCCTCGAAATTCAGCTTCCACACTTGACCTAGCTACAGCCTTTTGCTTCTTACTTCACCAAGTAACTAGATTACCTTCAACAAAAGTGAAGTACCCCTGATATAGACCGTCTATCTAATTTATCCCCTGCCCAATCGGAAATCATATATCCTTCAATACCTGAGGCTCCATTTTTTGAGGATAATAAACCTTTTCCAAGCGCACTCTTCAAATACGATAATATTCGGTATACTGCATTCATATGTTCTTCACTTGGTGCGTGCCTAAATTAGCTTTCAACACTCACTGCATATGCTATATTTGGTCATGTGTGAGACAGATAGATTAGTCTTCCAACCAACCTTTGATATTGCCCTTTATCCGTTGGAGTTTGAATTATTGATTCTCCAATTTTATGATTAATCTCTATAGGTGTCTCAACTGATCTACAAGCCAGCATCCCGGTTTCAGTTAAGAGATCTAACACATATTTCCTTTGTGAGAGAAAAATGCCACATTTTGAACTCGAAACTTCAATTCCCAAAAGATATTTGAGTTGATCGAGATCCTTCATTTCAAATTTAGTTGCAAGATATTCCTGTAACGCCTTCCTTTCATCAGGATCATCTCCTGTTAGGATCATGTCGTCTACATATACAATTAAAGCTATTATCTTTCTTCCCTTGTGTTTTGTAAATAGTGTACAGTTTGAATTACTCTGCTTGTAACCAAACTCCCTCATTGTGGACAAGAATCTTCCAAACCAAACTCGAGGTGACTGTTTCAATCCATATAATGCTTTCTTTAATTTACATACCTCAATTTGTCTTGACTATTTGCATTTAGTTCCTAGTGGTAACTCCATGTAGACTTCCTCCTCTAGGTCTCCATTAAGGAAAGCATTTTTTACATCAAACTTTTGCAAGGGCCAATCTCTATTTGTTGTAATTGATATGAGAATGCGGATCATATTAATCTTGGCTATCGGTGCAAAAGTCTCTTGATAGTCAATTCCATATTTCTGTGTGTATCCTTTTGCAACTAACCTTACCTTATATCTGTCAATACTGCCATCAGCTTTAAGTTTAGCTCTAAATACCCATCTATATCCAATTGTTTTCTTCCCTTCAGGTAACAAGCAGAGTTCCCAAGTACTGTTTTTCAGCAAAGCATAATTTCTTCATTCATAGCTATCGTCCACTTTGAATCTGCCATAGCATCCTGTACATAACTAAGAATAGATACATTGGATAATTGATCAACAGTAAGTGCATGTGATTCAACTAGTCTATGAAGAGAAACATGATTGCTAATTAGATACTTTATCTTGGTTTTAGGATCAGGCTTATATTGTTTTTTTTGGAACTCCTCTAGTGGATCTTTGTGGGTATCTAGTGATTATTTGTTCTGTGAGATCAAGTATTTCATTAGGTTTATTGAGTGTGGGATTCGAGGTTACCTGGGAAGGAATATTCTGGGTTGATTCTTCCGTTAATGGTGTAGATACAGGCAACTCAATAGATGAATTTGAGGGGTTCTGATCACTACCACAAATCAAATTGTTGGAAATAGGATTGATGGGTTCTACATTCATATGCTCTTGAATCTTTTCTTCTGTTGTAGGCAACTTGTCAATTTCGTGACCTTAACCATTAGGCACTACACTAGGTACCGCAGCACTGGATGAGAAATCTTTTACTTCAAACAGTTCGTTTCCATCGTATTTTTGAGCTAAGTTCTCTTTATTAAAACTCTCCCTCTAAAGAGAAAACCCAGAAGTTATTCATGAATAGTATGGTTCAGACTCACGAAAAGAAACATCCAAGCTAACATGTATCTTTTGAATAAAAGGATCATAACACCTATAGCCTTTTTGAAAATTGAAATAGCCAACAAAGAGACACCGTTTTGCGCATGGATCCAATTTGTCTCGTAGAACTTTAAGTATATAAACATACACTGTACACCCAAAGATGCGTGGTTTAAGGTTTGGGAAAAATGATGAACAGAAAGTAATGACTCGATCTTTTGTTGAGGAGTTTGAAAGTTTATCATGCAAGATGGTGTTCGATTAATCAAATACGCTGCTAATTTTACTGCCTCACCCCAATAATACTTAGGCATATTCATACCAAAGAGTGAAGCCTGAACTATCTCTAGTGTTTTCCTGCTTTTTCTTTCTTCTAGTCCATTTTGTTCTGGAATGTTTGTGCAGGAAGTTTGATGTCGAATACCCTTTTCATGTAAGAAGGTACCTAAAATGGCATCCACAAATTTTGTACCATTATCTGATTGTAAAGTGCAGATCTGTCTTTGGTATTGAGTTTTAACCATACTGTAGGATTCTTGAAAAACCATACATACATCATTTTTATTTCGAATGAGAGATACCCAAGTCATTTGAGTACATTCATCTATAAAAGTAACAAAATAACGAGCTTTAGAAAAGGACTGAATTTTCGTAGGACCCCATATATCCAAGTGAATAACCATAAAAGGCACTGAAGTTTTATTCAAATTTGGCAAATAAGAAATGTGATGGCTCTTAGCCAGTTCACAAGTTTTACAATGAAAATTGACATCATCTAAATTAGAAAATAAATGCGGTTCTAGTTTTCTAAGATAACCAAAAGAAAGGTGTCCAAGCCTTCGGTGCCACAACCAAACAATTTCCCTACTCTTATCTTTGCTACTTTTTGGGTACGCCTAACTGAGCTTTGACCCCACCTTTTTTAGTTAATTCCAAGTAATAGAGTTTGCCCCGTCTAATACTATAACTAAGAATCTTCCGAGTTAGAATGTCCTGGAAGACAAAAAAAAAAATAAGGCCAAAATGTTACAGAAAGACAAAAAAAAATAAGACCAAAATGTTACAGTGCAAGAAGGGGTAGAAGTGATCCTGCAAACAGAGAGGAGATTATATTCAAGAGAAGGAACTACAAGTACAGTGTCTAATGTAAGGGTATCAAATAAAACGACACGTCCCTCCCCAGTAATAGGAGAGATACTCTCGTTGGTTGTAGAAATACATTACTGAGAAGAAGGGGTAAAAAAATTTAATTGACTAAGGTCCCTTAGATGCACCTGTATCAATAATCCATAGACTATTCTTAGAAGTGACATGGAAAGCATTACTTAGCATACTTGGACAACATTTGTCGTATTTACTGTAAGTTGCATCGATTCTTCTATCGTGGATGCTATCATAGCTTTCCCCGCAATGTTTTTTCAAGGTTTCTTCGTAAAGTCTCACCATTCGGGGTAGCCTATGATCTCGTAGCATTTTTGCTTTGTATGATCAGTTTCACCACAATGGGTACACACCAGCCCTTTAGAAGGTTTCCTTGGATTACCTTTTGATGGACCTAGGGATGGCAATAGGCATCGTAGCTCGGGCCGCCCGTGGCTCGACTAGAAGCTCGGGAGAACCGAGCATATATTTTTAAAATAATTAAAGGCAGCAACACATTATCTTTTAAGGCATCGTGCTGCTACTAAAAGTAGGCAGCAAGGTAAAGGCACCAGGTTGCTGCCAAACAAAGCAGCGACCTGCTGCCTTTTTAATTATTAAAAAAAAAAGATAAACTAAACAAAACCTAAGCCGACCTGGCCCGGCTTGGCTCAACTTGAGTCGAGCCTAATTTTTTTGCCGAGCTTTTGCTCAGCCTGGCTCGGGAAAGCTAAGATATTTTACCCAAGCTGAGCTCGAGCCTAGAATTTCGACTCGCGAGTCAGCTTGGATCGGCTCGTTGACATCTCTAGATGGACCCCCTAGATATCCTTGGCAAGTTCGATTTGCTAACATGGCTGAATTTTCTGAGATTAGGTTAGTGCCTCCCATAGTTTGTCTCCGCTAAAATTCTCTCTAAACATAGGAATAAGCACTCTCAAGATCAAGTTTCGGATCTTTCTGCAAAATTTCTCCATGCACCTGTGTATATTCAGAGTTGAGTCCACTGAGAAATATATAACTCGAAGTCTAGCCATAGCTGAATTCAACTAAACAACTCCTTCAACTGTTCCTTCTTGAGACATGGTTCTGGGATCAATATCTTGAAAAATTGCAACCAGTTCATTATAATATGTTGAGAATGGACGGCCATTTTGCTTTGTAGAAAATGATCTCTGATTCAATTCGAAAAGGCAAGTTTCATCTGATCTGTCTTAGAATGTTCGAGCCACTACCTCCCATATCTCCTTTGCTGTGGAAAGGCGAATAAATCGCTGTATCAATGGTGGGCTCATTGAATCAATAAGCCAGCTCTTGACTCTGGTTTTTAGTAATCCAAATCTCCAGATGTGGTCCTCCTAGTGCAGGTTTTGCCATCTTTCCGATCAGGTACCCTGCCTTGTTAAGAGCACCAATCTGCATCTCCATAAGTTGAGACCATAATGGGTAGTTATTCTATTCCAACATGACTCCGGTTGGGAATGCAGAATTATCCTATTGCACAACAATATGTGGTGTTGGAATAGTTTGCTGCGGGGCTATCGTAGATATAGTAATTTCGTGTGGATTTAGTGCAATGAAGCTAACTGTATCAATTCGGAATTTGGAATACAGAATACAAGTACGAAAAAAACTCAGGGTTGCTCTGATACCATGTCAACCGTGATTTGCAATGGAGAGTTTTTGAAATTTACAAGACCAAAGAAAGGAAAACTGCCTAGTTTACTAGATATTATTGTATTACATCAACATGGTAAACTTTCCTAACTAACCACAATCAAGAGTGATTCTAGGAATACACCTCATATAGACCTCACGTCAACAGTAACTAAATTAATTAAACTAACTAATGGGCAGCGTTTATGATGCTCAAATAATTGAGCAAACACTTGAACTTCGAAGCACTAGAACTAAATTAACTAATGTCTATAAAGCATGATGCAATGATGCATAAAAAAGGATCATGCGTAAAATAGCACTATATCTCCATTCATATCGAAACTTTCTAATGATCCTTTTTCTTTTCTCGAATGTCTGTAGAAATCCAAAAATAATTCAAATCATAATCAATTAGATGAAAAACATTAAATTCTCAACAGTCATTCAAAATCAAACACATATTTATGTTAAAATTTGGAATTTCGGATATCAAAACGTAGAGTTCAATGTTATTCTAGCATATATACAATTAGTCGAACATAAAATTAATTACAAAAGGGTAAAATAATTGATACAATAACACTAAGAATTAAAGTTCTAAAAGATGTTGTGAAAGAAATTTTGAAAGTCATGAATCTATTTAAAGGCTTCTTGATCAATCTTCTTTTATTCATCTTCTGCTTCAATCTAAGCAATACAAGTATGAAAGCATGTATGAATGTGATTTGTAGCAAAGCTTCTATAAAGCTTTGAAAGAATATAGATTTTTAGATTAAAACTTCATCTTTGGCCTTTTCTTCTTTGAAAGACTTTGGAATTCACAACTCGAAGTGCCTTTTTGGCTCGATTAATATGTCTATTGAATCCTCAAAAGCTTCCTTTGTTTAATAAATGTATTTATTTATAGACTAAGAATTAGGTCAAAATTCATGATCTAAGTGCTTTCCAAATGGAAGTTGAAAAAATAAGGAAATGAATCTATTTGGCTGGAATTAATACTATGTGATTGCATTGTTGGCGGGTTTTGCTTTCTACTTTTTTATTTTCAAGGGTACGACCGCAGCCTGTATGGCTTGTGCAAGTATCAACTTTCCCCGTTGTGTTCGTTTTGATTCTTTACTTCTCCTATTGATTCAGCTTGAGTCCTTCCTCATTTGCATCATTAGTCCTTTATCTTGTAATCTTCACAACTTAATCATCATTATTTCAAACTTATCAATAATTGATCCTATGCAAGTTCCAAAATTTATAATTTAATCCTTGAACTTTCTAACTCTTAAAGTTAACTCACAAAATTTATGAATTTCTTCTAAATGCTCGTTAATTCTTCAAATTGATCATGTGAACTTCGAGTAATCTTCAATTGCTCTAATCAACCTTTATTAAACTCCAAAATGTCCTTTTTACACCAATTACATCCAATTTGAGATTTTACCTACAATTAACATATTTTACACAAAATTAGGTAGATATTCACTCAATATAGTAACAAATAATTAAGAATAGAAGCCCAAATATGACCAAAATATACATCCTCAGCTCAATTCTGAAATTTTTTGGAGTGACACAATATCTTTCATTGAAAGAAAGAATCTTTCTCGTATAAAATGCTGGCGGGGAACACAGCATAATTAAGCCCTATCGTCATCTTCAATTTTCATCTGATTGCTCTCCAAGTCTTGAACAAGCTTGTTAACTTCGTTAAGATAAGATTTTATAGTTGTCGAATCATTTTAATGGTGTGCAAATGTTGTTTATGTTGGTGAGGATAACTGGATTGCTATGTGTCTACTGCCCACAAGGGAAAGATCGTTTTTTTCATGGTTGTTCATGGTTAATGATAAACCCTCTGATATATCCTTTTAACCTGATAAAGCTAGCACATTTACACTCCAAAGAACAAAAGCATTCTTCCTACTGAATTCTAAATTTCATATATTTGTAGCCTTAATGAGCAAGAAGAGAGCCTCTGATTTAGTGAATTTGTCAATAGTGGACGATATATAATTTTCCAAGAAAAATATAGCCACCGTTTGGTTCTGATTTTTCATCCCAAAAAATAGGCTGTTACTTTACATAGTCATCCATCATTTTTTACTCTTTTACTTACACGTGGGACTCACTTTTCTCTCTGTCAATCAAAAAATCAATTATCATAATTACTACCGAATAGGCTTATAGTAGTTATAAGCCTCACTTAAAACTCAATTGCTTTAGACATAACCTTCCCAAACCATATTCAACCAAAACTCTACTACACGAAACAACTTGTTGCAAAGAAGACCATGAGATAGGAACAATATATAAGAGATAAGAATAGATAGATTTACTTGGTCCCAAACTTTGTCTATGTCCATGGACGACACTAATGATATGTTAGACTCTAACCAAAAGATAACTCAAAGAGAAGACTCCTAGTTTCTTTTCAATGTGAGAAACACAAAGGAAAGGAGAGCTCTCTTTATGTCGAAGCACAAAGATGGAAGCTTTTACATTTTATTCCATGTGGGATAATGGCCAGTCTCACTGCAAGGGGGTAACTATTCCATGTGGGATTATGTTTGAGCCACAATTATAGCATCATTCAAATATGGATTCAATTATAACCACAGTTGATAAATGAATTTCATTGACTGAAATTTTACCTACCAGTGTAGTTATATTTATTTCATTATTTTATTTAATCGTTTGTGTGTTGTGTTTTGAATAAATATTCTATAACAAGAACATTTGCTCACACATGTGTTTCTTGTTTTATTGGAGAAATCCTTCATGAAAATTATTTACAGATACTTTATCATCGATTTTACCAGATTTGACTTCTAATCTTTTAAATTTTTTTTATTTTTTTATTTTTTAAATAGGGAAGCCTTGTGATTGCTTCACCAGTTACCACCTGGAGAAAGAGAACGGACAATAACCATGGGAATATGACATAACTCCTAGTTAGGAATATTTGGGATTTGAGAGATTGAGTTTTCCTTATCGCTATGATTTGTTGATGTATTTATATTTTTCTTTCAAGGATTTGAATCAGCAACTGAATTACACGAGATTATTTACAATGAAATTTGCATGGTTTGCTCAAAATATATTGACAATAAAATTTAGCCCCTTCATGGTGTAGGTTAAAATTCAATTTTTAGTAGAATTTTAATAAAAATTGATGAAATGTGTGGTTGAAAGTTGTGTTTCATGAAATGTTTGATTAAAATTTAAAGTAGATTTGACTTGAAAATTTAATCTAGATCAAACAGATACGTAGTTGCTATTGTTGTCTTGGCTTTAAATAATACTATATGATTAGAAAACAGAATTTGCTGATGGAAAAAATTTGTTCAAAAAAAAAAAAGTAAGGGATTTTTATTTGGTAAAAATCCTAGGTTTTCGTTTGTTAGTCTCCAATCTTAATCATTTTCCAGTAACTGTAGAATCAACGGACTTGTAATTACCTTGTTTTCGTATTCATGCCTTTATTTTCATATTTCGTTGCATCATTACTAGTATCAAAACTTGAGGTTGCACATTTAAATCGATGCCAGAGTGGGTAGATAATGCATAAGCACGCTCGAAAAGAGGGTCGACCAATGGAGTGAGTTTGGGATATATTCCTAAGCTTGATCCTCACGGATATTTCAATTTCTGGAGACGATATTGAAGGATGTGGTAAGATAGAAATTGAAAGTTGATCTTCGATGAATCCATCATATAGTATATTTTCACTTCATTGACCATCCTTTTTTTAAAAATGAATATAAAGTGTTTCCTCTTTTGACAAATGGTTTACTTTCCATTTGTAAATTCAAAAAACCTCAAAAAAAGGGAAAAACAAATAAATATTTGAACCAATAATAGAAATATAAATCCATAACACTTTGTTTGTTCTGCCTTGTGCATTCTCAAATTGGTGGCTTTAGTTTTCCTGTGAGTTTGGTGATCGTACTAAGTACCCTTGGAAAATTAACATGGTATGCCGTAATAATGTTAATGGCTGCATTCGTAGAAGGATTGATATTTGCATACAATAATGTGTGAATCAAGTATAAACTGTTCTCTGATTCTTTAGCGTGGTCCTCCTCAGATTTGAAGAAAATGGACCTTCTCGAACACTATCTTGTTTACCAAAAGCTTCTCCAACAACGAATTCAGACATTTGTCAATCATGGTTCCTTTCTTTCCTTTACTTTTATCATGAGTTATCCCTATCAAATCAACGTTGGCCTTTAGAGAAACTCAGGCATTCTATCCGTTTAACGATTGCCAATATGGATTATTCTTGTTATACATAAGGGTGTCCAAAATGGACACCCGGTAACCCCCTATTGGAGGGGGCGCCGGTTGGCCAAGCGCACCCTCCAATAGGAGGGTGCCGGGCGTCCACCTTATTTACGTGGCTCTGTTACATGTAGCAACCTCTTTGCCAATATATGTATGAGTGATGATAAGTATACAGGCCCTTACCAACACCTCACGTGGGGGTGTGGGGGGACGAGGGTGGGTTAATTTTTTAACATTATTTATTTATGTGGGATTCATACCTTTGTGAGAGTTTGTACACATTTTGTAAAAAAAATTTCTATACACCAATCATTTTTTATATATGTATAGTCCTGACAGGTTTCATAGAAATAATTCCTTTATGAATTTTTCTTCCTGTACAGAAGCCGGTTTACAGAACCTGGCCAGATAACTCACAAAGGATTGGTCCCAACTGAATAAAAAAATGGCCAAAAATTAACCGACCCCCCCCCCCCCGCCCCTCAACCCCCAC
>NC_036253.1:23684084-23722819 GCF_002742605.1 Olea europaea var. sylvestris | reverse complement strand
CCCCCACATTGTGTGTAACCTATACAGCCCATGTGAAGCCACCCCTGTACGCAAAATGGGGTTCATTCCTTTATAAACAAATATAATGCCTATTTCAATTTTTTAAAATTTTATTTCTTCTTAGAACAACTTTCCAAAGAATTGTTTCATGCGCATCGACGAATAAACGCTGCGGCATTGCACGTCAAAATGCTGTTCATGGGTCGTAATTTATTTGACATTGGCTGTCGCTTTGCTAACTAGGTAATTAACTTCACTTTTAGTTCAACATTTATCTAACTTTCGTTTGGTTCTAAATAATTGTGTATCTATGCTTTCATGGATGATAATCAGCATAAAAAGGCTGGAACAAGTTAGCTAGTGTGGATTAAATATTTCTCTTTTATGCTTTTACTTAATTTTGTGTTAGATATGCACGATTAATGGATTGAAGAATCATTCGAATTTCGTGGCACATATCCAAGTCAATTTTGTTTGCATGTTTACTTTTGAGTTAAATTAAGAATAATTTCAAGAGTAAACGTAGTCAAATATCAAGACTAAGTTGTTTAGGTGTTAATAATGCAGTATCGCGTATCTGTAGCATATAAATTGAATGAAGATGAAGACTATTGTTCCATGTTTTATAAGTTGAGGACAATGTTCGTTGCACATTAACATTTACGTATTATTTTACACGATGATTAGGTGATGATAAATTGAATTACAATTTTCAAAATTTCTTTAGCACTTAGACAATTGTGCTTATGTAGCTCCTGTTTGAGTCTCATTCTATTCTCATTCTCATCTCATTTTCCACCAAATTTTTCAATGGTGTGGGCCATAGGGTAGACAAAATAGACAGGCTTTCTGACAAAAGCTGTAAAATGTATTTGGAATTTCTTCCTTGTCAAATCTGCCCTTCAATTGATGGCAAGTGGATTTCAAGAAGGGAGGGAAAGGATGTAAATTACGCAATTGTTTTTGGGGCTGAAATTATCCATCAATTTTCAATGGTATTATGGCCCTGACATTTCTTCTGAAGTTTCACTGCATGCTGCCAGCAAGCAGAATGAGTTTTGGAGGCAAAATTGGAAAATCTAAAATTTCGTAATTGAATGTAGAATAGATAATGAAGTTTGGAGATTGGAGAAAAATGGTTTATTGGATTGAAGAATAGAGATTGGGGAAGAGCGGTTTATGAGTATTGTGTAGTTCAAATTTCAAAATGTGAGAGGAAAGAGGGAAAGTTTTTGGGGGAAAAATTGGAAAAAAAAAAAAAAAAAATGGGGCCAAACACACGGGTAATGTGCTTTAATGCCAAAAAGAAATTGGTGAATTTTTTTTATTTGATTGATGAAGTTTTGACTCAATAAAATTTTGTCACGTTATATGTTGGTAAAAACGCTTGTAAATTGTCACATACAGATAGCACAATCAATAAGTTGAACATATCCAATCTTGTCTAATTTAATAGCAAATTAGGGTCAAGAGTCCCTAACCTTTAATTAGTGTAGCTTTAAGTCCTCAACTTTCAAAAGTAAATTCTGAATCACAATCAATATAGACGTTAAATCATACGCAGCTTTTACTTGACTTAAAATTGGAGGGCTAAAGCATTAATCACTTAATGTCCAGCTTTATGCCACATTCAATTTTAAACTGTACATGATTGACAATTCCGTCAAGATCACATGAAGACATGGATTCTCAATTTTAAACGAGTAGGGAATTCAAAACTTAACCTTCAAGGTTAAAGACCCAAACACTGTACCTGAAAGGTTGAGGAGTCAATCCCTAATTTTCCCCTAATTCACCGCTAGTTGCAGGTCATATTAGTTCAACATATTCATATTCTCATATTGGCGGGAAGGAAAAAATTGCAACTAATGAAGCTACACATAATTACCATACTCAAACAAGATGAATAAGGAACATTGGGTATATAAAAGTTCTTAGCGCCCATTTGGCATTGCTTTTGCTTTTGCTACTTGTGAGGAAGCTACCTTAATTTTTGTTTGAAAACTAATATTTAGAAGCACTTTTCATTCTGAAAGTGCATTCCTCTAAAAACTCTTTTAATTACTAAAAGCATTTTAACAAAATTAGCCAAACGGGTCCAAAAACAGTTTTTGGATCTCAAAAGCTCTTTTTTGACTTTTTAAAAGTCATGCCTAATGGCCCTAAAATTCAAGTAACAACCCGTGGATTAAATATCTAAGCAACGCAAATGAAGAAAAAAATAAAACGAAATTCAAATACCGATGAATATACATGAGATAATTCAAGATATATGTTTGGAAAAATGTAAATTGTAAGAGCAATCAAGAATTGTTTTGGTTATTATAAGAGGCTTGCCTGGCTTCCACAAAATCCAACACGCTTGAAGCATCACCATGCAATACAACTCGGCCATCCTCCATGTAGACAGCACCATCTGCATACTCGAGTTCTTCCAAACGATGGGTCACCCATAATGCTGTAGTTTCTTGGGACGTAGCCAATGAGCTCTTCACTGCTTCAATAACCCCAAGCTAGCAAGGGTCACAAATAATCTTGTTCAGAAGCGCACAACGTATCTCAAGTTAAGAAACTTTGAATCACAAAATCACTCTCTCTTTTCATTTTTCTTCTGTGAGTTTGGCTGGGGATCGTTAAAGCACAACTATGTTGTAAGCTGCTGAATTTGTTTTATGAACCGTAGAAGCTTCAATATACATGTCATTTGCATATTTCTGAACAACCCCAATACCCCCACCCACTTGCCGAAAATATAAACAATAATAAATTGATTAATGAGGAGAAGCAAAAATGGAAAAAATTAGAAGGAGATAGAAGCATTAATATATTTACCACCTAGCTACATTAATAACAATTAAAATTGCCAATGCATGTCATCCAAGATCATGCAATAGAATTGAACCTAGTTCTTTGGCAATGTCTTGGATGGGTATGATCATCCTAGTAGAGTCGCATCTATTTCCTGGAGAGTCCATTCAGAAACAATAGTGGGTCTTTCACAAAAATGAGTATGCGATATTTGAACAGTTGACCAACATGGTCACCTCACTAGATAGGAAACCTGAATTCAGTCCGCTCAAAAGCATTCTTTTCTTGGGGCGATTTCTTTAACAACACTACAAAGACCAGTAATGTTGTGCATTCAATAATATTTATCCTTCCTTTTTTTCCCCCGAGTTATCAACAGCCTTTAGGATAATTAAAATCTTTTTCCCATTTTCTTGAGATTTTACCTTTCGAGAATTTGCAGGTTAAATCCATGTATTGATCAAGATATTTTATGTTGTTGCACATTCAATTATACTCATCTATCTTTTTTTCTTTTTTCTTTTTTTTTTTTTCAGAGTCAACAACAGCATCATTAAAATCTATTTCCCCTTTTTCTTGAGATTTTACTTTTTGAAAATTTGCAACTTAATTCCGTGAATTGATCAAGATATTTTATGGTGTTAAATCCACGCGTATTACAGGAGGATACTATGGGATAAAGAAGCACTACTTTGAGCTGCGTGTCCAACATTTCAACCATAGAAATTGTTGTAGAAATTGTTCATGTTCACCTATTCTAATGGTTTCCTTCCGCACATTTCAAGAATATCATATTTGATATATATGCTCAACCTCCAAGCATATCCTCAACTCTAATAAATCAAGATCCAGGAACTACATAAATTTTGCTGTGTTTTTTTTTTCCCAAAAAAAAATAAAAAAAATTAAAAAAAAAAAAAAAAAAAAAAAAAAAAAAAAATTACCTCATTCTTTCAAGCAAAAGTCCAATAACATTTAAAAGTAATGCAGACAAGATTTTGGTTCACTAGGGTCACAATACATTCTAAAAAATCAATTCAAATCTGCAAATAACCTTGCCCCTCCCCCAACCCACAAAATTGAGACAGGACGTACTTCATTATCTTTTCTTGGTCAAGAAATTCTGTCCAGAAAACTCGAAAGTAAATTTGTAATACCTGATCATTTTCATCCAAAAACGTTGTGAGTTCATCCAGTAACAATACTTTGCAAGCTTCTGCCAGAGCACCAGCAATAGCAACTCTCTGTTTCTGACCACCACTAAGAGTTTGAACTGGTCTCTAAGCAAGGCAACAAAGGATAATGTAAGAAAAAATCCAACTCATGACACACATTGTAAATCTATAAGTAGTATGTGTTGTTGACGTACTTGCACATATTCATACATGCCTACAGCATCCAAAGCTTTAGCCACTCTAGATGTAACCTCATCACGGTTTATATTGCACCTGCCAAGGCCAAATGCTACATCTGCTTCCACCGTGGGCATCACTACCTGGAAATTGAAAAGTCATGTCTCCTACAGTTTTATCCCAGTAAACATTAGTGTCTAACCCAAAATATCTTTCAGTGTGATGATAGAACGAGCCATTCCACACATATGTGGTAATAGGAAAACATATTTTCTGAAGCCCATCCAAAAGTTCACCATTGAAGATAGTCTTTCCTACTTTTTTCATTATTATAAGACATTAAAACATAATCAGCCCTTCTTTATATAAGTAACACAGTGTGGTTTACATACGCATATGTAAATGTGATGTGTTCCCTTTTTTTGTTAGTTTTTAACATTTGCCAGTCTTATCTTTCCACAGCCATAGGGAAAGTCTGTTCAAAAATCAAAGTTTCCACAGATGCTCACTGTTTCTAACCTAACCATTTTATATCCAACAACATAGCCAATATTCTGATGAAAAGTGAAAATTTTGCTCAATATTAACCGTCATAATAGCCAAGAATCAGAAAGATAATGCTAGACTGGTCTATGTATCCAAGTTATAAAGTCATGGAAAGGATCATTAATCCATGTCATCATGATTTGGACATTATGATGAGGCACAGGTAGCCAAATTTCATGTCCCAATATCTAATACTAGTTATGCACTCACCTCATTACAATCAAATTTTTTTTCTTTTTTTCTTTTTTTTTTTCACTTTACTGAAAATCACGGTTGCCTATTCAATACCATGATCGAATTTAATATGCATAACTAGAATGCCCAAAATTTATGTGAGGAAGCGTGAAACAATCCACACATTTTAGATAACCTGATGATCAGGGTTCTGAAATACGAAACTTCTAGGCTTTTCGACATGCAAAAATCCGCCATTTGGATTCAGTAAACCAGCCAAAATCTGTACAATTCCAAAAACCACAAACAAAAATATAAAAATATAGCAAAAAGAAAGAAGGCACTCTCTCAGCCGTAGAAAGTTACAAGCAATCAATGCACACCGCAAAAATAATCCTGCAACCACCCAAAGTTTTGTGTCTACGCTTTAAATTGGAAACAATGTTGAAATTTCTGAATTAACAGCGAGAATTGAAACTAGAAGTATATAGTATGTACATATATACTTTGAGAAGGGTGGATTTCCCGCAGCCATTGGGGCCAAGAAGCATCCAGAACTGTCCAGAGGGGATGCTGAGCGAGCAATCGTTAAGGATGGGAAGAACTTTTCCATGCCGAGTGGTGATTGAGAAGCTCAGATTCCGACAGTCTATAGCCAGATTAGCGGGGGTGCTGCCGCCGTTGTTCGTGGCGGAGTAAGAGTGGATGAGCGGGAGGGCGGAGGACCGGATTACAGCGGTAGGAATCATTTTGGGTAGGACCGCCTACTCTCCTGATCCTTTGTCTAGAGACCTAAAAAGCGTTAGTCAGATTCGAAGAGTTGTTTCCTGCGATTTTGTCAATGGGTAAAAATCGTGCTTGTGTTTAAATTAGTTAAGGGAATTATTTTCAAATATTTAAAAAAGAAAAAAATGAAAAACTCTATTTGTACATAAGCCACTACAGCATTGGTTACAGTATTGACTAGGGGCGGACCCAAGATAATTTTTCAGTGGGGGCGAGACAAAAAAAAATGAGCTAAAATAAATTGTGAAAGCATTTTTTCAATGTTTCAAGTCCGGACGAAGTTGGTGGTGTCTGGTGGAGAAGCACTTTGAAATGTCACTAAATTTTCACAGTTGTTTTTCTTCAAAGACAACATTTTATGTATGTTCTTTTTTGTTTTATTTTTTGTCGACCTTTTGTGATTTTACAAGAACAGAAAAATTAATTGGAATACAATTATATCAATTTTATTCAATCATTTTTGTGGTATGATGGAATTGATACAAAAAATTAAAAGAGAAAAAGAGCCAAAAACAAAAATCAAGAAGAATAATAAAAAAGCCATCCTAAGAATTGAACACAAGACTTCCTGCAACCAAAGCAAGAGATATACCACTAGACCAAATACCCAATGTTTGTTGCTAACTTTTTCTAAAGGTATTTGAAATTTCGCCCCCGCTGGACCCTTAATAGGTTCGCCCCTGGTATTGACACATGGCTAGAAATTAAATTTAAAGAAAGGGGTCAAACGATCAAACCTATTATCTTTCTCTCCCATCATTTATTATCCACCCAAATACTCAACCAATTATATTTAGGATTAACTTGTTTGGCCAGGCTCAAAGCCAGGCCGCCCTCCAGCAGGTTTGTTATATTTGTCTCTCATTGCCGCCTCTCTCATTGCCTTCTCTGTCTCTCTCTCATTACCGTCTCTCACTATCGTGTCTAACTCGTCCGTTTCTCCGGTCTGAAATTCTCTGAATCGACGATGTGGGTCTATGGAATTTTCCCACTCAGGCGACGTGGGTCTGTGGAATTGTCCGAATCACGGAGTCGGTCTTTGGAATTCTCCAATCGACGATGAAACATAGATTCGGTTAAAGCTCCTTAAAAATCAAGTAAACATTGCTTTTATTGTTCTTAAGTTTTATAGTGGTTATCAATGAAGAATGAAAAAACCCGTTTTTGTGAAAATAAGGTGTTTGATTGTAGAAGTCGTTTGTTGCGATTTTTGTGAAAACTCAAAATTTACTGAGTGGGGTGTTGCATTTATATACATAATAAAATTCGGAAACTGTCAAATTTTAAAAAGCAGAAAAGGATTACATTGAATTGTACATAGCAAATGTAGTCGCTAAGTGTTTATGTTATGAATAAATTGGACAATGCAGTCGTAAGTTATGAACAATGTTATTATAATTATGAATTGGTGTTGTTCAATTGCACTTGCACTCTATTTTATGGAGTTGATATTCTGACTTTGGGCTTGTTCAATTGCACTGTGCATTAGAGTTTGCTCGATGGTAAGATGGAACAGAGGTATTTGTCATAGTTGCTGACAGCTGGGTCACTCATTGTCGAAATGCTCCAGAAAGAGAAGATGCCCAAAATGTGATAAGGGGTTCGTGAAATGGATGGAGGTGAGAAAAAAATAGTGCGAACAAAGGACGGATGTTCCATTGCTATACTCGTAACTATCAGCATTTCAAGTGGTGAGATGTTTCGCCATATGACAATGAGATAGTGCATTATGAAGGTGAATCAAGTGGTTCTTATTCGGATGATTACTTGTATGCCAATCGGCTTTGTACATGGTGCCACCACCACTACTCTTACCGCCCTGGATGATTACTTGTAGATCAATCGGCTAACCTTCCTCCTCAACCCCCACATTTGTATATGTGAATGTGCAATCCAATCCCATTAAGTAAGACCAGGAAACACTCTCCCGTTCTTATGGAAAAAGGACTCGCATCACCACCATATGAAGATTAAGAAGAAAAGTTACCCGTGTTGTTGCCGTTGTTACACTTGCCTCCCTCCACTTCATCTTCATTTCTATAATAACTGGGTTTAGGGTCCACAGCAAACGATGGGGATAACAATGTGGCATTCGTCATCGTGTCGTCGTCGGCGTCGATGTTACTGGCGTCGTCGATTGGGTCTACCTTCGTTCCATTTCTTGAGCGCGTTGGCAAGATTTGGGAAAAAATTGTTTGCAAATGGTTAATGGCGGGGGAAAATGGGTAGGGTATACAGATTTTATCAGAAGATATAGAAGACAAGCGTCTTCTTGTATTACTGAAGGGGGGAGCAATAAAACTTCCTATTGGCTAAAAAAAATTGTAACATGACGACACCGGTGCTTAATCTTGAAACCTTAAGTACTTGAATTTCAACTCGGTCAGTAATACACGGTTTTAACTCGCAATGTAAGTTTAATACTTGAACCTGATTTCAACTTTCAAATTAAAATTTTACACCCGCAAATCCTATTTTATATTTAAATGAGTACATAAGTTACCATTTAACTTCTCGTGAATTCGTGATAGAAAAATTATCAACCTTTTAATTTTGTGGTACATTCCCAATCCTACACCCCAAAATTTCCTTTAAAATGTCATGATACCAAGGATTTTGAAGCATGTAGAGTCAAGTGACACGTAGTTACTATTTTATAATGAATATTAAACAGTATTGCCACATTTTTTAATAAATTAAACACAATTGAGATGTCAAAAGAAGAAGAAAAAATTTAAACCAGAAGAAAAATAAAATAAAAAATTAACATTAACTATCAACATTACCTCTTTGAGATAAATAAAAAAAAATAACATTTTATATTTAAAGAGCTTCTTGAAAATTCATTTTGTCATGACATCTTTTGTCAATTACAATACGTTATATTCTCATAGAATAAACACGTTATGCTTGTGACAAGATTTTGTTGAATTCATTTGTAATTCCAAAAGAACTCTGAAATTGATAATAGCTATAAGTTATTTGAGGCTCGATGCAGTGTAATCTATATAAGTTTTTGAAACTCACATCAGATCAGACGAATCTACTGGAAAAATCAAATACCAATCAAGCTATAGCTTAAAAAGGTAAAATAAAAAATTTCCAAAACAATAACGAATAGGCTGGTTCACTAATAAACTCGCTGTTTCATCTCAAAACTTTGCTTTTGATTTATCATTTTAATATATATGCCACCAATTTGGCCATAGTTTTGTTCCTTTGACCCTTGTTGACCTTTTATTTTTTGAATCAATAATGAGACCAATTTTCAAAACATTGATAATATAAACTCATTGTTATTCATATTCCGAAAAAGTTAGTTTTTTCTGTAACACATATCAAAATAAAATATAAAATCAAACAAATTAAAACTATAATGTAACTGTTACTCTTGAAGACAAAATGAAATTGCATGTTCTTTGCGACTTTCCAAAAATTCATCAGATCGATTATGATAATATGTAAATGTAAGCACAACCAGACTAAGTCTCTCCGTACTTCAAACTATGGCAATGGCTCTCGATGAGTTGGAGAGGAGATGGAACCTAGTTATAATTTACATATACACAAGGTTCATCCATCATGGTAAAAATTTAATAGAGATACACTTATTTATTGTATAAAAAATGTGGGTTAAAACCATGAAACGCATCAAGCTCAATTATAAATTGAAAAAATTACATTAACACAAAGCATTAAGATACAATTTCAAAAATAGCGAACTTAAGAATTTTTTTCAAATATCACGTGGTCACATTTTGTGACCTATAATTCATCTAATAAAGTCATGCACAATCACAAAAGTCACAATAATAAAGATACAGATTGCATGTCGCAATTTACATATTTAGTCATAAAACTAGGTCACAAATTACTCAATTAATTAATCACAAATACTCTTCAACTTACCCCACCCCATCTAGCATAGTCAACGCGACCAAATCATTGGGATAATTTTTCTAATGTATAGGAATTGGGATAATTTTTCTAATGAAGTCCTCACCATAATAATTAGTTGGGCCTCCAGCCATAATTAAGCTACAAGTCAACTTTAATTTTAATAATTGAATCAATTTTGGTCAACCTCGGAATGTTTCAACATTTCACATAATATCTTTACCATTCAACGTGTGACATTAGAGTTAGGGAAGTATTCAATTCAGGTTTTCTCCATATTTAATTATAGAAATTATATATTTCCAATTTTGATAAAAAAGAAAAATAATAATAATAAATAAATTCGATTAAATGCTTTAAACATACACGTGGAAGTCTGTCATTTAGAATTCAACAAAGAAGACCCTTATCCAGAAAAGAATGAACAGTGAGAAACTCTATAAACAAAATTTCCATGGCATTCTCTGCAGCTCTCCATAGCTCCTTCTCATGCATGTCAACGTTCTCAAAGAACCCAAGAAAATCCAAAATTAGGCAATTAAAATTGATTAGAGCTGAAAAGTCCTCTGAACCACAGAATGAGAAGATTGCACAAACTGAATCGAAGAGGGTTCATCATCCAATGCAGAACCCACTACAACAACAACTCCCAAGCCCAAAAAGCCTGTTTATTTGAGTAAGTATCGATTGGAAGACAGAGAAATAAATTGGGCTTGATTCAAATTTTTTACACCAATTTGGCAGTGAAAAAAGGCCAGATAGTGAGCGTGGATAAGGAAAAATTTCTCATCTCAACGGTGTAAATGTGAGTATTCTCTTCAATACAGATAATTTTTCCAGATGTTCACATCTGGATTGATGCTTAATTGACTATGGTGAAGTACTTTCGAATGTAGAATCAATCCAAAAAATAGGAATTTTATATGAATGTATGACAAAGTCCCTTGAGCATTATGTTGGAATTGGTTCAAAAATAACCAAAATTAACCGAAAATTCGTTAAGTGTAAAATTGGAAAAATTAAGAGGTGTGACTTCGTGTCAATTTTGGTCAAATATTCGGACTTGATCCGATGGTCAAATTACAAAAGTAAATAGACCAATTTATTCTACTCTTCGAGTAGATCGTCGTGATATATTTGGAATCTCGAAATCAATTATGGATGAATGAAAAATTGCGGTCTAAATTTGAAAGAAATAAAGTATTGCAACTTTTCAAAAGGATGCAAATTTTGGCACACAGTACTTCATTTCCACCCTCACTACATCTATAAATAGGACCCTATGGACGTGATTTTGAGTAAACCATTGCATTGAGCATCCATTCCTCTCTTGCAATTCATCTTTCTCTCATTCTCATAACATTCCTTTGTAGAGGAAAAATTCCGTCAAAATTTCACCGTTTTTGTGGTTTGAAGTGCTATTACCACAAGTGTGTATCCGTTGTATCTTGAGAGACATTTGTCATTCAACCGTGAGCACCGTAACGGGATAATTTGTATTAAGGAAAGAGTTATACTAACCTCGAATTTCTTTTTCTACTCCTTATTTCATTTGGTTTTGTGTGTCGTTTTAGTCATATACTTGTGTCCTTACATTGTGTTCCAATTACGCTCCTACGGATTAGAACTTTTGCTTACAATAATAACGCTTCGACTACGCTCCTACGGGTTGAAACATTGTTCATGTACAACATATACAACCGTTATACCACTAAAATAATTACCTGGAACAACAAACTTAAGACAAACCTTGCATGTCTGCGGTTGTTGTTTTAAACACTCTAATTTGGAATAGTTTTCATGCACTATTCATTTTTCTCATTGTTACTATGCTGAACTTTTGTTTGTATAATGGAATTGACTTCCGTTGAGGATAATACAAGTTAAATCGGAATGGAAATTTTGGTCTCGTTTAGAGCAAATAATGTGGCTCCTCCAATGGCAATACCAATTCAAACTACGTCAATCCCACATAGGGAGAAATCAAAAAAGTTTGGTGACGTAGACTTTAAGAGATGGCAACAAAAAATGTTGTTTTATCTCACTACGCTAAATCTGGCTAAGTTTCTTATTACAAAATAGTGAATTCAAAAATAGTGATCAGCCAAATGCAAGAGATCCAAGTCTTATTGCATGACATCCATGCCAAAAAAAGGAACTGAATGAGTCATTCGAAGTTGCGGCAATCATCGAAAAACTCCCTCCTTTGTGGAGAGATTTCAAAAACAATCTCAAGTACAAACGTAAAGAGATGAACTTGGAAGAGTTGATCGTTTGCTTAAGGATTGAGGAAGATAATAGGAAGACTGAGAAGAAGCTTATTGTTCAACTTGGAACAATCTTCGTTGAAATCAAGCCAAAGGTCAACAAGAAGCGAAAGATCTCTAGTGATGCACTACGTAGAGATAATTTCAAGAAGGCAAAAAAGTTTAAAGGAAATTGCTATAATTGTAGAAAGGTCAGACATTGCTCAAGCAAATGTCGAAAATAAAATAAGAATGCACAAGTCCACTTGGTCGAGAAGGACACCCTATCTAAAGGAATACAAGCGATGAGCCTCTCGGCGCTTATGTCCTAGTGCAATATGATTGGCAACACAAGGGAATGGTGGCTTGACATCGTTGTTACCTGCCATGTATGTATCGATAAGGGAATGTTCTCTAACTTTCAAGAATTGAATGTGAAAAGGCTATAGTTCGACCCAATCAACACCTAGAGGGGAGGTGAATAGGTGTCTATGCAGAATTTAACAATTTAATTAAGTTATGCAACAAGTCACATAAATTAAACGTTGTCCAGATTCATTCACATGATTTAACTACCTATGTTGAATTGTCGGTTGAATTGAAATTGACAGAAAGCAATAAATAACACAAAAATTGTTGACGGAGAAAACCCAACTGGGTAAAAATTTCGGGCACAAGCCAGTAGGGATTCACTATAGAAGACTCCAACTTACAGTGCGCCAGACATGACTGTATCTAACAACACTCTGACCTCCTTACTGTATCAACCAAAGCTCTCCTAGATTCTGTAGATTTGCGCCAAAATCTCAGCCTTGTATTTCTTCTATTTCCCATGAATCAACAAGAACTCCAGTTCTTCAATCAACTCCTTCCAGGATCTTCAATCAACTGATCTTCTGGAAATAGTGAGGATTTTTTATAGGTGTTTTGTTTGAAAAGGTGTTTGATGTTTTTTTTTTTTCAATGAATCATATGGTGAAGAGTTTTGCAATTGATCCTTTGGTAGAGAGGAAAATATTGTGCTATGTATTTTGCCAAAGGTTGTTAATGAAAAACGAAATTTTTGTTTATATAGTAGGTCGTTTTTGGTAGTATGGAGCGTTCAAAATTCGCGAGGAAGGAAAATTACCAAACGCCGGATGACACTGTCGCTCGAGCGAAGTGCTGGCGAAACTCTAGCGATACACTTTCGCTCGAGCGAAGTGGTGGCGAAACTCCAGCGACGTAGGTTCTGTTATTTAGGCTCGAGCGAGGTCAGGGCGAAACTCTAGCACCAATCTTGCCCCGTTTTCATCTTCAAAGCATCCAACTTTACCCTAAACCTATACATTAATTATTGCAAAATTGCAACAAAAGTCCCTGAACTTTTAGACGTTGACAAAGTTGTCCTTGACTTTACAAACTCAACAAATTAGTCCTTTTGGTCACAGATTGCCAATTACAACATTTGTCTAACAAACTCCCCCTTTGACATTCTGTGACAAAATTACACAAGACAGTCAAGGACACAAAAAAAAATGTAACTCCTAACGACCTATTCATTCAACCAAAGCAACTATCTCCTGTCGAACCTGTTTCCTGAAATACAAAAACTCAATACCAAGTGTAAAAGCACGTGAAATGAAAACAGTAGATAAAACAAGGAATAGTGCATATGTAATTAACCAGATTAAGAAGCAATAGTAATGTAAGTCAAAAAAAACCAAAAACATACATCAATATTGCTAAAACATCAAAACTTAATCTAGTCATTAAATAGATATCAAACCACAGTTATATCACAGTTAATCCAATATATCACAATTAAATTGAGATTAAACTATCTACTCCCCCTTTTTGTCACAAATGACAAAGGATCAAAAACTAAAACTAAAACTAAAACTAAGAAGTAGCACCACCCGCACTCGGTGACTCATCACTAGTCTCGTCACTCGAGCTCTCATCCAATCGATCACGAATCCAACGCAACTGACGCTGACACACTGATAGAGCACGCCGAAATGAAGAAAGCTCAGCAGACTAATGATCTGAAGTAGCACGTAACTGCGTGATCTCTGCCATCATACGAGCCTACTGAGCGACTAAAATAGACATCTGACCCATAAGCGTCACCATGGGGTCAACAGGCAAGGAAGCCACCCCTGGAGTAGAAGTAGATGTCGAAGGAAAGGCAGCTCGAAACGGAACAGCTAAAAGAAAATCCGAACAAGGCGGAAGAAAGACACGGGAACCCCCAGAAAGAATAACAGTAATAGGATCAAAGGGCTCCGAAAAATCAAAAACATCAACGGGCTCAGCCTGAGCGGCAGCATGAGCCGAAGAGGACGGGACATGGGATCGACTCTGGTGAATGGTTTGCTGTCCTATCGGGCGACCTATACGAGTAGAAGACCCCTCAGGGAAAGATGCACCAAGAGAAAGGACAACCCGATGAATCAAACAGGCATAAGGTAACCCTAAACGACCCCCAAGAGTACGAAAAGAAGATAGAATCTACTGGCACACAAAAGTAGGAAGGTCGATAGAGTCCCCATGAAGTAGGGCATATAGAAAACGAGCCCGTACCATCGGTAAAGAAGAAGTATGGGCAACAGGCCACAGGTTTGTGCACATGATGTGCAACAAAACCTGTCGATCAGTGGGTAATGAACCCATGGCCATAGCCGTAGGCCCCCCAGTAGACGGGGTGTTCAAAAGAGTCGACCAAACAAGGGCATCGGTCGGAAGAGAAGCAGGGAGAAGATAGCGATACGTCGGATGAGGAATCTGAGGTATACCTAACGCAAGAGCTACTGCAGACGGAGTAACTCGGAAAGAATGACCTCTAAGAAAACTCCTAAACGACGACCTATCCACCTCATGAATATTAGCATAAAACTCTTGAACGAGGAGTGGAGGCGGCGGTGTAAGACTAACAAGAAGGGGCTCCCAACCCCGGGAAACAAAAATAGCGGCGACGTCAACAGGAAGGTCAAAATAGAATTACCTCACGCTCCATGAGAACAAGGCGTAAGGAGAATTGAGACGTGAAGACCTCCTGAGCTGTAGCAAAAATAAACCGGGATCTACTATAAGACATCGATCCACTAGCAGGTTGTGCAGAGGTACGAGAGCGCTTACGAGCCATCTGGCACATGTGGAGATGAAAAGACTAAGCATAATGTGAAATGCGCGCATCACGATGCAACATGATATAAGAAGATGTACACACGGAAACACATATGATCCAATCACATAAACATAAATGAAAACACACACGGCATGCAACGACACTCAAACAAGTAGGAAAGAAACGAAGGAAAAGAAGGAAATCAAAAAAAAAAATCAAAAAAAACCAAATAAGCATAAAAAAGTGAACTTTCATCGAACATGTGGCGTGCGTGACTTCGGCACCAAATTCCAAGCACATACGAGACCCAATCACAAATCCAAACACATCTCTAAAAACTACATGCTATGGACTTCACAATCAAACAACCCACACATCAAACGAATCAACGAGGTGCAAGAACTACATTGATGATCACGGACCAAAAACTTAAAAAAAATGTGAAGAAAAGTAGCACAATTTTGGAAAATAACGAAAATAGGTCCAAAAACTTTTATTTTTATTTTCAGTTGTATGTATTATTTTGTTTTTGTTTTTGTAAAGACAAACTAAAAAATCGATGATTAAGCACGTACCCAAATATGTAGACAATACGAATAATATGCACAAAATCACAAACCTGACATTCAGAGCATGTAGACAAATCTTAAGTCCACACATAGTTCAAAATCCCATGAAATAAATTTTATACAGAACATCAGCGTGACATGTGCCACGTAGTCCATGCAAGTTAGACTCAAAATCTTAAATTAGTGAGAAAGGACACGTGAAAACAACTGTAAAAGAGTGTATATTGATCAAGTACCAGTTAAATCCAATTCTACGAAGACCTATATCAAACAGTATAATTGTCACAATTTTACTTCCCCTAACTGTATGTTATTTTTTTATTTTTTATTTTATTTTATATATATATATATATATATATATATATGCACCAGGTTAGAAACCCCTAAAGCTTAATTGTTCGAGTCAAATAGGCCCCGAAGACAGAAATAAGTTCAAAGAATAATGTAGAAAATGGGGAAAGACAATATTGATTAGGTTACACTCGTCACAGATCAAATCAAATGGACAAACAACCCTAATCACAGAAGAATACCATCCCAAGTCTCACCCATGAGGTCAAGACCCACCTACAGGACTACAGTGTGTGCTGTGCGAAAATGCATGACGAGTCGTATACCAAGAACTCCACAGAAAGTGAGAACTACGATGGAACCTCAGACTCGTACACATGATGAAAAATAGAGTTTGATCCTGAATGCAAATATCATAACGTCATACACGATGCACACAAAAAAAATTTATTTATTTATTTTATTATTATTATTATTTTTTTTTTTTTAAATTTCAAATGCAAACTTAATACTCAAAATAAAAACTAAAAAAATAACTAACAAACAAAATGCAACACACAGACATTTATCACATATAAGATATGAAATGAATAAGTGCAGATATGATAAATGCATGAATATACATGAATTTATGATCAGATAGGCAAACAAATACCAACAGCCGTCCGAAGCGACTCAAACCTCATCCCATCTAGTGGTTTCGTAAGTAGATCGGCTAATTGGTTGTCAGTAGAAACATGATCTAAGGAGACAACATGTGTTTCAACAAGTTCACGAATAAAAT
The DNA here is from genome assembly GCF_002742605.1 of Olea europaea var. sylvestris. Taxonomy (NCBI): domain Eukaryota; kingdom Viridiplantae; phylum Streptophyta; class Magnoliopsida; order Lamiales; family Oleaceae; genus Olea; species Olea europaea. Next base: position 23,706,257 of record NC_036253.1, on the reverse strand, counting down.
GATGTCGTATGTCAATATGTTTTGTTCTAGAATGTTGAATGGGATTCTTAGAAATATTTATAGCACTGGTATTATCACAGAAAATAGTCATGGTCCCTTGATTAATCCCATAATCACTCAGCATTTGCTTCATCCAGAGAAGCTGAGTTCAGCAACTTCCAGCTGCTATGTATTCGGCCTCTGCCGTGGATAGGGATATGGAATCTTGTTTCTTACTTAACCAGGCTACTAGATTGCTACCCATGTAGAAACAGCCCCCAGAAGTACTTTTTCTATCATCTGCATTCCCCGCCCAATCGACTTCGGAGTAGCCAGCCAAATCAAGATTAGAATTTCTAGAATAGAAAATCCCTAGATCAACAGTACCACTCACATATCTAATGATGCGTCTAACAGAGCTTAAGTGTGATTCTTTGGGATTTGCCTGAAATCGAGCACACACTCCAACACTAAAAGTAATTTCAGGTCTAGTAGCTGTGAGATAGAGAAGACTACCTATCATGCTTCGATATAGGGAAGGATCTACACTCTTACCTGAAGGATCACGACCTAACTTCAAGCTAGTACTCATAGGTGTCCTAATATGCTTCTTACTATCTAACCCAAACCGCTTAACTAGATCCTTTGCATACTTAGACTGTGAAATAAACAAGCCATCCTCAATTTGTTTCACCTGAAGTCCAAGGAAATAAATCAACTCACCAACCATACTCATCTCAAATTCTTGCTTCAAACACTCAGCAAACTCATATGCTAGAGACTCAATAGGAGAACCAAAAATGATATCATCGACATAAATTTGAGCGATAGTGATAGTTTCTTCAATGTGTCTAATAAATAAGGTCCTATCAGCACCACCTCGAGAGAAACCACGTTCCTCAAGATATGACGTAAGTCTCTCATACCAAGCTCTAGGAGCTTGTTTCAGACCATAGAGTGCTTTGTGAAGTTTGTAGACATAGTGGGGAAACTTTGGATCAACAAATCCTTTTGGTTGTTTCACATAGACTTCTTCTTGAAGAAGTCCATTCAAGAAGGCACTCTTAACATCCATTTGATGTAGCTTGAACCCTAAGGTACAGGCAACAACAAGCGAAATCCGAATAGACTCAAGTCGTGCAACAGAGGCAAAAGTCTAATCGAAATCAATTCCCTCAACTTGAGTATAACCCTGAGCAACTAATCTGGCCTTATTCCTAGTTATAGTACCTTGGTCATCTGTCTTGTTCTTAAAGATCAACTTAGTACCAATAACGTTACAATTCTCAGGTATGGGTACTAAGATCCACACATTGCTTCTAGCAAATTGATTGAGTTCCTCATGCATTGCATTCACCCAACACTCATCACTAAGGGCCTCTTCGACTTTCTTAGGCTCTACCTGTGAAACATAGCTAGTATATGCTAGATTGTTCAGTACTCTCTTACGAAGCCTCATACCTTCATCCAGATCCCCAATGATATTATCCTTAGGAGGATTAGAACCCTTAGTTGATGGTTCCTTAGGGATTGTGTCTTGATCTTGTGGATGTGTTTCCTTTTCAGGAGTTTCAAGAATTTTAAGAGATGATTCAGGCATAAGCGGTTCAGTAAGATCACTAGACCTTATAAGATTACCATTTCTATCATAATTTTCAACATTCTCCCCCTCACTCACACCATCATATATCACAACATTGACTGACTCCATCACAGTACGAGTACGTGAGTTATATACTCGGAATGCTCGACTATTTCTAGAATACCCTAAGAAGATTCCTTTGTCACTCTTAGATTCAAACTTACTCAAGTTCTCTCTATCACGCAAAATGTAGCACTTACTCCCAAACACACGAAAGTATTTGACAGTAGGCTTTTTACCCTTTAGAATCTCATATGGAGTCTGATCGGTTTTGGGTCTAAGGTAGACTCTATTGATTATGTGGCATGCAGTATTAACAGCTTCTCCCCAAAAATGTAAGGCTAGCCCCTTGTCATGAAGCATGGCTTTAGCCATGTCCTGAAGAATACGATTCTTCCTTTCAACCACCCCATTTTGTTGAGGAGTGATAGGGGAAGATAACTCATGTAGTATCCCTTCATCCATGCAGAAGCTCTCAAGATTGAAATTTTCAAACTCTTTTCCATGACCACTTTACATTCTGGACACTTTGTGATTGAGTTCATTACTAAGCCATTTACACAAAGATTTTATAAGGTCACATGCATCAGATTTTTCCCTAAGCGATTCTACCCATGTGAACCTCGAGAAATCGTCTACCACAACCAGAATATACCGCTTACCTCCTAGACTCTCAGTCCTAGATGGTCCCATTAAATCCATGTGTATCAATTCCAGGGGTCTTTTGGTCAAAATTTTAGAAGTCTTTTTATGGATTCCTTTAATTTGTATACCCAGTTGACATGGTCCACACACAACATTTTCACTAGGACCTATTTTAGGCAAATCATCTACCAACTCCTTTTAGCCAGTTGTACTAGACTCTTATAGTTTAAATGACCCAATCTTTTATGCCAGAGTTCACTTACATCAATTTTTGCACCCCTACATACATAGTTAGAATTAGGTAGGACTCCATAACAGTTATCAGACGTTCTAACCCCTTCAAGGACCACCCCACCGAATGAATCATACACGGTACATCTCTTTTCCACAAAGCTAACCTCAAAATCAGCATCACAAATCTGACTAATACTTGACAAGTTCAACTTTAAACCTTCCACATAAAGCACATTTGAGATCACAGGTAATCCATGTATTTGTACAGTACCTTTGCAAGAATAGCTGTAGAGCCCCCATCTCCAAAGGTAACCATACCCCCATTGCATTCATCAAGAGTAGTGAATAAAGCCTTGTTACCACACATATGCCTAGAACAAGCACTATCAAGGTACCACATATTGAAATCTTAGGCTTTTAATGCAACATGAGCAACATAGCAATTTACCTGACCTGAAAGTCCAGCTAGATCCTCCTTTTTAACCCAAACTTTCTTAGATGACATGGTACTCCTAGTCAGCCTAGTAAGCATCTCAGTCAAATGACTAACCTAATTAGTCAAAAAACTGACCTAACTTGGAATATTCTGATTTCTACGCTCATTGCCTAACTTATAATATCTAGGCCTAGTGTGTCCTAGAGCTCCACAGTGGTGACAGGTGGGAATGAACCTAGGCTCAAAGGTACGTGTCTGTAGGTGTTTGGGCATAAAATTTCTACATGACTTTGTTCCCTCGAAACATTCTTACCCTTATTTGGACTGTTGACAGCGTTAGACTTCCTAGAGGTAGAAATGAATATAGTTTTAGATGGACCAGCACCATGTGTATTACCCTCAACATATTCTAGACCTTTCCTATCTCTCGTAGGCTTATTCATTCCCAAAATATCATCCAATTTCTTAGTTCCACTTATGAAAGTCTGAAGATGAGCATTAGATTTCTCCAATTCACTAGTTAATGTCTTAACCTTGTCTTCGAACTTCTCATTAACACATTTTAACTCACTGACACTCTTAAGTGAATTCTGGAGATTACTAGCATGTTTCTCTTTTTCTCTTTCAAGTTCATCAACCTTTTTGAGTAGGGCTTTATTGATCTTTTTGATTTTAAGACTCTCCTTGAACAAGAGTTGATAGGCCTCATGTATGTCTATGTCATCCTCATCCTCATTACTAGAATTATTGTTGTGAAGTTCTTCCTCAACCTTGTCACTCTCCTTATCAGATTCACTCTTAATAGTCGACACAAATGCTATATAGTTCCCTTTATCTTAATTACTAGATGACTCCTGCCTATCACTGGTCTTAGACTCGTTATCAGTAAGTGAAACAACTAAGGCCTTACCCTGCCCTTTTCTTTGATTCTTCTTATAACTAGGGCACTCATTCCTATAGTGACCTATACCTTGACATTCATGGCACCTAACCAAACGTGGTTTATCACTAGAACTTTTATTGTTAAACCTTTCAGTTTTTTCTTTTGAGAATCTGCTAGGGACTCCATTTTTTCTATCATGAGGCTTTCTCCTATTCTTGAGAGCCTTTTGAAATTTCTTCACAAAGTAAGCAATTTCATCATCCCTCAGAGACTCAGTATCAGAAGATTCATCCTCTTTGATGGATTTTAAAGCAATGGACTTTCCTTTCTTAGGTTGTGTGATAGTGAGTTCATAAGTTTGCAAGGATCCTACAAGTTCTTCAATTTTAACTTCATCTAGATCCTTACTTTCCTCAATGGCGGTAACTTTAGGCCTAAATCTCTCGGGCAAGGACCTAATACTTTTCTAACAATTTTAGACTCGGAAATTTTCTCGCCTAAATTGAAACTAGAATTAACAATATCATTCAATTTTGCATAAAATTCATCAAAGGTTTCGTCATCTTTCATCCTCACTTCTTCAAACCTAGAAGCTAGCATTTGTAATTTCGAGTTCTTTACCGTTTTAGTTCCCTCATATATAGTTTCAAGAATATCCCACACCTCTTTAGCAGTTTCGCACATTAACACTCTTCTAAACTCTTTGAGAGACACGGCCATAAACAAGGTATGAAGTCCCTTGTTATTCCAATTACACTCAGCTATCTCATCCTTAGTCCACAGTGATATATCAGTAAGGTAAACAGTTCCTGATACGATAGTGAAAGGAGGTTTCCAGCCATTTTGTACACTCAACCAAACATGCTCATCTAAAAACTTAAGAAACGCACGCATTCTAACATTCCAGTAAGTATAATTACTTCCGTCAAAGTACAGAGGTACAGAAAGTGATTGACTCATCTAGACAACTATGGATCAGGACTCGAGATTTGGCTCTGATACCACTTGAAAAGGTTATAGTTCGACCCAACCAACACCTAGAGGGGGGTGAATAGGTGTCTATGCGGAATTTAACAATTTAATTAAGTTATGCAACAAATCACATAAATTAAATGTTGTCCAGATTCATTCACATGATTTAACTACCTATGTTGAATTGTCGGTTGAATTGAAATTGACAGAAAGCAATAAATAACACAAAAATTGTTGACAGAGAAAACCCAACTGGGTAAAAACTCCGGGCACAAGCCAGTAGGGATTCACTATAGAAGACTCCAACTTACAGTACGCCAGACATGACTGTATCTAACAACACTCTGACCTCCTTACTGTATCAACCAAAACTCTCCTAGATTCTGCAGATCTGCGCCAAAATCACAGCCTTGTATTTCTTCTATTTTCCGTGAATCAACAAGAACTCCAGTTCTTCAATCAACCTCTTTCCCGGATCTTCAATCAACTGATCTTCTGGAAGTAGTGAGGATTTTTGATAGGTGTTTTGTTTGAAAAGGTGTTTGATGTTTTTTTTTTAATGAATCATATGTTGAAGAGTTTTGTAATTGATCCTTTGGTAGAGAGGAAAATATTGTGCTATGTGTTTTGCCAAAAGTTGTTAATGAAAAGCGGAATTTTTGTTTATATAGTAGGTCATTTTTGGTAGTATGGAGCATTTAAAATTCGCGAGGAAGGAAAATTACCAAACGTCGGATGACACTGTCGCTCGAGCAAGTGCCGGCGAAACTCTAGCGAGTACTTTCGCTCGAGCGAAGTGGTGGCGAAACTCCAGCTACGCAGGTTCTGTTATTTAGGCTCGAGCGAGGTCAGGGTGAAACTCTAGCACCAATCTTGCGCCGTTTTCATCTTCAAAGAATCCAACTTTACCCTAGACCTATACATTAATTATTGAAAAATTGCAACAAAAGTCCCTGAACTTTTAGACATCGACAAATTGGTCCTTGACTTTACAAACTCGGCAAATTAGTCATTTTGGTCACAGATTGCCAATTACAACATTTTCCTAACAGAATGGTGAGCAACTTTTCATGAGAAACGCTGCAAGTTCCAAGATCGAATGACAAGGTAAAGTCACATTGAAGATGACATCCGAGAAAGAGTTTGTCCTCAACAATGTCCTACATGTACTAGACATATGCAAGAATTTAGTATCTGAGTCTCTACTTAGTAAAAATAGTTTTAAACTTGTATTTGTATCCGACAAGTTTGTGTTATCCAAAAATGAGATGTATGTAGGAAAATGTTATATGCGTGATGTAATATTAAAGTTGAATGTTCTAACTATTGTACAAAAGCAAGATCACATGAATAAAATTACAAATTCTGTTTACTTTTTTGAATTATCTTGTTTATGGCATGATCAATTAGGATACGTGAATTATAAATCAATCGCAAGCTTATGAATCAAAGTTTAATTTCGGCGCTTAAAATCGATCCTAATCACAAATGTGAAGTATGTGTTGAAACAAAAATGGCTAAAACACTGTTCCATTCGATACAATGGAACATAATACCTCTAGAACTAATCAATAGTAACATATGCGATTTTAAATTCATATAAACTAGAGACGGTAAGAAGTACTTTGTAACTTCCATCGATGATTATACAAGGCATTGTTATGTCTTTCTTTTAAGAAATAAAGACGAAGCGTTAGATGCCTTCAAATTATACAAGGCTGAAGTTAAAACACAACTTAACAAATGAATTAAAAATATTCATAGTGATAGAAGAGGTGAATATGGGGCACCATTTCAAAAATTATGTTCCATCAAACAATGGCACCCTACTCTCCTCAATCATATGGAATTGTAGAACGAAAAAATAGAACTCTTAAAGAAATGATGAATGCAATGTTGATAAATTCGGGTTTACCTCAAAACTTGTGGGGGAAACCATCTTAACGGAAAATCATCTTCTTAACAGGATACCTCGTAAGAAAATGGAAGAGACTCCATATGAGTTATGGAAAGGTCATCATCTGTCCTACCAATACTTAAAAGTGTGGGATGCTTGGCAAAGGTTGAAGTTCATAAGCCTAAATAAGTAAAAATCGGGCCTAAAACGATTGATTGCATATTTATTAGATACGGCAATAATATTAGTGCATATCGTTTCCTTGTATACAAGTCCGAAATTCAAGACGTACATGAGGGTTTAATAATTGAATCAAGAAATGCAACATTCTTTGAAAACGTATTTCCTTGCAAAGACAATGAAATTGAAAGTTCGAATAATAGAACTTATGAAACTACAAAAGGATCTTCAAGTGAGGAAGAATCAAGGCATAGTAAACGGGCTAGAATGTCCACATCCTTTGGTCCGAAATTTCTAACCTACATGGTAGAAAATGACCCGAAGACTTTCGAAGGAACTATGTATACTCCGAAAGTACCGCATTTGAAGGAAGCTATCAATAACGAGATAGATTCCATAATACAAAATCAAACATGGGAGCTGGTTGATTTACCTCCTGTGAATAAGCCTTTGGGATGCAAATGGATATTTAAGAAAAAGTTGAAGCCGGATGGATCTATTGACAAGTATAAGGCTAGTTTGGTTGTCAAAGAGTATAGACAAAATAAAGGATTTGACTTCTTTGGACTTATTCATCCATAACTAGAATCACGTCTATAAGATTACTAATTACAATTGCGGTAATACATAACCTTGAGATTCATCAAATGGATGTTAAAACGACATTCTTGGTGAGTTAGAAGAGGAAATATACATGGAGCAAGCTGAAGGGTTCATTTCTCCTAACCAAAAGGTCAAAGTTTGTAAACACGTTAAGTCCTTACATGGATTTAAACAAACTCTAAAACAATGGCAACAAAAGTTTGACAAAACGATGTTGTCAAACGAATTCAAAATAAATAAATGTGACAAGTGTGTATACGTGAAAAATACACCAAATGTCTATATAATAGTATGTCTTTACGTAGACGATATATTGATACTGGGCAATAGTCACGAAGCACTGCTCAACACCAAGAAAATGTTAAAGAAGCACTTCGATATGAAAAATATGGATGTAGCAGATGTGATTTTACGAATTAAAATCACTAAAACATCGAAAGGACTTGCACTTTCCCAATCACAATACATTGAGAAAGTACTTAAGAAATACAAAGTATTCAAGGAAAGTCCTTCACAAACCCCTATTGACCCAAATTTGCACTTAGTGAAAAATGAGGGAGAATGCGTGTCACAACTAAGATATTCACAAGTGATAGATAGTCTAATGTACATTACAAATTATACTCGACCGAACATTGCCTTTGTGGTGAATAAACTTATTAGATTCACGAGCAATCCAAGCCATGATCATTAGGAGGCTTAGATAAGGATACTTAGGTATTTGAAACATACCTTAAACCATGGATTACACTTTACGAAATATCCTACGGTATTGGAAGGATATTGTGATGTGAATTGGATATCCGATATGAAAGATTTCAAGTCCATTAGCAGCTATGTGTTTACCCTAGCTGGAGCTACTGTCTCATAGAAATCGATAGAGCAAATGTGCATAGTTCGATCAACTATGGAATCTGAGTTAATTGTTTTGGATAAAGTTGGAGAAGAAGCGGAATGGCTTCGTAATTTCCTAGAAGACATTCTATGTTGGCCTAAGTCGATACCTCCAATTAGTATACATTGTGATAGTCAATCGATAATTGGAAGGACAAGAAACATCATGTACAATGGTAAGTCTAGACATAGATGTTGTAGACACAACACCATTAAGCAACTAATCTCAAATGGCGTTATCTCTGTAGATTATGTGAAATCAAATGAGAACGTTGCGGATCCACTTATGAAAGGTTTGCCTAGGGATCAAGTAAGTTGCCTATCGAAAGGAATAGGATTAAAGTCTACTATGTAAGAGTTTTTGCAATGATAAACCTACCTTGTTGATTGGAGATTCAAGATCATGGTTAAAAGGGACGTGAGGATTCCATGAAGCACTTAGGAAATCAAATTTCCTAACTCATTCCTATGATACGAAAGTGCTTTCTGCAAAGTGGTTAACTATTAAGTTAATCCTTTAATGATTCTTATATCTTGATTAAAGTCAAGTGGAGTAAAACAGAATACTTTTAATAGAAGGTCACCTATGTAAGTGTGAAGTGGGATGGCATCAATAAGAATTATTTGAGGCTTCAATTCTTTAAACACTTATGAAACCGAGATGGGTTTAGTGCCCCAATGAACCCCAACTCATGAGAAACAAGTACGGAATACGGAAGATATTTGTGTGAGTATCATTGTCTTGGCTTACCCTAAAGGCCGAATGGTTTAAGACATCATGCTCACAACTTAGCCAAGTTAGTCCGATGGTATTTCACTACGGGATGTTCAAGGCCAAAAGCTACCATCCTCGATGCAATGGCTTTCCGTTCTCTCTCTACAATGCATCACATCATAGCATTACATATGCATACTCGAATTTCCATTCATATGGGGAATTGTTAGAATTGGTTCAAAAATAACCAAAAATTGGTTAAATGTAAAACCGGAAAAATGAAAAGGTGTGACTTTATGTCAATTTCGACCAAATATTCGGACTTAATCTGATGGTCAAATTACAAAAGTAAATAGACCGATTCCGGATGAATGAGAAATTGCGGTCCAAAATTGGAAGAAATGAAATATTGCAACTTTTCGAAATGATGCAGGTTTTTTGGCCCACACGACTTCATTTGCACCCTTTCTACATATATAAATAGGACCATCTGGACGTGATTTTGAGTACTCTATTGCATTGAGCATCCATTCTTCTCTTGCAATTCATCTTTCTCTCATTCTCGTAACATTCCGTTGTAGAGGGAAAATTCCGTCGAAGTTTTGCCGTTCTTGTCGTTTGAAGTGCTGCTACCACAAGCATGTATCTGTTGTATCTTAAGAGACATTTGTCATTCAATCGTGAGCTCCGTAGCGAGGTAATTTATCTTAAGGAAAGAGTTATACTGGCCTCGGATTTATTTTTCTACTCATTCTTATTTAATTTGGTTTTGTGTGGTCGTTTTAGTCATATATTTTGTGTCCTTACATTGTGTTCTAATTATGCTCCTACGGGTTAGAACTCTTGCTTACAATAATAGCATATTGACTACGCTCCTGCAAGTTGAAACTTTGTTCATTTACAACATATACAACCCTTATACCGCTAAAATAAATACTCGGAACAACACATTATCCTATCAGTATGAGCATATTCGTGTCAGCTTATAAGCTTATTTATAAGAAGAGAGAAAACGAGTCTTAATACCCATAAGAATCCCATTTTCATGTCACATTGTAAAGAATTTTTCATTAATTTGTAAGAAATACCTTTTAGAAGATAAAGATCAAAAGACAATGCAGTGAAGAATTATCTAGTTGGTTTAGATCAATTGTCTAAAAATGAATCGTGCCTAGTTACAGAAAAAATTAATGTAAATTGTAATCGATCCCATATTCATCGTATTAAAAGGCTTGGTTCCTTTTATATGTTGTTCGACTTTCGGTAATTAACATGATTCTTCTACTTTCTGATTTCTTTGTCATTTACAGAATGTAATAGAATAGAATGTTTCTTGAATTTCATTATTTATCTGTGAGGCACCTTCCCTATTACATTGGCCTTGTTTACATTTACGAAGCTTGTGGAGAGGTATATCTTAAGTTATTTGAATAAATGATTCCTCACTAAACATGAAAAGGAAGAAAAGTGAATTAGTTACAATTTCTCTTTATTTTCAATATTTGATTATCTATCTTATGTTCTTGTACTGTACTAAGTGCTGGATTTGCGTTTCTTTGAGACTGGAGAATGTGCACTTGTAAGTAGATATCATTTACACCAGTTTTGTTGTACTTTTCATATTTCTACCAAAATTCCATAAATATAAAACGTTCAACAAATAATGAATTTGCTTGCTCATTGGGATTTCTCTTGAAGATATATATTACGAAAATAAATTTGATCCTTTTAAATAATTTAAACTTTTAGATAAAGTGATTCAATAGATAATTCACAATTTATTGATGTTGTCTTAGCTTTTGTTGGGAGCCCTGTCACTAACGGTATCTATAGTTTTCATCGATAACGCAATGTTAGGTTATGGGGATTGAAGATGGATAGCTTGTAAGTTAGAACTTTAGAAGAATACTTTATCAATATTAAAGGGGTCCCCATAATTCTTCAAACTTGAGAAGTGAAAGAGAGTTGGATTGGGCAGCTATTCATTCAACTTGTCTTACAATCCATTACATTGCACTGTTCTTGAATTCACTACAAAAAGGAAAGGTTCAGCTACATGATGTTGGCTCTTCAGCACCTAGATCTGCAGCCAGGAAGGATATTTGGATAGATCGAGTAGCGATAGATTGGATAAAATAGAGTAAAATGATTCATGGTTTATTCAAAGTAAAGTTTAGTTACCTACGTTAATTATGTTGATAACCTGACGGAAGTGAAACACGTATAAAACTTTAAACAAGTGTTTCCCTGGATCACAAAAATTCTCTTCTTCAACACTAAAGTTTGAACATTTTTACAGATTGCATGGGTAGGAATACCAACTGCACCAGCATGGCTTCCCACAGACATGCTCATCCGGGTACTGCTTGTAGAATTTAAGATTTAAAGAAATATATTATTTTATTTATGAAATAGATTTTACATAATTTAATTATATAGAAACACTCCTCACCAACACATTACACTACCTCACTATGTCTCTCTTTCCCACTTATTCTATTTGCTCTCTCTCTCTCTCTCTCTCTCTCTCTACAAACTTTCTCTCATCATGCACACACATACATTCAGCCAACACACATATATATACGCAAAATATGGAGGTGGAGTTTACAACCTACATTTTTCTAGAGAATTCTTCTATTGGCTTCACAATTTTATTCTCTAGATTATTCATGAATGGTGGTGGTCTTCATTTCTAACAAGTAATGAGTCTCTAGAACTACATGCTTGAGTCTAGCAAACTCTAGATATTTAAAGTGGGTGATGATTTCTTCACTGCTAACATATTTCTGACACATTCACAATATGTTAATTGGACAATACTTTGACAAAATTAAGAAAGAAAGACATAATATACTTAAATACTTGCGTAATCCAATTTACCGTACCAAACATACCATAAAATGACATTGAATCTTCATTATTCTTTGTGTTGCAGTCAGATAAGCACAATTAAAGGCTCTAGAGGTGCAAATGGTTACATGGGTTAGCTCTTATTTATGGTTCAAAGATTCATCATTTTTTCTTTACTAATAGTTTAACAAAATGGTGGTCATCTAGCTCTTATACAACAAATGCTATATAATGTTGGGAACTGCTGTCCCTCCATTAGGGGGCGCCATGGCCTGGATTTTACCCCGGCCTAACAGCTCGATTGTAAATCAATGAAACTCATGAGGATGCGTCCCTGATCTAGTTATACGTTTGGTCACCATACATCTTGTGAGATACATATCTTTGTCGTAATAATCGTCGTGCTCAGGATCATTAGTAGAAGGGAGTGCTCAAGCATACGAAAGAGTCCCTCTAGATGATAGATGGAAAGATGGGATGTTATGTTGAATATGGAGAAACATGTCAGCAAAAGTGCAAACAATGAGCGCAAAACTCGTTCTATTAACCATTGATGGAGAATCAATAGTAACTGTATAATCACTCAAACCCATACCTCTATGTCACTCTAAATCTATGCCTTTACCTTGTTTGAAAAGAGCATGGGACTCAAGATGCTAGACTCGAAAGATGAGGACTTTTGAACCCCACCGACCAAATTTGATACCAGATCCACAATAGTAAACCAAGGGGTAGATCCCACCTTTACTCGATCGACACGATTTGAAATGATCAATCAAACTCGACTTTAGAGTGGTTGCAAATTCCAACTCCAATCGTGATCACATAAGAATAGTTGTTTGTCATGGTTCAGCCCCGGTTTGACTATGGCCAGTTAGCAAGCAAACTGCGATATGATCGTAGTTCGACCATGGGTAAATTTGTTTCAACTGTAATTTTAATCGAGGGTACATTAGTCCTTTTTAGCGCAAAACTTTCAAGGCGGTTGGACAATATATAAAACCTATTATTGGTCAATTAAGGGGAAAAAGAGAATAAAAATAGGAGAACATACAAGATAATTGAGAAAAACAAGGCTACGGTTTCAAAAGTTTTACAAGGAGGGGAATTTATGTATAAGAGATTCATTTTTTCTTGTTTTACCTTTAAACCCAATGATGTATTTTAATATATTTTTGTACTTTTTTTTTCCTTTGCAACGTGTAACTATACTATTACTAGGACGAATGTTATAACTTATAACCTAGATTTGGACCTTTTGTTACCTGCTGGAATAATTATTGTCCACCTAGATTCGATGACATCTATGGAAGAGCTCCATTGCATGCCTACATGTTTTAAATTGAATATTTACATCTCGACATGCGAAACATGTCGAATAAAATATGTGACCCTATAATCGAAGCTCTCATGACTAAAATACAATTGAAAGCCTTGTCTTAATCAAAATGTTATAGGCCTCGGACATAGATGCACATGCCTTTTAAGTGCAAACTCTGACACCTACAACATAGACTTCATTCCATGCATAAGAAATTGCATAAAAATGTCACCGTAGCACAACAACTTCAACTAGAATATTCAAAGTTTAACTTAATTGCGGCATCCAACATATGAGGAAAGAATGTCAGCTCACACAAATGACGAATTCAAAGAATAACCCAAGGTTTACCTTAATGCTTCAACCATGCAAAGGACTTCGCCTCTTGATCTTTTCAGTCGTGAAATATTCGACCGTTGCATCGTAGTCCAAGTTATAGTGAAAGTTCTCATGAAAATCGACCATGGTCTCATTTTCTAGCCTCATCTTTGAGCTTGCTAGAGTTGACTCCAATTGAACACATTTTCTTTGGATCGCCTCGAGATTGGCATTATGAACAAAAGCTTGTAAGATAGCATCAAAATTCGGTCCTCCTTGACATTTAGTTTCTAGTCAACCTATTTCCACCATTTTTGAGAATTGATAACCTCCTTCAGAGCGAAGTTGTATCTTTGATGTTATGTCGAATCACTAAGAATCAAAATAGGCTCATTCGTTTAAGCAGAAAATTAAAATTCGTAGAACAATAAAAATGGAACACAAAGATATGTTTCGTCCTAAAAGGGTACAGATGTTCAGCCTTTCGACCTAATCACCCGTTGAACATCACTAAAAGGTGATATGGCTCAAGATCCACTAAGTATCAACCAAGAACAGTACAAAATGTACGAAGAAACCAAAGGTTTTTTCGAATTTCCTTTCGCCTCTCTACACAGAACAACCAAAATAGCTCTCAATCACTAATAGACTGTACAGTAACAATCATAATCCATCACTAAGAAAACAGATTGAGAAAAAACCAAAAATATTTTGGATTTATAGTAAAATCAGAAACCCTAATCTTTCACTCAGAGAGAAAAGGAGAAAACAGCCGAAAATGCACAAAGTCTCATAACCAACATTAGGGCCAAAACTAAGTAAAGTATCTGAGCAGCCAAACGTCACAAACCAAGGGCCAAGGTACAGCCACATGGATGATTGATCTGCACCCATTAAAGAGGCATTCGTGTTTCTTTTAAACAAAATACGCTTTTAGAACCCGAAATTAATAATGGTCCAAGGCCTGCTTAAATCTGTTTGTGCCAAAAAGAAATAGTGAGGCAACCCACAAATAATAACAATCTCCACTTTGCTGAACTATTCCTTGATCTTTACTAGTGGATCAAGAAGTCTATATCACTTCTTGGTTCATTTGCTCTGAATACCTGTAGAAAAGAAGGAAATATATATATATATATATATATATATATAGTAGTTCAAATCTCTTCAACACAAATCACTTGAAGTTCTGATTATTACTGCTTTAATTAATGTTCAGAATCTTCAAGTAGTTTAGAAATTTATTTAAAGGTAATACCTTAGTTCCTAAGTCTGCAGGATTAAATTCTGTAGGAATTTTGACCAGATTAATCTTACCTTTTTCTACCATACTTCTCACAAAGTGAAACTTCATATCTATATGTTTAATTCTATCATGCTAGACAGGATTTTTACTCAAGCGTATGGTACTCTGGTTATCAGTATAAATCCTAACAGAATTATTCTCAAAGTCTATTTCATTTAGTAAACTTCTAAGCCAGACGCTTTGTTTCACGGCATCACATGCAGCAATGTATTTAGTTTCAGTAGAGGATAATGCAACTAATTTTTGTAATTGAGACTTCCAACTAATGCGGCCATCAAACAAAGTGAAAAAATATGAAGATGTAGACCTTCTTTTGTCTAAATCACCAGCAAAGACAGAGTCACTGTAACCCTTTAAATTTACCCCTTCATTGCTTCTTTTAAACATCAGACCTAATCCTGAAGTACCTTTTAAATTCCTTAGCATCCATTTCATGGCTAACTAATGTGTTTCACCAAGGTTGGACATAAACCTACTTAAGGTACTAATGCCATGAGCTAAGTCAGGTCCGGTACACACCATAGGGTACATTATAGATCCTACAGCATTTGCATAAGGTATCTTTTCCATTCTAATGAATTCCTCATCGGTCTTAGGTTTCAATTTAAAATGATGTGCAATGGGCAAAGTCACAGATTTACACTCAAGTATAGAAAACTTTTCAAGTATTTTTGTCACATAAGAGTCTTGTTTCAACATTAACATGCAATTATTCCTATCTCTTTCTATTTCCATTTCAAGAATCCTTTTTCTTGACATAGATCTTTCATTTCAAATTCATATTTCAACTTTGATTTATGAAATTAATTTCAAATCTATCATGACAGGCAAGCAACATGTCATCAATATATAATAACAAGTAAATGGATTTAGGTCCACCTAAACCTTTATAGAAAAAACAAGAATCATAATTGCCTTTAGCGAAACCTAAATTCTGGACATACGAATTAAATTTGATATACCACTGCCTGGGGGATTGTTTCAGTCCATAAATTGACTTTTTCAACAGACAAACCTTATTGACCTTTGACTTTACTTCGTATCCTAAAGGTTGGTTCATGTATAAGGTTTCATCAAGATTACCATTAAGAAATGCTATTTTTACATCAAGTTGATCTAACTCCTAGTAAATGAGCAGTTAAGGCTAGCAGAATTCTGATTGAAGTGTATTTAGCCACAGGTGAGAAGATTTCATTGTAACTACCCCCTCCTTTTGAGTAAAACCCTTGGCCACTAATTTGGTCTTACATCTTTTATGTTGTGAATCTGAATCTCCTTGTTTGATTTTGTATATCCACTTGCAATCAATAATCTTTTGGTTCTTAGGTCAGTCAATTAGAACCCAGGTTTTATTTTTTATGAGGGAATCCATTTCTTCATTCATAGCATCTTTCCAATACTTAGAAACTGGGCCTTTAATAGCTTCATCAAATGTAGCAGGTTCAGAATTTAGCGAATCCAAGGCTGAGAAAAATGTAACAAATTCTTTATCACTAAAATCTGGTAGGTCTTATATTTCTCCTCTCTTTGTCCCTAGTTAACTGATAATCAGCAAGTGTGTTTTCTATGGACTCCTCCTCAATTTCAGTTTCATTTTGTTCAGGATTTTCCTCAGATTGATAGGTCTCCACCTTAATTAAATCATCTTGATGATCAGATTGATTTTCTAGCATGGTTTCCTTTAATTGTGTAGATTCTGAAGTTTTAAGGTCAGTAGACACAACACATGGCATATCATATTCATTAAAGATGACATTCCTACTAATAATGATCTTAAAACCATTTTCGTCTTCTAACTCAAAGTCTGTAGCCTTTAGTTTCCTCTCCATAGCCCAAAAAAACACATTTTAAGGACCTAAGTTCAAGTTTCCCTTCATTTTGATGTGAATAGGCAGTGCAGTCAAAAACCTTTAGTTTACTATAATCAGGAATATTTTTAGACCACAACTTTTCAAGGACTTGAAAATCAATGGCATTTGATGGACTTCTATTTATTAGATAATTTGCAGTTTTTAGAGCTTCTCTCCAGAAAGATTTAGGAAGACCTGAGCTGTACAACATACACCTTACCTTTTCTAGTAAGTATCTATTCATCGTCTCAGCAACACCATTTTACTGGGGTGTGTATGTTACAGTTCTATGTCTCAAAATTCCAGAATTTTTACAAAAATGATCAAACTCAGAATTGCAAAACTCAAGTCCATTATCTGTTCTTAAAGCCTTGATTTTTCTTGTTTGTTTGGTTTTCAATCATTAATTTCCATTGTCTGAAGGTTTGGAAAGTATCGGATTTTTGTTTTAGAAGAAAAGTCCAGATTTATTTTGAAAAATCATCTACTATAAGTAGGTAAAATCTGAATCCACGTAGAGTATTAACAGAGCCTGGTCCCCCAAGATCAGCATGTAAATAATCAAGAGTGGAAACAGATTTATGAATACCAGTTTTAAAAGGTAATTGTTTCTATTTTCCAAAATATATTTTTCACAAAAATCGAAACCTTTAAATTGTAAGTTCCAAAATATCCAAGTTTATTTAAAATTGATAGCCCCTTTTTCTGATGTGTCCAAGTCTTTTATGCCAAATTAAAGACTTATTTGAGTCAGAGTTTAAGGCTACAGTGCACTGGTCAGACACAAATTTAGCACACATAGTATATATGCCATTAATCTTGGGAGAGGATATCACGTTTTTATTTCCTTACTTAAGTGTTAGAATCCCTTTGTGAATTGTGATATTATATTTATCATCAAGTTCACCTAAAGAAATAAGATTTCTTTTAAGCTCAGGTACATATCTAGTATTTTCCAGTTCAAGAGTATAGTTGTTATTTAACAGAAGTTTGATTTTTCCAACTCCTTTAACTTGACAACTCATGTCATTTCCCATCTGGATTTGTCCAACATTTAGGTCAACTAATTTAGTAAACCATTCTATTTTGGAACACATTTGAAAAGTGTATCCAGAGTCAAGGACCCATTCATTTGGGTTCCTTCTGGTAGTAGCAACCAAAAAACCCCTTGAATATCAGATTCATTTTTGCAGGATACAGCTGCAGACCCTTTAGAATTTGTTTTATCTTTCATATTAGAAATTTTCTTGAAGCAATCTTTTATTATGTGGCCAGTTCTCCCACAATAGTAACACTTTCTGATCTGATTTTTGGTTTTTCCTTGATTCTTATTCTTCTCTTTAAATTTAGAGAATTGGGGTCTTCCTTTCTTACTTAAGTTTTGATTGAAAGAATATTGTTTCTTAGTTTGGTTATGTTTCTCCTTTATATATAACCCTTCATCATATTTGGAGTCTTCTAACTCAGCTTTTATTTCAAGTTCTGTATTTTTCAAGGCTAAAGTAATTTTATCAATAGTAAGTTCTTGCCCCCCATATTCTAAAGCATTTTTGATATCTTTATACTTATCACTTAAAGAATTTAATAAAGCCACAGTTTGTCGATCTTCAGAAATCTCTTCATCACAATTAGCAAGATCGTGAATCAGTTTTGTGAATTTGTCAAGATTTCTTCCTTTTTAGAGGTGGGATCAAATCTGAAGTTATAAAATTGCCTTAGAAGGTAGCATTTATTTGGCATAGTTTTAATTAGATAAAGTGATTCTAACTTAGTCCAGAGAGCCCGAGCAGTTGTAGTTTCCACAACCTTCCTAATAACACTATTAGATAAGTGCAAGAAGATTGTACTCAATGCAATGCCATTTAATTCTTGCCTTTTATACGCACTAATTTCTACAGCCCAATTACTATCAACAGCTGCAGCACACCTTTGCGGCAGCAAAAATGCCCTCAGTTTTTGGCACCAGAGACTAAAGTCTCTAGTACCGTTCCATGTCTCGATCTCAAATTTATGTGTAGTAGACATGATGATAGATATATACATAAAACAACAAATATACAGCACACATAGTATATTGATTCAGATATATTATTGAGTTGATGAAGAATGACAGTATGAGTAAAACAGAAAATGAAATTGCATCTACTTATCATGCAGTACACAAAACAATTTTTAAAAAAAAAAGTAGATATTAATCAGTTTGAGAGTGGTTTAAGGGATGATAATCCAGCAGCCCACTACTTCCTCAGATTTTCAGATCCTCGTAGGAGATTTTGGACAAAGGTAAGTAGTGGTAGATTACTTACCTTAATAACCAAAACCAAACAGATTAAGGTTACATTTAATAAGAGGGGGTTCAAGAAAAATACCAAAGTTTGAAACCCTTAATGTTTCAAAATGAAGAAAGCAGTGAAGGAATGTCAAAACTGGACCAAGAAACACAATGCAGATTCAAGAAGTCAGCGAGTCACCAAGACTTAGTGTGAACTCAGTAGTGAGTTAAGAACTCACCAAGAACCGAACTGGGTCAACTCAACTCGACAGAACTTAGTACATAAACAAAAGATCAAACAGAGTCAGTAACGAGTTAGGGTAAATCAAGACGAGTTAAAACGAGTCACATTAAAATATAAATTTTGGTTTAGAGAAAAATGATTTTCAAGGAAAAAACCCCAGATCTAAACCAGAAACCTTGAAGAAATTTTACTGTCATAAAATTTTTCAAAAAATATAGTTGCTTTGATACCACTTGTTACGTCGAATCACTAAGAATCGAAATAGGATCGTTTGTTTAAGCAGGAAAATTAAAATTAGGAGAACAATAAAAATCGAATACAAAAATATGTTTCACTCTAAAAAGGCCCGGATGTTCAGTCTTTCAATCTAATCACCCGTTAAGCATCACCAAAAGATGATATAGCTCAAGATCCACTAAGCATCAACCAAGAATAGTACGGAATGTACGAAGAAACCAAAGGTTTCTTCGAATTTCCTTTCGCCTCTCTACACGGAACAACCAAAACACCTCTCAATCACTGATAGACTGTACAATAACAATCATAATCCATCACTAAGAAAATAGATTGAGAAAACACCGAGAATATTTTGGATTTATAGTAAAATCAGAAAACTCTAATCTTTCACTCAAAGATAAAAGAAGAAAACAGGTGAAAGGGCACAAAGTCTCGTAACTAGCATAAGGGCCAAAACCAAGTTAAGTATCCGAACAACCAAACGTCACAAACCAAGGCCCAAGATACAGCCACGTGGACAACTGATCTGTACCCATTAAAGAGACATTCACGTTTCTTCTAAACAAAACACGCTTTTAGAACCTAGAATTAATAATGGTCCAAGGCCTGCTTAAATTCGTTTGGGTCGGTAGCCCACAAATAATAACATCTTAGAGGACTCTTTATAGTTGTCTAAAGGGTCCCAAATGTCACGCCGAGAGTTATCAATACCAAATTCCTAATCATCATGGACAAATAAAAAACAATATTCCAAAGACTTAAGGCTGGTAAACAGTGGTGGATCCCCTAATTAGGGCGATAAGTAATACGACCTTCAAAGATTAGGCCCCGACAATTTATAGGGAGTATAGAGGACCTTGAATAACTACAATGGGATGTTCCCCAAAGACCTCGCTAACTTCCATATGATAAAGGCGTCGAGAATGCAAGCTCATCCATTTGGATGGGGCTGGATCCAATCGATCCCAAAATTTTGTAAAGACAAAGTGAAGAAGAAGAAATGGAACACATCATTTAAACGGAGACTTTTAAGACTTCTATATACATGTTGTCATGCCAATGTGGCTGCTTCCATTCGTATTACAACGCTTGTCACAACTCCATTCTTGGGTGACCAATACTTCCTCTGCCTCGCTGGATACCAAGCACCGATATATATATATATATATATATTCCTCGGCATAATATTGCAGCCTACTTTATATTTGCCTTTGCCTTGCTCTGCCATTACAGTTTTAAGAAAAGAGCGTCTCCAGTAACACCCTTTCAAATTGAAGTTGTATGTAAAGGCAAAGCTATGTTGACCATCAATCATAATGGAAGCTAAATTGGAGAATCTTGTTTATTCACATTAACACGACCAAAGCAGCTCAGAGGGAGGAGCCAAATAGTGTTAGCTGTAACACAAATTTAAACGTGCAGTTGTGAAAATTAATGAAATTTGGGTTTGAGGTGATATAATTGAATTTAGTGAAGTCAACTCGACAACAATTCTGCTAACAAGATCGGTTTCGAGTTTAATCATGTTGACATCAAAGCAAATCGCTCCAAGGAGAGAGGAGAGAAGGAACTGCAAAATGTGATTGAGATTTGACTAAATGGAGTTTGAACGACTCAAATTCACAAATAATGCATGCTTGTCATACAATTTTCTTATTATTATTATTTTTTTTTTCACAATTATCTATAGACAATAGAGAATCCAAAAGAAAATAAGATTACCAAGGATTGGATTAAGGTGAATAAAGTGTATTATTGTAATAAAGTGTTTGGTACTACAGTGTATTAAAAGATCGTAAAATTATTGACAAAGAAAAAATATATAATAGTATTACTTTCTAAGCTTAAAGGTCAAATTACTTTTAATTAGCATTTTTCCCAATAAATGCATTTGGGTAACTTACTGACTTTAAGTAAATTACCATTGTGCCAAAATAAGTAATTTAATTATTTTTTAAATTGATCAACAAAAAAGCTTATGTTATTTTAAGACTTACTTATTTACACAATAATATACTTAGTTGTTGTTTACAAATATCTTTTGAATAACCTTTTTTTCTTAATTTTAAGAAACATATATTTTTTTTAAAAGTAGTTCTTTATCTCTTATAAAAATAAATAACTTATTGATTATAACTTTTATTAATTAGTTATTTATTTTAAAACTTAATGACTCACTTATAAGTAAATTTAATTTCAGTCTACTAACATTTTTTGATAACTCACCCTTTAAACTTTTAGCCCCTACTCAAAGGGAATTAAAATCAAATTTATAGTAATTTTTTTATAAAAGTTTGTGAAATGTATAGTTAAAATTAATTGTTGATTTTGATTTGAATTAAAATCTTGATTTTAATTTTCACCAAATAGGAGCTTATGTATAAACTTTTAGTTTTAAAAAGCATTTTAGACACTTTCAAGCACACGAAGTCAACATCGTACAAGTCGTTATGGGGACGTAGAAACATTTTGAGATTTTGTCAGACAGGTCAAGCACATGAAAGCAGCACCATATACAAGCTGTGACTAGGACTTAGGCACATCATCTCACGAGCTTTTTACTTTAATTTTTAAGTTTATGTGTTAGCATATTTTATTGAGAGAAAATGTGGTTGAAAATTAGTATGAGGGGAAAAAAGTTGAAAGAATATTTGTTAAACAGGGATTGACTTGAACTTAGTGCGAGAGGATT
>NC_036253.1:23640627-23684025 GCF_002742605.1 Olea europaea var. sylvestris | reverse complement strand
GGGTGGGGGGGGGGGGGGGGGGGGGGGGGGGGGGGGGGGGAGGGGTGAAAAGTAAAAATTAGAGCATGTCAAAGGAAAATTAGTTACATAATGAGCATATACATAAAGAAATAGTGTGATTTTAAAAGGAACAAGTTGCAAAACGATATAAAATAACCATTTCGTTAGGTTTAGTCATCGGGCGTGGATCATATTAGAAGACTAACCCGAATTAAAATAACACGATTGTTGTAAAATAATGAGATAATTATTGATGATTATTTAGTATTATCATGATACATGGATATGTCTTAACTATAGTTTAGAAGATCTATTTTATTCCAATTGTAACTCTTATTTTGAACCCTATAAATATGGGACATTGGTTCATAATAATATAAAATTGAGTTTTAACTCTTTATTTCTTTTCTTATTTTCTCTATTCCCTTTAATTTTATAACACGTTATCAGCACGATAATTTAATTTTTCAAATTTTGGAGAAAGTAGTAATTATTTTTAAGCATAATTATTTATCACGTGTATCAAAATTAATTTGATAACTCGTGAATTTTACGTTGGAATCATATTATTTCTGTCGAAGTGATTACGTGACCTGCTTAAATTTGTCCCGTGATTCTGCCATCCATTATTGCATAGACACAATGGTTTATGGTTAAAGAAAAAATAACATATTCTGCCACCCATTATTATGTGATCTGCCTCAATTATATGTAATTGTTTAAATGTAATTCTTTTGTTAATTTATTTTATCGAAAGTTTAGCATGCAAAGGTAATGATTACTTTTCACTCCAATCATTATTATTATTTTTTTATTAATGTCATATCAGTGTATGAATTCATCCGATCTATGCTATTACATCAATTTTTTTTCAAGAGTTATTCATGTCTTTTCCTCAATTTATGTGCAAAACATGAATTAATATCTAACAACACATCTTTCAATAAAATAAAATAAAAATTGTGTAATGATTTTATATTATTGCACGTGTAACTGTGTCTGTTGAAACAATATTTGTCATTCAATTAATTATCACGTTCTATTCTTTTAACATTAGTATAATTTATGAATTTAGTACTTTATTTATTATAAATAATTTGTTATTGCTCCCGAAGTAGCACAGCATTATAATTAATATTCTCGAAAAATATTATTTGTTTCTGAAGAGTATAAATTATATTTTTCAATATTTCAGAAGAATATAGAAATATTGATCTTAAAGAAATAATAATAAAATACGGTAGCATATGTTTCGAAGAACATATTATTTTAGTGTTTATCCTTGAAGGAAAACACGTAATTTATGTTATATGGATATTGACTACTTGATTAATTATTATATAATGTTTAATCATATTCTTTGAAACTAATTATATTTTTTTTTTACTTTATTGTGTAGTTAATCAAATAGCAGATATCACATAACTTGAGTTTGCTGCACTTAACATCTCTAGCACAAATTATTTATCATGGATACTTGATGCTAATATCCATCTTATCTCAAAAGGTTTGGGAAAGGCAATAAAAGAAGGAAATAAAGAATCCCTGTAGGATCGTGCTAAAGCATTCATCTTTCTTCGTCATTATCTTCACGATGAACTGAAAATTGAATATCTTATTGAGAAAGGTCCACAGGTTCTTTGGAAAAAATTAACTGAAAGATTTGATCATCAAAGGATTATAGTCCTTTCCAAATCCCGTTATGAGTGGATGCATCTTCGTTTGCAAGACTTGAAAACTATGTTCAAAATTGACATTGTGTGGAGGAAAAATCACTGATAAAGATATGTTGGAGAAAACGTTTTCCACCTTTCACGTCTCGAATGTGCTCCTGCAGCAGCAATATCGCGAGCGTGGTCTCAAGAAGTACTCAGAACTTATATCTTGTCTGCTTGTTGTTGAACAAAATAATAAATTGCTGATGAAAAATTATGGGGTACGTCCAACTGGTTCTGTACCATTGTTGAAGCAAATGCAATATCAAAACAAAAGACACGGACGTGAATGTGAACATGGACATGGACATGGATTTGGACGCGAACATGCACGCGTAGTAAACCATGGACGAAATAATCAACAAATTTATCAACAATAAAGCAACAATTTCAAAAGGTACAAAGTAAACGAAAGTAGTACACCTAAAAAAGTACATGAAGAAAGTTGTTTCAAATGTAGAATGAAAGGGCATTGGACATGTACCTGTCGTACGACAAAACACCTTGTGAATCTCTACCAAAAATCAATTAAAGGAAAGGGAAAAGTGGAGACAAAATTTGTTGACTATGATGGTCCAATTGATGCGACTCATTTGAATGTCTCCGATTTTTTTGCTAATCCAAATGAAAATATTGACCATTTGATTGGGGGTGGTGTGATGAAAAATATAAATAATTTTTTTTATTTTTATTTTTATTTAGTGTTTCCCTTTATTTTAGAAATTTAGTTTGAAATATATTTTTACTTTTTACAAAAATTTTGAACTTTATTATTTATCGTTAATTTCACAGTATTAATTATGTTTATTATTTTGAATTTAAATTCAAGTTTTTTTAAAAATATATCTATTTTGTTATATTGATAAATTCATGATGGATTGTCAAGACACCTGCTCGATTGATAGTGCAACTACACATACTATTCTTCAAGACAAAGAAATTTTGGACTTAACATTAAAAGAGAATAATGTCAATACAATACCAGGTGCATCGAATATCGTTGAAGGCTCCGGAAGAGCTTAGATTATTTTACCAAATAATATAAAATTATATATTAACGATGCACTTTATTCTATCAAATCCAGAAGAAATTTGCTTAGTTTTAAAGATATCAATTGCAATGGATATCATATTGAGACAACATAAGAAAATAATATCGAATATTTTTATATAACTTCTTTTGTATCTGGTCAAAAGCACATAAAAGAAAAATTTTATGCACTCCCATCTAGTATGTATTATACATTTAAAAAAATGGTTGAATCAAATAATTTCACGAACCAGAAGTTCGTTGAACAAAAAAATTTTATATTTTGGTATGATCGACTTGGACATCCAGGAGGTATAATGATGCGTCGAATAATAAACAATTCACATGAAAATCCTTTAAAAAATGAGAAAATTCCTTTACCTAATGATTATCCATGTGCAAGAAATCCTTTAAGAAACGAGAAAATTCTTTTACCTAATGATTATCCATGTGCAACTTGTTCGCGAGGTAAGTTAGTCATTAGACCTTCAATTACAAAGGTCAATATTGAATCTTCAACTTTCTTGAAAAGAATTCATGGAGATATATGTGGGTCAATACACCTACCACGTGGACCATTTCGTTATTTTATTGTATCAATTGATTCTTTCACTAGATGATCACATGTTTGCCTACTTTCCATTAGGAATGTAGCCTTTGCTAGACTACTTGCTCAAATTATAAAATTACGAGTACAATTTCCCCATTATTCAATTAAACTATTCGCCTTGACAATGCTAGTGAATTTAGATCACACGTATTCAATGATTATTGTACGTCAATCGGTATTGTAATTGAACATTCAGTTGCGCATATACACAAAATGGTTTGATAGAGTCGTTTATTAAACGTCTACAACTTATTTCTAAACCATTACTTATCAAAACAAAACTCCCAACTTCTGTTTGGGGTCATGTCATACTACATGCTGCATTATTGGTTCGTATTAGACCAACTGCCTATTATCAATATTCACCTTTGCAACTGACATTTGATTATGAACCTGATATTTCTCACCCATGGGTCTTTGATTGTGCTGTCTAAGTTCCTATTTCACCCTCCCCCCCCCACAACGTACTAAAATGGGTTCCCGACGAAATTTTGGAATTTATGTAGGTTTTGATTCACCATCAATTATTACGTATCTTGAACCTTTAACGGATGATTTATTTACTACACGTTTTGCAGATTGTCATTTTGATTAAATGACTTTTCCAACTTTGGGAGGAAAAAAATTACATCCTAAAAAACAAGATAATATTTCTTGGAATGAAACAACTCTATCTCATTCTGATCCATGTAGCAATCAATGTGAGCAAGAGGTTGAAAAAATCATTCATTTGCAAAGAGTTGCAAATCAATTACTTGATATATTTGTTGACACAAGAAAAGTGATAAAGTCATATGTTCCAACAAAAAATATTCCAACAAAAATTGATGTCCCTGTAGGACAATCTGCTGTAGCAAATGAATCTCAAATACTCCAGAAGCGGGATCGACTAGTTGGTTCAAAAGACTCTGTACCTCAAAAAAGAAAAGTACATGAGAAAAACCAACCAAAAATTTTGGAAGAACTTACATTAGAAAAGATTGATCAATCTGATATTGAAAATACAGTTTCTGAACAACCACAAATGTCCGAAAATAATGAGATTTCAATAAATTATATGCTATCTCATAAATTATGGGAACGAAATAATGTTGTTATAGACAATATTTTCGCTTTTAATGTGGCTCTTGATATTATACAGAATGAGGATCCTGAACCACAGTCGGTTAAAAAATGTTAAAATAGAAATGATTAGCCAAAATGGAAAGAAGTCATACAGGCAAAATTGAATTCTTTGGTGAAATGAAAAGTGTTTAGACCTATGGTTCGAACACTTGAAAATATAATTCCTATTGGATACAAATGAGTCTTTGTACGAAAGAGAAATGAAAATAATGAAATCACAAGGTACAAATCCCTACTAGTAACTTAAGGTTTCTCTTAAAGACCAGGAATTGATTATGAGGAAACATATTTTCCCGTAATGGACACCATCACTTTTAGTTCTTAATTAGTTTGACTGTATCGCAAAAGCTTGATATGTTCCTTATGAATGTAGTAACTGCATATTAGTATGGTTCATTTGATATTGACATATATATGAAAGTCCCCGAAGGACTTAAGATACCAGGAACAAACGATACATGCCCGAGAACTATGTTCTCAATTAAATTGCAAAGATCATTATATAAATTAAAACAATCCTGACGTATGTGGTATAATTGCCTTAGCGAATATTTGTTATATGGGGTTATAAAAATGACGATATCTACCCATATGTTTTCATAAAGAAAACAAATAGTGAATTTGCAACTGTGGCAGTTTATGTTGATGATTTAAATTTAATTGAAACTCCTGAAGAACTTAACAAAACTGATGATTATTTGAAAAATCAATTTGAGATGAAGGATTTGGGAAAAATCAAATTTTGTCTTGGATTGCAAATTAAACATTTCGCAAATGGATTATTTGTTCACCAATCTACGTTTACAAAAAAAGTTTTAAAACGTTTTTACATAGATAATGCACATCCATTGATATCACCTATGGTTGTTCGATTACTTTATGTGAAAAAAGATCCATTTCATCCACTTGAAAATGGAGAAAAAGTTCTTGGTCATGAAATACCATATCTTAGTGCAATTGGAGTATTAACTTATCTTGTAAATTGCACTCGACTCGACGTAGTTTTTTCTGAAAATCTCCTTACAAAATATAGCTTTACACCAACTCAAAAACATTGGAATGGTGTTAAACATATTTTTCGTTACCTAAAAGGTACTATTGATTTGAAATTATTTTATTCTCAAAAGTTGGAATCTGCTTTAGTGGGATATGTAGATGCAGGTTATCTATCTGACCCACATAAAATTAAATCACAAACAGGTTATGTGTTTACACGTGGAGGAACGACTATATCATGGAGATCTGTGAAGCAATTATTGATGACTACATTTTCAAATCATTCTGAAATTATTGAAATTCATAAAACAGACTGAGAATGTGTATGGTTGAGAAACATGACCCATCATATCTAAGTATCATGCGGATTAATTTCAACAAAGGATAGCTTAACAATTTTATATGAAAACAATGTAGCTTATATTGCAAAACTCAGAGGAGGCTATATCAAAGGTGATAGGACGAAAAATATTTCTCCAAAATTCTTTTATACACATGAGTTTCAAAAGAATGACGATATCGATATCCAACAAATTCGCTCAAGTGACAATGTGGCTGATTTATTCACAAAAGCACTATCAACATCTACATTCAAGAAATTAGTTCATGAGATTGGAATGCGTCGACTCAAAGATTTTCTGTGATCAACATTAGGGAAAGTAGTTGTACTCTTTTTCCTTAGCTTAGGTTTTGCCCCATTGGATTTTCCTTGCAAGATTTTAATGAGACAGCATTTATTTTTAGTACTCTTAAATCACTGCACTCTTTTTCCTTTGTTTGATTTTTTTCCCATTGGATTTTTATCGAACAATATTTTAACAAGGCAGTTATTGTACAAATAATCATCAAAGAGGGAATGTTGTAAAATAATGAGATAATTATTAATGATTATTTAGTATTATCATGATAGAAGGATAAATCTTATCTATAGTTTAGAAAATTTATTTTATTCCAATTGTAACGCTTATTTTGAACCCTTTAAATATAGGACATTGGTTCATAATAATATACAATTGAATTTGAACTTTTTATTTCTTCTCTTATTTTTCTCTCTACCCTTTAATTTTATAACAACAGCTATATTTTTCATTTTTTCTCCAAATCCCAAATAAGATAAAATTATCCTTATCTTATATGGTACAGTGCAAAAAACACGAGTCACGTGAATCCCTCTCTATTCATCTTTTTCCCGTTGTTATCATTATCTATACCATATCGTTGGTCAGTGTTAAGAAAACAGTTCATACATGGGCAGAAAATATGAAAATATAGCATCAGTAAAGGAACGTATAGTACTGCATCGTTTTAGCGGTTTACCTTTCGTACCATTGGCCTCGTCGTGATAGAAGGGCTAAACCCACCGACCAAACCAATCTTTCTTTCTATCTCAGATTCTCGACCATTGGCGTTAACGTAGCAGAGGAAACACTAGATAGACGAACTACATGTTCCTGACAAATCCGAACAGATAGCAATAACAAAAATTGCATGAGATATTGCAGACGAGGGCTGGCTTGCCCATTCTCAAATAAAATAGACAACTTTTGGTAATGAAATCCGAACTCATAGCAATAACAAAAAACACTTTCTGGTAAAAGTCCAAAGATAGGAGGATTGCCCCCAGTCATTACAATTCATATATGACAGATAATGATCTGAAGGGCTACGTTACTTAAAATGTAGATGTAACGGAACTTTTGAGTATTTTCATAATAAACATCTCAAAAACATCAAGAAAAATACAAGGAATTGCACGCAAGATCGATATTGAGCACTTAAGAAGCATGACCATGATCATGACCGTGATCGTGATCGTGATCGTGATCGTGATCGTGATCGTGATCGTGATCGTGATCGTGACTGTGATCGTGATCATCGTGACTGTGACCGTGACCCTCCTCTGCAGCAGCCTCAAAGGTCTCGCCAGCAACAAGTTCGGGTACATCATCATCATCATGTTCCTGAGCTCCAGCAGTATCAGCAGATGAACCAGGGACCTGCTTCTGGAACTGCTCTGCCAATTTCTTCAAATTCTCCAAGTTATCTGGACCTGAGTTATTCAGGAGAAACCTTTAGACAATCAAGTTGTTAAAATGAGTCCAACAAAACAATTATTAGAAGAAAAGAAAACCAAACACAAACCTAATTGGTGAATGATTTGAGGAAGAACATCTTGCAATTCTGCAACAGAATCAAATATAATGCCTCAGTTCAAATTTCAGAGATAGAAGTAACAGTACAACAGAAACAATAAAATCATACTTTCCCACATCTTTACAAGCTAAAAAAACTAAGCAGGAAGTCCTATTAGTAACTTAAATTCCCCAAAAGAAAAAAAAAGGGTATTTGAGACCAATCTGCTTATTTATTTTCCATCAAAATCTATGGGTTGACCCACATCAAAATATGGTTACAGCTTGTGTCTTGAACTAGATAATAATCAATTTTGTAACATTTTCAGATTTTTTTAACAATTGTCAATGTGAATATTTCTCAAAAGGTGACGGCTCATCTAAATCTACAAGAAGTATCGTTGTCATAGTTATTAAACCCGGACCGAACCGGCCGGTTCAAACCGGAAACCATTGAACCAGACCATGGTCCAGTCCAAGCTAACTCATATTTTAACAGGGGTCAAACAAGGGGCTTACATTCCACAGAAGTAAAATAAGAAAGATTAGTGTGTGATTCAGCTCAACTCAAATATTCCCCTATATTTCAATGACTGTCAAGCAACTAAAAACAAGAACTACGTTTTCAAGAAGAGAAGGAAAAAGAGAACGTACTCTTGGTTTGAGGAGAGCCACTAACAACCCAAGTGTTGGCAGCAATAGATGCTTGAACTGGGTAACAAAAGATTACAACAGTCAATAGAGGGTGGGTAGTCCAAAATAAGACAAGTTGAACCAAATACAGATTGTCTAAATCATGGATTACCTTTAGGGTTAGTAAACTGGATTACCACATCCTCCTTGAAAATATTGACCTCCTCAATTGCTGGTATAGCATTCACCCCTATTCTTTTCAGGGTGCTTTGAAGTCTTTTATCATCTGTCGTGGTTGTCTTATGAACAGCCTTCTTCTTTCTGCAATTGAGAATATATATTTAATAACACTCTAAAAAAGAGTCTACTCTGTTTGAGCTTAATAAGAAACCAATAACTAATCCTCTATAATGCCAATGCAGCAATTAATTTATTAGATTATGGAATTGTATAACTTCCTTAACAGAAGTTGTATTGTTGTATTTGTTCAGTAAAAATTTAAAGGAAAATCAGTATCTCAAATATAAAAAAGATACAACCTTCTCATGGTACCCTTCCCCCCGGTTCGAACAGAACCGGCCATCTTCATTAGCTTTTCCACATTCATCTGTCATAAAACAATATAGGGAGTTGATGAATAAAGTTCTTTTTGCAATAAGAAAAACTTCTTTTGGTGCAAAATTTGAAAAGGGAAAACTAAATTTCAGAAAGAGCTTAAGTACCATTACAGCACAAAAATTCTTCTCCCATGGACCTCATCTAACCACAATAAAACATACATTTTCGTCCTCATCATATACAATACATAAAGAAAATTAAATGAAAAAATCAATAAAAACTCCAAACACAACTAACTGGGAGTTAACATGCCTGTTGCAAAGTATAACATGTACCAAAACCTTCTCTTTATAAATGGAAGACAGAGAAGATAATTACAACATTAACAGAATATGTTCCAAAGCGAACAAATTCTTTTTAATAAACACAGTCACGATCAACATTATAATGCTTCAAAATTTTTCTAAATAATAAGAGGGTAGAAAGGGTTATATTTTTTCTCACAAGGACAAAAATACCCAATTACCCAGAACAAATACAAGAAGAGAGCTTTCAAAAGAAAACAAATCCAACAGATTAAACTTTGATGCAAAATCTAAGAAACCGAAATTGCTTTAAATCCTTAATAAACTACAAAAGGAGCCCAAAGCCTAATTTTCCAAGCATTCAACTATGAAACGCAGAAATTAAGCTACAAAACCATAATATGTATATCCATTGACATGAATCTATCATCAAACATGATTCGATATTAAACTTCGACGTTTACACACAAACCACACATATATACATACAGAGAGATACACGTCGATAGTAGTTTCAACAGAAAAATCACTAAAAAAGGAAAATATAGAAATATAAATCTCTGTATCTCTAATAGAGGAGGGAAATAGGGGTTTTGGCTAATTACCTCTGCGAGCTGTGGAGAAGAAGAGGTGCTAAGCAAATCGAGAGTAGAGAGAGTACGGAGTGGATAACAAATGAAACCCTAGGTTATTTTCATTTGACATGCGCGAATATTAAGGGGTAGCTTGGGTATTTTGTTCGGGTAATATTTTGTACGATTATATTACCATTACAATTTTTATTTATATACCACATTTTAATGGGAGTTAAGCTCCTCAATTACACTAATTATTTTCTTAACTTTTTTCATTAAATTCTTATTTTTAATCTTTCAGTAATTAGTACTTTTCGTCCTTGACCATAATTTATATCTAAAGATTTTGTTTTATCCTTTGAAACGAGAGAAAAATATTTTTTCAAATATTTTTAAATATGATAAAAATAAGTTATTTTACCCCATTTTCAACGGACTTTTGGACATAAAATTGTTATCAAATACAAAGTATATTAACTAATGAAAAGTTTCAACATAAAAATGATCTAAAAAGTCATTAGGGACGTAAGTGCTATAATGAACAAATATTAACAACCTTAAGTGCAATTAAAATATTATGCAAGAAATAAAAATTATTGTGTGAATATAATTATCCTATACTTTACTTTAAGTAATGTGCCAAGTTAAAATTAGTTCTAAACCCTTGTTTGGATATTGTTTCCTTTTGTTAAAATTTTTATTAAGAAATGAATGATAAATAAATATACAATATTTATGGATCTTACAAAAACTGTTCTTAATATTTGACTTTAAAAAGTAGAATCTATCTATTTATATCTACATCTATATCTATATCTATATCTACATTCTTTTAGAAGAGGCAATTCAAGATCACTGTTCATTTTTGTCATATGAGTTTTTACACATTGTTAATGAAACTGGTTTCGCTATAGTACAAATTTTATCACCTAAATGAAAACACGCTTTCCTCTCTTAACCACAAAGAAAACCCTACCTTACTGGCTTTTGAAGACTCTCATTTCCTATTTTCGATAATTATTAGAGCCAATATGAACTATAAAATACTGAAACATTATTCATCTGAATTCACATGGAATGACTGAGTTTATACAATATAAATAGGTGCCAAAAGTAACAACAACACAACTAATAATCCAGCTGGTATAACTAACATCCAACTGGCACAACTAACATGCTAACCGTGTTCTAACTATAAAAATGGTATTGCTTCTAATACTCCCTCTCAAGAGGTGATGTAAATATCTTTTACACACATCTTGGACAGCAAAGGAGTAAGACTGGATGGATGCAGTGGCTTGGTGAAGACGTCTGCAAGTTGGTGTTTTGAACGGACCAATAGAAGTTTAATGATCCCAGCATTGATTTTGTCACGAATGAAGTGGCAATCGATTTCAATGTGTTTCGTTCTCTTGTGAAAAATCGGGTTAGTGGCAATCTGAATGGCAGCATGGTTGTCACAATATAGGATGGCAGGAGATGAAACATTAAGCTGAAAGTCTTTTAACAATTGGTTGATCCAAAGGATCTCACTGACAGTGGAGGCAAGTGCCCTATATTCTGCTTCAGTAGATGATCGAGATATGGTTGGCTGTTTCTTTGACTTCTAAGAGACCATAGAGTTGCCAACAAATATGCAAAAACTAGTGGTAGACTTTCTTGTATCAATGCACGATCCCCAATCAGCATCCGAAAAGGCCCGAACTGGAACAATTGGATTAGAATGCAATTGTGATGAAAAGAGAATACCCTGTCCAGGATTGCCCTTCAAGTATCGCAGTAGGTGGTGAACTGTCTTTAGTTGTGGCATCCTTGGTTGGGACATGTATTGACTCAATTTATGTACTGCAAAAGTGATGTCAGGTCGTGATAGTGTCAAGTATATCAATTTCCCAATTAGCCGTCGGTAATGAGAGACATCTGGAATTAAATCACCCTCATGTATGCTAAGAGCTAACCTTGGTTCCATAGGGCTATTAACTGGTTTGCAGTCTAGGTAACCGGTATCTTCAAGTAACTACAATGTATATTGTCTTTGTGATATAATAATACCTGATGATGACCGAGCAATTTCTATCCCTAAGAAGTATTTCAAGCAACCCAGATCTTTGAGCTTGAATTAAGAGTGTACAAATGTCTTTAAGGAGTCGATAACCTGAACATTTGGTCCAGTGATAACAATGTCATCCGCATAAACAAACAAGGCGACAAAGTTATCCTCAGAGCCTTTAGTGAATAAGGAGTAGTCTGCCTTAGATTGGGTGAAACCATGTTATAGGAGAGCATGAGTAAACTTTGAATTCCATTGTCTAGAGGCTTGTTTAAGTCCATAGATGGACTTATGTAGTTTGCAAACAAGTTTCTCCCCCTGTTTGGATGGCCTAGTAAGTCATACCCAAGTGACAGATCCATGTATACTTCCTCAAACAAATCACCATTTAAAAAGGCATTATTTACATCTAACTGGACTAGATGCCAGTTAAATTGAGCTGCAAGAGTGAGTAAAACTATAACAGTAACATTTTCGGCCATTGGAGAGAAGGTGTCAAAGTAGTACAATCCCTCTTGTTGAGTGTAACCTTTGCAACGAGACATGCCTTGTGCCTTTCAAGTGAACCATCTGATTTATATTTGTTCTTAAAAATCCATCTGCAGCCTACAGAGTGCTTCCCAGAAGGTAGAGGCACATAGACCAAGTGAGGTTGTTTTCCATGGCATCCAATTCAAGTTTCATTGCTTCTCGCCAATGAGGTAATCTGACAGCCTGATGGAAGAATTGAGGCTCAAACTGAGATGAAATAGATAAGGCGAAGTGTCTGTGATGCTTAGACATCTTTTGATAGGAAATGAAATGACCAATGTGGTGTGGGGAAGATGGAGTATGGTGATGAAATTGGGAAATCAGATTACAGTGATAGTCATGAAGGTATTTTGGGGGTCTGGTGGATCTTTTGGATTTTCGAATATCATGATTAGATGGTTCAATGAAATGTGATTGGTCAGTGGAATCAGAATTATGAAGCTGTTTAGGATGATTTATCCTTGTAGAAGGAGTGCAATTAGGATCAACAGGTTGTGTATTAGGATTAGATTGAATCTGGTTTGGTTGGACGGGTAAATAAAGATGAGGAGATAATGTAGGAGATGGCAAAACTAGATCAGGAAAAGGATCTAGTATTGATCAGACTCTACAATGGTATGATAAGGAAATATTTCCTCATGAAAAACAACATCTCTAGATAAAAAAAATTTGTTTTAATGCGACATCAAGTAGTTTGTATCCCTTTACTCCTGAAGGGTACCCTAAGAACACACACAATTTGGCTCGTGGTTGGAATTTATTTCTATGTGTTGTGAATGTAGATGCAAAACCTAAACATCCAAAGACTCAAAGGTTGGAATAATCAGCAGGTTTGCCATATAAGATCTC
The DNA here is from genome assembly GCF_002742605.1 of Olea europaea var. sylvestris. Lineage (NCBI taxonomy): Eukaryota > Viridiplantae > Streptophyta > Magnoliopsida > Lamiales > Oleaceae > Olea > Olea europaea. Next base: position 23,670,916 of record NC_036253.1, on the reverse strand, counting down.
ATGAGGTGTTTTATGGTGTAAGATAGGGGAAGGGGTTCTATTGATGAGATAAGCTGCTGTTAAGACATATTCAGACCAGAAATTAATAGGGATTCTAGACTGGAAGAACAAGGCTCAGGCGACATTTAGAAGGTGCTGATGTTTTCGTTCCACAAGTAAGTTTTGTTGAGGTCTTTCAACGCAACTAAATTGGTGCAATACTCCTTTTTCAGCAAAGAACTCTTTGAAAGACAACTCATGTGCATTATCTGACCTGAAACTTTTAATCTGTGCACCAAGTTGTGTGGTAATCAAACTGAAGAAACGATGCATAGCCTTTGCAGCATCAGATTTATGATGCAACATATATATCCAAGTAAATCTGGAGCAATCATCAACTAATGTTAAAAAATATTTGTGCCCGGAGTGTGAAGGAATGTGATATGGCCCCCATACATCACAATGCAATAGATCAAACAGCTTGCTGGACAATTTATTATTTGACTCAAATGATAGTCTTCGTTGTTTAGCAATAGGACCGATATAACAAGGAAGCTGCCTATTCAACTTCGAAACATCACAAGCTACTTGATCTTTTAATACATCTAAAAGTTTAAAAGACAGATGTCCAAGTCTGTTATGACATATATGGGCAGAAACATTACCGACAAAGTTATTCAAAAATGAATCAAGATCTCTTGTATGAAGTACATACAACTCGTGCACTTTATCACCCTTGTCAATCATCCTCTTGGTTGTAGTCTCCTGAATGAGAAATTGATCAGGAGAAAAATTTAATGTGAGGTGTGAACCAATAGTCAATGCAATGATGGATAACAAATTCAGTTTGAACTGTGGCACGAATAGAACATCATGCTGCACCAGTTTAGGACTTAGTCTTATATCTCCACATAGGTTGACTGTTATTCGTGTGTGATTTGGCAGAGTAATACTTGCATTATCAACCTTTCTTATTGTCATAAAGGCATCACCAGTACAACATACATGTTTAGTGGCTCCCGAGTCCACTATCCATGTCTCTTTATTAGCAAAGACAAGATTATCAAATATGGAGTGACAAATACCTATAGCTTCTAAATTATTCTGTTTGTCTTGATCAATGGAAGCAGTGTTTGAACTTGAAGCTAAGTGACTATACAGCACAGTCATCAGTTGTTGATATTGACTGGAATTGAGGTTTTGCATAAAATTCTCCATGCTAGGTTGCTGATCCATTTGATGAACGGTTGACAACTGATTAACAGGATTAGTTGCAGAATAGTTTTGGAAGTTATCACTTGATTTTGACTTGAATCCTGGTGGATACTCATGGATCTTGTAACATTTATCAACTGAATGTCCATGGTACTTACAATGAGTACAGTGGGGCCTTTCCTTCCTTTTAACATTTGCAAAATTACTGGTCCTATTTCCATCATAACGAGAACCATAGTTCATCATTGGCTTCATATAGTCAGATTTTACCGCAAATGCAAATGCAGCAGTATCATTTGCATCATTTCCCACCGATTGTGCACTCAATTTCCTTTGATTCTCTTCCTGTACCATTAGTGCAAAAACTTTATTAATTGGTGGTATGGGATCTATAAGTAGGATCTGGCCTCTAACTTGGGAGAATGACTCATTTAACCCCATAAGGAATGACATGATGTATTCCATCTGATAGTATTTGTTTATCTCCTTAATTCCACCGCATGTACACTTTCCACAGTTGCAATTTGGTCGAAAGTTACTTAACTCTTCCCACACAGTCTTCAATTTTGTAAAATACACACTTATGTTACTTTGATCTTGAGTAGACTCATCAGATCTTTCCTCAATTGGAAAATCCGAGGTCCATTGCTTTGTTGAAATCTTTCTTTCAGATCATGCTAGATCTCGTGAGCTGTAGATGCATAGATGATGTTAGCTGAAATTTCCTTCGAAACCGAATTGAGTATCCATGATATGACCATATTATTGTTCTGAATCCATGAATTGATCAAATCAGGACTTGCATCTTCTGGTTTCTTGATAAATCCATCAATGAATGATAGTTTATTTTTCACTGAAAGTGTAATGATCATTGCACGGCTCCATGAGGGGTAATTTTCACCTGTTAATAGTTGAGAAACAAGCACCAATCCAGAACTATCTGAATGGTAAAGGAAATACTGACTTGATGGTTCATCAATGGCGGACTTCCTCATGGATGAATGTATATCGGAGATAGCTTCAGATGATGCTGATTACATTCTAACAGAATCGCAGATGTGAATTTTACAAATGACGAAGAAGAAGATGAAAGCTGGAAGGTATATACTGAGTGTGCTCTAATACCATATTAGAGCCAATATGAACTATAAAATGTTGAAATATTATTCATCTGAATTCACATGGAATGACTGAGTTTATACAATATAAATAGGGGCCAAAAGTAACTAACAACACAACTAATATCCAGCTGGTATAACTAACATCCAGCTGGCACAACTAAAATGCTAACCGTGTTCTAACTATATAAATGGTATTGCTTCTAATAATAATCGAAGGATAAAGTACCATTTTATGTCTTTGACGATCTCGCGTGCCAGAGCGGAGGTTGTGGGCACATAGGAGGCTACGGTATTTTGGGATTTTCAACGTTGTCCAAGCGTTGGATGAGAGCAAGAGCTCCATGGCTATGGTCACATACCACTTTTCGCATCCACTGCTATTGCATTGAGGAATGTGGAAAATATTGCCAAAATGCCTAAGGAGCTCAACGGAAAGGTATGGTCTTCCATTTAGAATTTGAGGTTTCGATTTTGTGAATATTTTATAAATCTGATAATTTAGAATAGATGGCTCAATTTAGTACTTCGAGAAGTGCTATTTTAATTTCGAGCTTGAGTTTGAGTCTTTTTGTTTCATATGTCTATGCCAATTTTTTCTTCCTAAAGATGACAATGGAGTGTTATTCTATCATTATTTGATTTTTGAAGTAGAATAGCATTTGGAAAATTTGTCATTTTGTTTAGTAATTGAAGTTAGATCTTCTATTGTAGGATTCTGACACACTTGGAACAAAGATTTAGCTATTCGTAGATCGAGCATATCTTTGGCAATCTAAAAACGAGACTTTAGGCTACTGTAATTATGTCGTATTCCCTTGATAGTATTGCTAGGAGAGACCCAATCGTGAAATCTACATGGCAATTTCTAACTCAAGGTTAATGTTGGTTTTGTGACACAAATTCAGTTTAGGGTTGAGTGATTTGGAGTATTGGGCGTGAAGATGTCAAAGTAGGGTCAAAGTGGAAAAAAGTCGAATTTTCGACACTGGATGGTTGCTAGCCTATTGCTTGAGCGGTAAGCGAACTTTTGAAGCAAAAAGCTATCGCCCAACTCTCGTCGAGTGATAAGGTTGTCGCTCACCGAGCATTAGACAGCACTCGAGCAACAGCTCTGTATGAGATTTTTTCCTTTTTTGTTTTCACACGTATTTTAACTTAATTTCAATTTTTAGGTTATTTCTAAGGTTTTAACATGTTCTCTATAAATAGTAGACTCTTCATTCAATTATGGTATTGCTGTAACAATAATATTTTCTACATTAGTTGTTGAATAAAATACTTCATTTCTCTGCTAATTTGTTTCTTGCCTTTAGTCTTGGTTTCTATGAGTAATCATATACTTCATATTATGTCATATAGTCTCCTTCGTCTCTAACAAATGGTATCAAAGTTATTCTGCTTTCAATAAAGTAATTTCAAATCTTGTCTGAATTATATAACTGTTGGTATCAAAGCTACTGATTGTGATTTTGTTCGAAGTTTCTGTTATCAATAGCAGTCATGAAGTATGAAATTTCGCTTTTGGATCGCTATACAAGATTTTAGTTTTGGCATGTGAAAATGCAAGCTATATTGGCGTAGATGAATTTGAATGATGCGTCGTTGTAATTTGACAAAATGTCCACAACTTGGACAACAGATGAGAAAAAATAAAAGAATCGGAAGGCACTTTCACAGATTCATCTTCATCTCTCTAATAATATTCTTTAGGATGTTTTGAAAGAAAAGACAAAAGCTACATTGTGGTCAAAGTTGGAGCAAGCATGACCAAAAGTCTAACAAAAGAATTGCATTTGAAACAGAGGTTTTATTCTCATCGCATGGTAGAAGGCGAATCATTGGAAGATCATCTTACTGGTCTAAGGAGATCATCATTGATTTGGTGACATTAAAGGAAAAGTATAGAGATGAAGATTTGACCTTAATCCTGTTATGATTGCTACCTACTTCGTTTAGGGATACGATTTTGTATAATCGTGATACTCTTACCATTGAAAACACGTATGATGTCATATTCTCAAAGGAGAAGATGAAGCATCTGGTTAGATCTGAGTTCAAAGATGGGAGAAGGTTTTGTGATTCATGGTGATCGACAAAGGGGTAAGTTGAGGTCGAGTTTCAGTAACCAAGTTTGCTATTATTGCAAGAAAAAAGGACATATTAAGAGAGATTGTGAAAAATTGCAAACTAAAGTACTTCGACAGGAGAACTACTTAAGTGATGGAGATCTCTTGAATATTTTTGACATGGAATCCAAACTTGACGAGGAGTGGATTTTGGACTCAACTTATACGTTCCATATGTGTCCGAATCAAGATTTGTTTGAAAGATGTGAAACGGTAACACAATGTGTCGCCGTCATTGGAGCAATGAACCCTGTCAAGTAGCTAGTATTGGTAGACTCTAATTAAAATTTGTAGATGGAACACGTAGGACACTTGAACACATTTGACATATTCCAGACTTGAAGAAGAAACTCATTTCATTGAATACTCTTGATTCAAAATGGTACACGTTCTCTAGAGGATGTGGAGTTTTGAGAGTCTGGAAGGGTGTTCATGTTATATTGGAGGAGCAAAAGGGGTTCCAGTTATACATCTTGCAAGGTTCGTAAAATCGGTGAAGAAAAGTCAGTACATGTTTAGTACCATAGTAGAATTCAATTTGGTATAGTACCTTTGGGATTTGGCTCTGGGTCTATATTGAAGAATATTACTCAGTCAATTTTGGATGGTATGGGTAATTTTGCTTTGCCGCCATTGTTCGAGGTTCAATCATATTCAACTATTAGGGATAGACCAATTGTAGATAGATATGAGGATGCTGATTTGGTTATGTATGCTTTTGGAATTTTTGAAGATGTCGAGACTAGCAAGGGCTTTCTATGAAAGCATCGAAAGTTGCTCGAACCTGTTTGGTAAATTCTAATTCTGTGTAAATTTTAGAGAAATTGACATTTTGGTTCGTGTATTCGTTTTAGATATTGTGGAAGAGGAAGAGTTTTTCTTTTGTGTGATTGGAGAAGTTTGGTTCAAATTGAAGAGTTCAATTTATTTCGTTGCAGTCGAACTTATTTTTTCAAGTAGAGAAATTTTGGAGCTTCGTTTGTTGCACTGCAATTTGTGTAAAGGTGGAATTGTTGGGTTTGTGGCCCAAATTTGATCTAGGATTGCATCATTTAGAGTATTGAACTTGAAGATGTCATAATATGATCTAAGTGGAAAAAAATTTAAATTTTTTTACGCTGGATGGTCGCTAGCCTACGCTTGAGCGGTAGGTGAACTTTTGGAGCAGAAAGTTGCTGGATGGTCGCTAGCCTACGCTTGAGCGGTAGGTGAACTTTTGGAGCAGAAAGTTGTCGCCCATCTCTCGCTCGAGCGACAGGGCTATCTAGTGCTAGACAGTGCTCAAGCGACGGCGCCACACAATTTTTTTTCATTTTTTTTTGTTTTCACGCGTTTTTTAACCTAGTTTTCCATCTTTTAGATTATTTCTAGGTTTTTGATATGCTCCCTATAAATAATAAACTTTGCAAACAATTCAGTTTAGGTATTGCCGTAACAATATTATTTTATTGATTGGTTATTGAATAAAATACTTTGTTTATCTGTCAATCTGTTTCTTGTCTTTAGTCTTATTTTCTATGTGTGATCATATATTTCATATTGTGTCGTATAGCTTTCGTCTCTAACAAATGATATCAGAGCTATTCTCCCTTTCAATAAAGTACTTTCAGATCTGGTGTGAATTATAGCGGTTAAGAAGAATGACTTATAAAAAATGTTCTTTTGTGAAAAGAGGATAAGCATAAATCCCCTTCTTAAACATTAATAATTAAGCCCTTGAAGAAACTCTGGAGGGCATCTTGTTGAATTTCAAGTAGGTGCACAAATTGAAGATGAGCTTAAAGAAAAGAAACTTCGAGTAGAAATGCCCTCAATGCAATATAGGTGAATATTTGTGTCGAATTTCTCTTTGCAGTTCATAGAAATAAAGTGTTACATTTGCATGGAATCTTTCTTTTCTTGTCTTGGTCCCATCAATATCATCTTTATCTTCTTTTGGATCGTATGTAGCTGAGGCAAATGCAATCTAATATTAGAAAGCTAGATAATAAAAACAACAGTAGGGGGTTAGTTTCTTTATTATTATTAATTTTTACAGCCGCAATAGTATATTGGTTGTTCTTTATCTATATTATGCATTCGGTTTTCCTTTCTCTTGATGTTTATGATTCTTGCCTGTTTGGATATTTTAACATCCACTTTTTCGCCTTCTTTTAATTGGGCATAGGTCATATGCTTTTATTTATTTTTATTATGAAATCGAAATGTAAGTCTCTTCTTTGCCATATTGGTTTTCTGGAATTCATATGCAATCTTTCTGAAAAGTTAGGGTCGTACATCCATTGTCTAAAATACAAAAACCTAACATATATATTTACCCATCTATCTATGTTCAATCAATGCTCATATCTCTTGTCAATCCTTAAAATTGAATACATTGACAAGAGTTTCAAAATATCCCAACCCTGGTATTGCACAAGCAAAAACTAATTTAAGAAAAATAATGAAACCCAAACAAAAATTAAATAACTGTTGATATTTTTAACTAGATAATATGCAACTCATCGACTTGATAGGTTGACATGTAAGAGCTCGAAGTTAGGACTGAGTTTAATTAAACCCTGAGTCCTAAGCTCACCCTATGTAGTATTATAAATTTTTGTATATTTATTTTTTCTACCAAAAAAAGAAGTACGAGGGCTCATGGGCTAGTTCAATTCGGTATTACAGAGATAAAGACCAAGGGTGAACTCTTGTCAATCCTTAACATTGAATAAACTAAACATATTTGATTAAAGTTAAAAGTACATATTTTAAAAGTAAAATAAAGAATTATCAAAATAAATGATTTACTAATTTTTAATTTGACAAAATAGAGATTACTATCAAAATAATGATTTACTTATTTTAACTTTCATAAAAAAAATTGATCACTTAAAAAAACTTTTCTAGATTGAATTGCTTATATGTAAATATTGGTGGAGTCAGTCCTAATGATTTTTCATATTCAAGTTTTTTCCTAAAAAGTAGCAAGGTAATGTTTTTTCATATTCAAGTTTTTTTAAGAACGTCATCTCTTAATATTATCATTTTTCTCATACAACTTGTATGCATCAGTTTCACTATTTTTTTTTTTCCAAATGTATTAACATAAAACAAGGTTTGAATTAGTATGTTCAAATTTCCCCAAAAAAAAAAAGAAAAAAGAAAAAAAGAAAGGCACATTTATGCATTTATTAATTGCTCAAATAAGATACTATGATTTGTTTAAAAGAAAAAAATGACACAATTACGTAGAAAATGTGTCACTTTTCTCAAATAAAAGTTATATAGACAATGAACTATGATAATTAGAATTTGTAAGTGAGAGATTATTCAGCTGAAAATTAATAATTATGATTGTTCATTTATAATCTATGCAAAGAGAATATTAAACAATCTTAAAATAACAAAATTGTAGAACTGTTTAAAGGAGGAGTCCAAAAACATTAAAAAATAATAATTTTTTTTTTTTTTTATGGAAGATTTCATCAATCTTTTTTCCATGGCTTTCAATGTTGAAATAGCATCGATCCGTTTCCAGAGATTTGAAGAATTAATGAATTTTGTTCGTGTATTTGTGGAGGATTTCCTATTTTTCCTTTGATTTTTGCAGATTGGAGGTTGATTTTTGATGATTGTCACGATTTTAGGTTTCGAACATGTATTTTACGTTCAATTTTAACTAATTACCATTTAATCCATATTTATCATTTTTTTTCAAAACTATCACAAAATAGAGGATATTTGTGTAAGTACCCCAAATATTTTAAGCTAAGTCATGTGAAAGACAATGACAATCAGCCCAATACATGTGAGGCTTGGGCGATGGAGCTGGGTTGACTTGTGAGCCCAATTTTATATTTTTGAAAAGAAATGAATTTCAAGAGAAAAATAAGAAGGGAAAATTACGCAGTAACCAGTATTAAAAGATTACTTTTTAAAAGTGAAGTTTAAAGTTTAATTAATCATAAATAAGGTAATAATTATACATTTTAATATTAATAATAATATCATAATTAATCAACCTCACCCTCATTTTAAAAACCTAAATCTCTCTCTATCTTAACTCTCTCTTCTCTCTTCTCCCCACACTCTGCCGTCGGTCCGCCGCTATGTATAGCTCCGGCGCTAGACAAACCACCATAAGCTAAGCTCCAACGAGGTACTTCGAATGCAAATCTCGTGCAAACACCATAGCAAAGCTGTAAATGCGGAGAGGTTCAGATTGCAAATGCTATTGGAGCTTTGTTGACGAGACACCACCACTGTAGATCTACTAAAGGCGACGCTCGTGCTTGCCACACAGATGCTGTTGATTACACCCCATTTTAGCTGATATGAGGCGACATCATCGCGATTTCTGGTGGTGGTACACGGCACATTGACGATCTGAAACCTATAGATCTAAACGTCGAAGGTGTTATTACATGCTCAAAGATCTTTAGATTGGCGAGTGATTTTTCGTGTTGATGTGGTTTTCAGTCGTGGTGCGAATGAGGGCATGTGGTGATTTTGATGTTGCTTATGGTAGTAATAATGGTGGTTTGGGGCTGCTACGATTTTCAACAGGGGCGACGTCAAGTTATGGTGGTGGTATTGATGCTGCTTGTGGTAGTGGTGGCAGTTGTTTGGGATTTCTGTGGTTTTCAACAATGGCTACATTGTGGTATGGTGGTGGTGTTGATGCTCCTTGTGGTGGTAGTAGTGTGTGGTTGAAGGTGTTTGTGGTGGTGGATTTGACGGTTGGCATTGGTTTTGATGGTGTTTGTATGGCGGCGGTTTTCATGGCAATGGATTTGATAATTGAGGCGGTTTTGGATGGTGTTTTGGGGGGAATGGTGGTGGTAGTGGCGGTTTGATTGTCTTTTATTGAATTTGACAGTGGTTTGGGGGTCGTTTTGGTATTGTTTAGGAGGGGGGGTTTTATGTGATTTTTGTTATTTGTGCAGGTAAAGATGTTGGCGGGGATGGTGAATCTAGCGGTGCTATGGTGGTGGTGGTAGCGACGATGGTTGTAGAGAGAGGGTGGTCACAATTGACGGTAATGTTGGTGGAGATGATATGTTACTAATTATTTGGTTATCCGTGACTAATTCCTCAATTGTGACCTAAAAATTTAATAACATGTGATCGAAAATTAATTCGTAACCAATTAAAAATAATATGTGACCAATTAATTTGTGATTGATAAATGAACTGTGACCTATAATTTTTTTGATTTGTGATCTCGAAATAAATTGTGACCTATACAATTTTCGATTTGTGACCTTGAAATAAACTGTGACCTATACAATTTTCAATTTGTGACCTCGAAATAATTTGTAACTAATTAGTTCGATAATATGTGATCAATATATAAATTGTGACCTTTACTTGTGTATTTGTGACTATTAATTTTATAACTGTGACTTTATTATATTTAATTAATAAATATATTTAATTAATTATATATACACCTGAATTTTGAACTTTTAAACTATTTACCTCACTTTTGGTGTAAACAATACACCTTAAATATGATTTTTTTCCAAATAAGAAATAGAGAAAAAAAATAAATAAATGGCCATAGGCCCATGTATAAAGAGAATAGGCCACCACTTCTCGAGCTTTTATGGGAAAAACACATACTTGCTACATTATAAAAACATATTTCACTATTGACAAACTCTCTAAAAACTTTAATAAATCAGGTGATAAATAAAAAATGATAAATATATAATAATATAATATAATATATATCAAATTTGGATAAAAAAAAATACCGATCTCCTACAAGTTAGTTAATATATCATATTTAACAATATTTATCACTTTCCTCACATAATCAAACATGATTTTCTCTCTCTACACAACGAGCTCCCTAAAAAACTCTCCAATATCACGAAAACTTCATCATCATTCCTCGATTTTGAGTTACAATCAATCAATAAAGTCACAATCTCATCGACATATTTCTGATTTTCATTGTTCTGGAGAAGTTGAAGCTCAGATATGGAGGAATTGGATTTTCCCAAAGCAAAAATTGAAGTTCCGTGATCGTGAAAACTCGCCAAAATCATGAAAATTTGATCGCTAATCCTCAATCAATAAAGTCATACTCTCGTCAACACACTTCTGATTTTCATTGTTATGGAGAAGTTGAAGCTCGACTACTTAAGATTTGGATTTTTTTTCGAAGTAAAAATTGAAGTTTCGTGATCTAATTTCGAATGTAAGATTATGATAACTTAATATAAGCTTACGCTTTTGAAGATATTGATGTTTTCGAATCTAATGAAACATTTTTCTAATCATGATCAGAGATTTCTTGTTGTTAAAAATAAGCTACATTTTGCCTAGTGTGCGACATTTGTTTTCTCATTAACCATTGATAGTATACAATTTTTAGTTTCAATTTACATTTATGAAAATACCGATCTATAACTCTATGCGACCATTTATATGATTCATTCACATTGATTAATGTTTATGTTAACTGTGACTAGTTATGACTACTGAATTAAATATATTGTGACTTATATGTTAAATGTCTTAACTGTCCATCAGTAAAACTAGTTTACTCTGTGATCAATGTTAATTCATTGAAAATTGACTCTTTGAGACCTTATATTTGTTGACTCTATGTTAATATATTTACATTAAATAACTTATGTGGCCTGTATTGATCTATTTGTGATTCCTTAATATGTGGCATGGATTGATCAATGTCATTGTATTTGAATGTTTCCTGATTTTAATGAATAAAGTGTGACATGTTGTTATCCGTGTGTGATCAGGAATGACAATTTTGCATATTTGTTTGTTGTATGGAGGTCATACGTCACTTATACTAGTGAATGATATGTGTAAGTATGATGAATTGGTTGAGCTTGTTATTTCAGAATTGGGGCTTAATCATGTAGAAGTAGCTATGAGATTAACATATTCTTTAGGTTCTATTTTACCTCTAGTCTAGATACTAAGCAATAACAATGTCCTAACATACTTGAGGCTAAAATCTTTGGATAGAATGTATTGAATTATCCTATTATGATTGATGTTATCATTGCAAATTCATGGCAATCAACATGTGAATTGCAACCCAAAATCGTTGACTATTTTCGTTGAGTCATCAACTAATGTGTTTTCTTTACAATAAATAGCTTAGGATACCTGTGACTCAGTTATGACCACTGAGAAAGAAAACAAAGAAAAAGATATGACATTGATATCTCAAGCAGATGCTAGAGAAGTAGTGGAGCAAAATATTTTTCGCAACAAGGAAATACTGAAAATGAGCTTGGCCTTTTATGCCATACAAAACAAATTTGAATATAAGGTGTTGAGATCGGACAAGAAGGAGTACATGATAAAGTGTTTGCATGACAATTGCAAGTGGATATTTAGATCTTCATGCTTGGGAGAAACAAAATTGTTTAAGATTAGAGAAATATATAATAGTCACACATGCTCGATGAATATTATTTTAGGATCTCATCGACAAGCATTTACCTCAATGGTGTCAAACTACATCAAGTACAAATACACTTCTTCACGTACAATGTACACTCCTAATGATATCTTGAATGACATGTTAAAAAAATGAAGCATTGGTGAATTACATGAGGACATGGAGGTCACGTGAATAGAAATTAAAATTGATTAGATGTGATCCAACGATATCATTTAAGTCGCTGCCTTCTTATTTCTTTATGCTAGAACAGATGAACATAAGGACTGTCACAATAATAGAAACGGATCACTTGGATAAATTTAAATATTATTTTATGGCTTTAGGTGCATCGATCGTCAGTTGGAAACATTGTGGGCCAGTCATTATAGTTGATGGCATATATTTAAATGGCCATTATAGGGTATACTCTTCACGGCTTGTTCACAAGATGCAAACAATATCATCTTCCTTTTGGGATTAGGGATAATGAAAATGATAAGTCGTGGATATGGTTTCTTGAGATGTTGAAAAAGGCATATGGATCGAGAGACGGATTATGTATAGTATCGGACATACACAATAGCATAAGAAATGCCACTGAATTTGTATATCCAAAGACAATGAATGAGATTTGTTCGTATCATTTGCTTAAAACTTTGAAGACCCATTACAAAAAATCAGGTCACAACATTACACATGCATTCAATGCTATTGTACAAGCGTATATAGTTAATGAATTTAAATACCAAATGCAATAATTGGATTCAATCAATGAAGAGATTAGATGATATCTTGTATGAGACTATCTATAATTTATATTGTGATTGCCCGTGACTTGTTCTGTAATATTATTTAGGGTAACTATCTGTGACCATGCTTGTTTAATGTATGAACTATATTTCATTTATTAGGACATGTTATAGTATTTTATTATAATATGGATGAAACTAAATTTATTTTATAGTTGAAAGTTGGATATGAAAGATGGTCCAGATTGTACATGCCAACAAATCGATACTCTACCATGACTTCGAGCATAATTGATCTAAAAATGCAGTTAAAAAGGCAGAAAAATTACCCTATTGAAGCACTTCTTGAGTCATTAAGGAAAATGATCCACTCTTGATTTTGCAAGAATAAGGATAACGCATATGGCACTTTCACAAAACTTGCAACCAAACACGAAAAGCTATTGAGGGAATGAGCCATGATGTGCGAAATCTGAAGGTAATTACAATGTTCAATATATAGAATTATGATGGTCACATTTATAACAGCAGCCCTCTTAAATTCACAATACTAACTGGTTTAGTTAATTTCAGGTTTTCTTAGCAAGTCACACTTTAGTTGAAGTGTGGGATAATTCTTCATCTTACATGATAGATAGAACTTAATGCAGATGTAGTTGTAGAATGTTTCAAGTAGATCAACTTCTGTGTCCACACACACTATCAATGTTTGCAATATTGAAGCTTGATGTGTATGATTTTTGCTCGAATTATTACACAACGGATGCATATGTGAATACCTACAAAGAGACAGTTATGCCTGTAGGTAATAGAGAAGAGTGAATTTTGTTGAAGGACATGAAGAGTATAACTGCGCTTGCCCCTAATCAAAAAAAGATGTTTTGGTCGTCCTACTAAGACGAGGAAGAAGTTAGCACGTGAGGATCACAAATTGTGAAATATGGAAGATGTGGTGAATCCGATTATAATCGTAGGACATGGAAGGACCCAATGCCACTTAACCAAATCCTATGAAAATTGAAAAGCAAAGAAACAACCAATCTATTTCACATATTTTATTGTAATTTGTTAAACACGATGATATTCTTTGTAGTTTCACCTTATTTCATTGTTGATTCGTCACCTGCGTGTGTTTGGATTATACTTTCAAATTTTTTCATTGTGACTTTACCATTATAAGTTGTAAACCAAGATATTGATTGTGACATATGAGAAGATTTATATTGTGCTATTTATGAACATATTTAGTTTAGCATTTCATGTTTTAATAGGTTCTTTTAGGCTATATATCTAGTTACGTACTTCTACTTTGTTTCTAATGTTTGTGACCATCTGTGACTTTCAATGCATATTGTGATCTCATGTGATCGATGAATTTCGATGAATTAGGAATACATGTTGTGTGTTTGTAAACAAACCGTTATTATCGAATTATTATTGAATGTGACATGCTATCGAAATTTTTTAAAGATGATTTAATTGTTATGTTCAACCACTCACTCACCGTTACCTATTTCAAACATACATGATAATTTACAAGTGAGTAGCGTTTGTGACTAATTGTAACTATTTGTGACTTAATTGTTTTAACATGTACAGCGCATATGTCTAAATGTAATGAGTTGTGACCTATTTATAATTGACAGAACTTGTCTGAACACGTACAATATATATTACTAAACATCGCATAGTACTACGATGAATATAACAAAAACAAATACAATAATTCCTTCATAGACTCTATATTCAAATATTTTTCTATTATGCAATTGAGGTAAAAAAAACATCCACTAACAATTAATACCAAATACATCCATCAAAAAAAACATCATCGTTAAGTGTGTTCTCCAACATACATCAACTTAATCTACCACAAACATCAATTCAATCAATAATTTCATTATTCATCTGATGTTGTTTTGGCTCTTCCACCAGCCTTTGTTGTTTATTCTTGAAGTGTAAGGCTGCAAGTTTCATCATAGCTTTCCCAGCATCAAATGACTTTAGCATCTTGGTGATATCATTATGTAACAAAAACTGTGCATATTTGATTAGAAAAATGCCACAATCATGCCTACAATATTTATAGAAGATAGTCATAAGTAATTATAAAATAAGGATGAAATTTTTTATTGTTGTAAAATGAAGACAAACAACCCGATCAATTTTGTTGCTGAGGTAAACCAGGCAAAATGGTAACAGTCAGCTCCCTAGATTATTCATCTCCATCATCATTGGTTTCCATCCACAAACCAACCACTTTCAATAAGAATAAAAGTATCTTCACTATAGGTACTACCCCTTTATAAACTATATTATCTCTATATGTTTTGTTGCTAGGATTAAAAATGTACATTACATGTTTATTAATGCCCAACTACCCTAGCATCGAATGAGCTTGATTCATAGGCATGGGCAGAAGAACATATTCAACCTCTCTCCAAGATGTATTAAATGCTAACCTTTCACTATTGATGGTTTTAAGAAGTTTTATCTTCTCATTCATGATGCTGGGGTCTTCGTTAAATTGGGATATAATTTTCAAATCGACATATCAAAGATGCACACCGTGGTTGTTGCCTTCATCTTCACACTATGAAAATATGGATATAACTTATGATTATATGAATGTTTGTTAATTATGAGAAACTCATTAGGGAAATTGTAAATTATGAACCTTATGTGATTCTAGACCAGTGACTACGTTATTGAACAAATCAAAATATGAGAACGGTAGACCTTAGAGAATCTCTAGGATGGATAATAGAGTCTAATTAGGAATATCATACCTCTAAATACTTTTATTCCTACTTATTTTTCGAGTTTTCTTCAATTGAATTTATAACATTGAAAGGCTTTATCAAAAGGACTTAAACTATCCAATGAGAGTTTGTGATTTAAGTGGCACTTGTGACCACCTTCCTCACCTGGAAGCCTCTCACCTTGGTAGAACCATCTTCTGCAACATTAGTATTACTAATTCAAACTAATATAAATCAATGTTTATCTATTAGATTTACTATCTATAATTTATTTTAAAACTTCAAAAACATAATGTTCAAAATAATTTGCCTTGGTCAAATGGAAATTGTCTGTGCTTGGGTGTCATGATTTGTTTAATGGAAAAAATAAAGTGATCAGTTAAATATGTAAAATTGTAACAAGATATATCTTTAAATCACATTGGAGGATGAATAGCAATGTGTAAGAGCATAGTTATTAGAACCGAACTGGTTTAAGAGAAAGTCGGTACCAGTTCAATATGTGAACCAAATGATTACCAAATACAATATAAAATTTTATTTTCAATTTATAATGGAAGTGATTCGAATATGGACTTCTTGCATGAAATTTTACTTCTTGGACCATTATGAAAACAAGTGAACTTTTGTAAATATCATGTGAGCAAAAAATATATATTTAGTTTAGAAAAATTGTTTTCTTTTTGTTGCAAAAATATATTTTAATTAAAATTATAGTCTAACAATGACCCATTAATTGAACTATTGACTCGATGATTTTTTCAAGTCGAGTATCAAGCCGGACCTAATAACTATGTGTAGGAGTCTTTTCCTTAAAGTCAACAACATCATCTGGGAAAGGAAATCAAAATTGGGCTTGAACCCATCAACGCAATTGACATATTTTGTAAGAAAATTTTTATTGATCAGTAAAAATCATGATCGATTTTTTAGTTTTAAGTTAAAATAGCTGGTTCAATGTGTTATTTATTGATTTTTCGTTTTTGGTTAATATATTGTAACATGATAGAATTTGATATTGGTCCTTGATTTTTTCGGTTAAATCAGCTGATTCAATCCAATTTTTATAACATTGGTTTATATAGCTTGTTAACTACACTTTGAGTTATGTTGATGTGACATTCAAACCCTTGTAATATGAGCATCAATTGATATATGCCCTTGCTTGAATTTCATTATTTAGAAAATTATTTGTTCTCAAACTCATTTTCAATTATATATTTCACAATGAAACAATTTTGTACATAAATTCAAGTTTTTTTTTTTTGTAAATATTAAATTGAGTATCTATAGTCACGTTATCCAAGATTAATTAAGAATCTGTAATAAAAATGAAACCTCAAACTAACAACAAGTCTTCTAGTCAATACCCACTTTATAATTTCTTTCTTTGATGAAAATAAAACACAAGAATAATTTTGTAGGAAATTTTATACGGATTTGACTTGGGACCTTTGGCATCTTTATATAAGAAACCACTTACCAACATTTATCCATCATAGAATTGTATGATCTTGTATATACTTTCCTTCAATAAATGAGAAGTTATTATGACAAAAATTAAACTCACATTTAATGGGCCTCATCTTTAAAATTGAATATTTGATCACAAAACCATAACATTCTCGCACTTGGTCCACATATTCAACAAATAACTTAAAGGTGACTACTTAATATAGCCATCTACTGAAATTGTCAATAACTTGCACAAATGGAAATACACAATATTTGAATAATGATGGTCATTTTTTAATAATCAAATATTTCATTCCATGTATTACAAGTACGTTCCTTTCTAAAAGAGTACTTTACTTTATGAACGAACTTTCTATAATTCATTCAGGATCTAAACTTTAGTAACCATAAGAAATATCCATTACAAACTTTAAGTATACTAATAACATTGTTTTAAATGCAGAAACAACAATTTTAAAGCAAACATCAGCATATTATGATTGAGCATGCAAGTCCTATGTTCTCAACATGAATTTTATAAACTTTAGTCGATAAGCTCTTAGTTATGGGATCTTGTATCATAAGATATGTCTTGCTATGCTCAATCTCCTTTTTGTTTTTCTCTATATGATATCTAAAAATCAATTAGATACTTTATGTCAATATGTTTGCTTTGGCTTTTAGTTTTATTATTTCTTGAAAAGAAAATTGTAGTCGAATTGCTGCAATAAATCTTCATAGGCTTCTCTATATACTATCTACAATTTTCAAGCCTTTGGCAAAATTTCTCAACCATAGAGCCTATGTTGTAGCTACATAGCAACCAACGAATTTTGCCTCCATGATAGATGATGCAATTTAGTCTGCTTACTGCTTTACCAAGATACATATCCACCATCTAGAAGAAAAATAGACTTTGTTGGTAGCTCTCCAATATTCTATACCTGGATTACTTTGATATCTATCCTCATAGCAACTGCAAATATAATGCCGTAACTATTACAGACTTGTACATACAACAAACTACTGACAGTGGAAGCATAGGGTATAGAAGCCATGTATTCTCTTTCCAATTCATTTAAAGTATACTATTTTTGGTTGAATTTATCACCTTTAACAAAGTGATGCACAATCCTTTATCCCATATCTTTTCAACGTAGGCCTTATGAGATAATCCTAATGATCATTTTGACATGTCTCTATGAATCTCTATGCTCATGACATAAGAAGTTTCATCAATATCCTTCATTTCAAAATTTTGGCTTATAAACCGTTTTGTGTCATATAGTAAATCGATATCACTACTTGCACGTAAAATGTCTTCTTCATATGGGAATGTAAAAATTTATAAACTCCCACTAACTTTAAGATATATGCAATGGTCAATAATATTTTTTGTAAAACCATTTAAAGTAACAATAATGTGAAACTTCAAGTACCATATATGGGGTGCCTATTTTAGCTCTTATATAGATTTTCTTAATTTGTAAATCATGTGATTCCTTTATCACTAGTACATTCTCCAAGTTTTTCTTTTATTTATACCTCTTCTTTAAGATCCTCATTCAAGAATGTTATTTTCATGTCCATATGATGTAGTTTCAAATAAAAATGAGCTATTAAAACCATTATAATTATAAATGAATCATTCTTAGAAATTGAAGAAAATGTTTTTTGGTAATCAATTCTTTTCGTTTGAGTGAAACATTTGTTAGAAGTCTAGCTTTATATTGTTTTATAGTGCTAGATACATTTCTTTTGATCTTATAGACCCATTTAAAATCAATGGTTTTATGTTCATTTGACAATTGAAAGAGATCCCGAACTTGCTTTTTAGCTATATATTCTATCTAGTCCTTCATGGCATCATACCAAAAGCTTGAGTTTTCTCTTTTAATGACTTGTATGAATGAGCTAGGATCATTGTACGGTCCAACAAATTATGGAACGCTTGAAGATATATGATATAATCACTAGAAATTACTGATTTTCTTATTCTTAAGGATATCTTTATACCTACTAAATTTTCTCGATTTTGCATATTTTGAATGGTAATAGGTTCAGCATGTTCTACATTGAGTGGTGATTATTGTTCAATGTTTTTCTCATATAGTAGCGATTATTCTTTAGTTGATTCATTTTCCAATTGTACTTGAGTGCTTTGTTTTGTAAGAATCAATATACTGTGATTGGAAAATGACCTAACAAATTCGTTAATTTCTTGAAAATCAATATTTCTAGGAAACTCACTTGCACTCATATCATGATCTTTTAGAAACTTCGCATTTCTAGCTTCGAATTTTTGGAGTGTGCACAGAACAATAGAATTTATAACATTTATAGTTCATTGGATAGACAATGAAATATCTACTAATTGTCATCAGTTCAATTTCTTTATGTGATGATTATGGACCCCTAATTTAACTAGACAATCCTAGATTTATATTTATCTCAAACTAGGTTTTCATTTGTTCCAAATTTCCAATGGTGTTTTAGGAGATGCCTTAGATGGAAATCTGTATAAGATATACATGACAATTTATAAGGCTTCACTCCTTAAAATTAACTAGAGTTGAATTTCTCATCATGCTCCTAACCGGGTCTATTAAGTTTTATTTTTTATTTTTTATTTCTTTCAGCTACATCATTTTTGTTACAGCATGCCTAATATCCTATATTGTTGTATAATGCCTTATTTTACTAAAAAATTAGCAAATGGACTTGACATTTGTCCCTATATTGTGTACTGTTCATAATATTCTCTACCCACTCTAACTTTATAATTTTAATTTTTCTTTCATTTTGTTTCTCGGCCTCTACTTGATAAATCTTCAAGGCATCTAGTGTATCATCCATATGATTTAGAAGATGGAGATACATATATCTTAAATGGTCATCTATGAATGCAATAAAATATCTCTGACCATTTAGATGAGGCGTGAAAAAATCTCCGCAAATATCTATTTGAATAATTTCAAGCATGTCTGAACTATTTTTAGCATCATTAGTGATCTTGTTTCTCTGCTTTCCCTTTATGCATCAGTATAAGTTTCAGGATAAGTAAAGTCAAGAGTTGGTAAAATTCCATCACATACTTATCTTTTGAGTTCTCTATAGAGATATGTCCCATTCTATTATACCATACTTTAGATGAATTCTCTTTATTAGATAACGTTTATTGTTAAAATTACTACTATTCAGGTTGAAAAAGATATATTCATAATTGGGATCCAAATCAAGTTTGTATAAAGTGCCAACTAAAACACTATGTCGAACAATAACCGAATTTTGAAATAAACTAGAACTTCTATTTTCAAATGCAAATTTTAAGCCTAATGATGATAGTTTTGAAATAGAAACTAATTAGAGAAATTATTGACTTTTTCGCTTCGAGGTGGGTTAGCAGATCTTTTCCCCTATGACTTGGGAGGTGTAGCCTCATTCACCTTCGATGTCTGTGGAGTATTTTGAGCAGGAGGAGCTAATGCGGATGATCTTACCCCTAATGGGCACTGTGGGTGAAGGTTGACAAGATGCCCCAACAAAAATAGTGGGGCCAAATGAGGAGGAGCCAGATGCCCCAATCGTTTTCTTTTTATTCAAATGATGAAGATTGTATTCTAATGCTCCTCTGAAATTGTAGAGTGAGACAATGTGCCTCCAAACAAAAGAGAAAAATGTTAAGTATAAGAAATAAAAACAATAAGGCATGCTAGCAAAACTGAAGACTCACTAGGTGTGGAATAGGTTGTAGATATGGTCAAAGATGCCATATGATCTCCTTCCATTATATCCCAATAACTTGAGACCTAAAACCAATACACTTTCCACCCTTTAATGGAGTATGAAAGGCCTAAAACAAACGGAGCATGTATCCTCCAAGAAGTTAGGCGACTCACTCTCTAGTGGCTTTGGGATTGTAGATGGTGTAGAAGACAGAGAACGGCATGTCATCACGTAGCATCGCCTTGTGCCAAAGCATCTACGATCCAACAAATTGACTCTAGGAGTTCGATTTGAGTTAGGAGAGCCAAGCTATGTGAACGCATGAGCAAATGAAAGAAAGGATGGATAGGTAACCTAAGGGCGACTTTTAGAATGGCATCGCTAATAGCTAAGTACCCTGTTCTCGAATAATATGCTCATTTATAAATCTCGAGGACAATTATTCATATGCTATTAGGTATTTTGAACTGTTCCTTAATGATCTAAAGTTTAGCTGGAGTCATTTAACTGAGGTGTCTACAGCCTTGATGGAAAGTGTCCAAATATTCTCCCCAAACCTAACGGATGCAAACATCTCAGTCAAGGTGAGAACAATTTGTTCCCTAATAATAGAAGTGCCCATACCTGTGTTGGAAATTTACTTAATCATGTACAGCGAAAAACAAAATAAATTTCAATTCCCGCTCAGTATCTCCTTTGTATTTAGATAGAAATTGTACATTTCTTGAATTTTGTAAATTCCTTTATTGTTCCTTTGTTCCAACAATTTTGATCTACCATCCATAGCTGTCCAATTGTCCAGCCTTCAATGAAATCCACCACAGAGAACAAGATTAAGAGAGAACTACGGTTTACCTTTTCTTGTGCTAGCAAGAAGAATGTAAAATATCTCTAATTTCAAACCCTAGTTGCTTATTCATATAAGCCCAAAATGGGCTTGGCTCGTCTCCTAATCCGGTCCAATATTTAATTAATTTATTTAATTAAATTCGATCAATGAATTAATTAATCATATTATTAATTCGGGCCTCTTAATAATAAACCAAATTAATTAATTTATCCAACACTTGTTAAATTAATTAATTGTGAAATCTCAATCTCCTAGTTTTCTTTTTGTGTGTAACCCACTAGGTTCCCAATCATAATGTCTAACGACGTGAATTATTAATTTGATTTAATCAAAATATATAAATTAAAAGACCCATTTTAATTTATCAACATTCACATTCGTCGTCCCATATTGATATCTAGCAATGTATCAGGGTAATACATGTGACGGAAAATGTCATGTGGTATTACAAAACCAAACTTGTTTGTTTATTATGAAACTATAATCCATTTATCAATATGATCCGATCAATTACGAGATATGGATAAGTGTCAATCTCATTTATCGATCATATTTTTCATTCCACTATTAAATCAATGCAAGTCAAAAACTCATTTTTGACTTATGAGTACACCTTGGCCAATGATTTCATTATCGACTTAACTAGATGAAATATAAATCATAATCTCATATTATCTAAGAGTGATTAATCATCTATTAATCATTCACAACTTTTATACGATTCTTGGCATATCTGAACGATGCTGTATTAGATCCATTGGCGGAGTGACATCCAACATCACCAAAGTATGATTTTCCTTATAGAAGGTACTATGATGACCTCAAGTTAAAGAACCAATTCCACTGCCGAACATTAGAAATTAACCACTGACACTCAAATAGTTATCCATGCGGAATCTCCCAGTGAGTTTTCGATAATTTATTCTATAGCAAAACATCCACGTATTCATTTAAGTGTCACTACACTTTAACTTGTGAGATTAGCTACTTATTATACAAGTAAGAAATACCACATGTGATGATTTTTCCGTAATAATGATATCCATATCTTGTTATTACTTACGACCACGGATGATCTAAGATTCAATCATATGTAATTTGTATCTTACAGTCACAACTCATTATGATTAACAAATTACCAAAATTTCAATCTACGGACTTTATTATTTAATTTAATTGAATATTAATTAAATAATATATCTACCATAAAATTATATCAACTATATATTAAAATGCTTATATCTAAAGTTGATTAGACCTAAAGCATAACACTTACACTCATCTCGCCTAAAGCTCATAGTCCCAGACATCATTAGTGCTTGTTTTAAAGAAGAAAATCACAAAAGGGATGAAGAAAATAAAAAAAGAAACTAAGATTTAACTAGAACATGGCTTTTCCAGGAAATGAGCTCACCAAAGACGATGAATGTCGCCAGAAAATTGAAATTTCTCACTGGAATTACGATTTTGAATTTTTTGTAGGGTAAAGAAATTGAAAATGAAATGGAAAGGCCTTTTATAGGTAAAGGCTAGTGCACTTCAATCGTTGGATAAAATCAAAATTGATCTTAGCCATCCATTCATCAGCTCATCCGAGCTGTTAAAATGAAAGGTTAAAGGTAATCAAAGGTTCGGATAAGGCAAAGGTCTAGATGAAGCAGTACATCTCAAACATCAAACATGTGTTTGGTCGCATGGCCTTGAGCTTGTACGCATGCCTCAGTTTATTATCTTGAAAAAAACGCAACACCTTTCAAATCATTGGCACAAACCTCAAAAATGTCTGGTCAGCTCAGAGGTTTCAAATCACCTATGCTACAACATTCCATTTGTCACATCACCTTGCCTTTGCCTTACAGCTTCATCAAGCTGCCTACCTTCAGAGCCCCGTCTTCCATGGTACGGCATTGCCTCTACATCACAGCTTCATCAAGTTGCCTATCTTTTAGAGACTCCTTTTCTATGTCAGACCTAGCCTCTGTAATACATGGCTTGCATAGCTGCTCCACCAGGTATCAAAACTTCATTTCAACATTTTAAATCCATGCATTATACAAATGTCCATGCTTGGATTTAGCGGACTATGTATTGTTTGTTTGGTGTTATAAAATATTATAGGCTGTTTAGTCTGATTGCAATAATTTTTGATCTATAACATTATTTTCTCTGTCTTTAACAACGTATATTATTTTGTTAGAATGTTAAAGAGTTAGTGAAATTGGTGAAATTGTCACTTCGTATTAATGAAGTAAATTGAGTTTTGAGTTAACTTCATGGTTAGTGTTGGAATACTTACTCACTTGTCACTATATTGATCTCTAAGTACATAACACTTTTGAATCATATACGGTCTCTATATGTAATATAAATATATTTCTATCACTTTTATTGTCATAAAAGTGGATATGAGAACAAAAAGAAGTAATTTTGGTGACAGCAGCATCCAACTGTTAAAAAGGAAAATTTTGTTTTTTTGTACTAGAAATTTTGATTTCACTCCAAACATTGCTGCTTATCTGGATGAGTTTAGGTAAGGTACTAAGTTTTGTTATCTCATCTAGTGGGGTTTACTAGAATTTCAGTTCACTTCATTCCTAGGGTAGTGTAATTACTTATGAGACATGCATGTTGGCCATTATAGGCGAACTTTGTATCGATCGTGATGTCAAAGGTAGTTGGAATGTGTCTTCATTCATTCTTATGATCGCACGAGATAATATAAGTCAAATAAACATGGTATTTGGTAAAATGACACTTAGTCAGTAAATTGGTTGCATGCTATTTGAGAGCTTGAGCTCTCGCTTGCCATCATCAATAATATTTTGAAACGTTGTAGAATATTTGAACAAGTATAAAAAAGATTAGATACGGAGTTGTTATATCATCGAGAGGAATTTGATAGAATTTGAGTTAACTTCGTTCCTACTGAAGTTAGTTAGTCATGAGACACAAATGTTGATCATTGAGTGTGAACGTCATATTGATCGTCTTGTCCATATATAATGAAAACATGTAGCTATTCATTTTTATGGTTATTCAAGGAAACATAAAATCGATCGGTAGGCTGGGTGGGGTTGGAGCTCCGAGAAGAAGAATCAATTGGACGTATTTTAATCAAATTTTCCTCTATACGCAATTGACATGAAAGATTTGTGTATAGTCTGCTGCTAATTGAAATGTTTGGGAGCCTAGCTACAACTTTTCCTTATATTGTCATTGAAAATGTTTTCACAACCTATGTTTTTTTATGAGATTTATAATGTGATTTGCGGGTAATATTATTTTATTGAAGAATATGTGGTTAAAAAATAAAGAAAAGTTTTGAATTTACATGTAATATTATTTTATTGAAGAATGTGTCGTTAAAATGATATCAAAGTACTGTCTAAAAATACATTTTCCCCGAAAGAATGGTGTTCAAATATATGTAAAAATGAGACGGTCACACGATATATCAATTCATATTATATATTAAAATGATCTTCCGTGTAATTGCTTCTTATTATAAAAAATATTAAATTTGTAAAATAAAGGTTATGACAGTGCATTTAGGGTCCGTTTGATTACAAAGGTGGAAAAGACAAACAAATTCCATGTATATTGAAAAATAAAAAACCACAAAACCATAGGAATTCAAATTTCATAGAATTGACCAAAAACATGCTTTAAGTGATTGTACCTTAGAATACGAATTTCATTTCTCCTTTCGCATCAAACAATGGAAGTAGAAAACTCATTACTCAGATGTGACATTTATCATGGAATTCGTTTCAATTTAACGGACCCTTAGATCAAAATGTCAAAATATATTTTTAAAACGTGGTGGGGTGAGCTGTTGACATGTCATAAAATGTGTTTGGAAGTTGTATTATGGTATAACTTCAAATAAAGCAATTTCCATAAATTTGTGATAGTAGGGCGATATAGAGGTGAAATATGAATCTAAAATTAAGGTTGGTGAATTAATTTAAACTAAATTGAAATTAAATTTTCCGTTGACCTAAAAAATAAGAAACTATTTTTATATTTCAGTAGTGGAGTTATTATGTCCGAATTTTGATATGATTTTGTTATTTTTGGGGGTTTAGGTATGGCTTACTTGAGTTTTGTACTTTAGTCACACCTGCCATACAATTTGTTATATAAAAGCTTGGGTTTGCCCAAAAGATTGATTGTGTTAGAATGCCACATTTAAAGTAGTGTCTATGTCCAAGGTTGAGTTGACCCCTTTATTTTCTCTGCTTGGACGAGGCTTCCAAGTGTTAGGGTTATGCATATTTTGCTGCTAGAAAGTGCTTCAACGATCTGCACGTCTTTCGCTTTGGTGGGTCTCGATGACCTTAATGCAAATGCTAATAGACATGCAGAAATGTAATGGGGCCATTTCGGACGACATGGAACCCTCATAGGCAGTAATCATTTTAGCACGCAACAGTTTCAATTGAGACAAGTTGAAGTTAGTGAACCAATTGAAAGCTTTTATGATTGCAAATGAAATTTACTCAACATTTTAAGAAAATGATACTAAAATTTTCACTGAAACACAAATTTCATTTTAACCAATATCTGGAAGGACTCATATTTAAAATTTAAATGATTATAAGTTATGAATTCTACAAAATGTAATAATAATAAGTGATTTATAATTATGAATTTTACATTATTTATGGATGAAAAGTAAGCTTGATACCCCTAATTTTAATTTAAGCTTTGCAAGACATGCATAAAAGAAATTTCCTTAGACAAACCATCAACTGCTCCCGACCCCACGTTCCCCTCTCAGCTGCCTATAACGCTATCAATTAGGATAACAGCCAACCACCAAGATTGACACACGTGTGCATCAGGTAACCGACTAATCATCCCAAGTGCACCCACGTATAAACACGTAAACAGTCCATGAAATTGCTTAACTTTCTCAAATTAGAAACGTCCAAGCGTCATATCTTTGAAAAATCTTCACGGTTTCTTAAAATGGAATAGTAAACCTTATCTCCCTCCACGTTTTCCAGATTAGCTATCTACAATATTACACGTCTTCTGGGCTCGTTTTGCCACGTTTAGTTACGTGGTTCTCTTGTTCACCCCACACTTTCAATATAATATATATTTTATGTATTTGTCTGTGTATATAAATGGTTTTTGCACTATTGAATGATACTATTTCACTTACGTTGTCTTAGTTGAAGAAAATTTGTTCTGTGGAGATTTTAAGGATGTCTGCAATGGAGATTGGAATAGAGAGGCAATCATCAATTGAGAAGGAACCTCTTACTCTAAATATTGATCAAATCCAATTTGCTAGGGCAAGTCTCTCTCTCTCTCTCTCTCTCTCTCTCTCTCTCTCTCTCTCTCTCTCTCTATATATATATATATATATATATATATATATATATATCTGTGTGTGTTGATGTTTTTCTTGGTTGGATATGGTTATTACAGGAGGCAGCATTGTATGTGATGAATAACAGGAGCATTGAAGAGGCTTTGAGGATATTTACAAAGGTATGTTGAAATTCTAACTTCAATTGCTTTTGGAAGTTTATTTGTGCATGGAACTGTGCATGAGGATTTAGCAGTAGCAATATTCACAAAGATAAGCATAAAAATCGAATTTTGGATGCATCAGTTAAATTCCATAGTCGAAAATAGCTTAGGAAAGCTTCGTGTTCTTCTAATTCTTGTGCCTGATAAATCTAAAACGTTTGTTTTTTTTGTCCATTATTATTATTATTATTATTATTATTATTATTATTATTATTATTATTATTATGTTTTTAAGTCACATAAACCTTCATTTTTCGTCATGTAAATGTTTTTATTAAAAAAGATATATATTTGTAAGTTATTTTTGAACGAAAGATTCTTCAAATTTGCACTTAAAGAATCAATTTAGGAAGGTTTTTAATAAGGTTTATTAGTTAAAGGCTGTATAATATTTTCTTTTGATTTATTTTATGGATTGATGGAATTGTCTTGTGGCATGTCCTAAGCTTGTATTTCTGTTTTGATTTTGTCTTACTATATGGTTGGTTCCATTTTGGAAAGAGATAAATCCATGCATGCAATATCAGTTTATTTTTCGAATTCCATTTTTATTATGCAGTACTTGGACTTTGAGTACTTATTTGAGTCTCATTTTGTTGTGAAATGAGTTTTGTAATTGTATTTTTTCGAAAAATGTGTTGTTAAAAAATAATGAAAAATTTCAGGTTGGCATACAGACTTATTTTGTTGAGACAAATTCTGATTGAAAATGAGTTTTTCAAAAATGGATTTCAATATAAACATGCTTTATATTATGTTCCCAAGATTACTTCAAACCTGCTATGCTGACACCCACCCTGCTAGACCCCTCACAACAGGGGCAGGAATTTTTTGGGCTTTTTTTATTCACACGAGTTTCACTTCATCTTAGTATTGGTCAACAAAAGTGTCAAATTCTTCTTGACGAAGGAGCTTAATTTATTTCGAAACAAATCTTGATGTTGGCCACTTTTTGATTTATCGTTGACTTGCTCCTTAAATCATTACCGACTCTCCAGCTTTTGAGATATTTAATTAGAGCTTGTTTAGGAGTGATTTTGAGAATTGATTTTTTGACTGTTAGGAGAAAAGTGAGATTCACCTATAAGAGAAGAAGTCAAATATGACGGCTGGAATAGTGAAATAACAGTCAAAAAATTATTTTTTTGGAGGAAAAAGTCACTCCCAAACAGGCTCTAAATAAGAAAATCTCCATTGTATAGGAGAAAAGTGGGATATTTAATTAAAGCTTGTTTAGGAGTGATTTTGAGAATTGATTTTTTGACTGTTAAGAGAAAAGTGAGATTCACCTGTGGGAGAAGAAGTCAAATATGATGGCTGGAATAGTGAAATAACAGTCAAAAAATTATTTTTTTGGGAGAAAAAGTCACTCCCAAACAGGCTCTAAATAAGAAAATCTGCATTGTATAGGAGAAAAGTGGGATATTTAATTAGAGCTTGTTTATGAGTAATTTTGAGAATTGATTTTTTGACTGTTAGGAGAAAAGTGGGATTTACCTGTAAGAGAAGAAGTCAAATATAACGGCTGGAATAGTGAAATAACAGTCAAAAAATTATTTGGGGGGGGGGGGGGGGGGGGAAGTCACTCCCAAACAGGCTCTAAATAAGAAAATCTCCATTGTATAAAATTTTGCACAGATATCTATGTTCGTGGATGCAAAATTACTAATTAAAAATAGAACGGAAACTTTGTGCCTTGAAATGTCTATTTAGACTAATAGAAATGATTTCTTGCCCATGGTAGGTATAAGTTATTTTGTCTATGGTTGACGTGAGCCTACTATTTTTGATAATTTAATGTTGAGTTGTCAAAAATTGTAGATTTCATCGCTGATGTGACGTCGCCACATTAGCACTCGGCATGTTCTATACTACCCACATAGGAGATCATTTCTATTTAGACTAAACAATCAAAGTATAACTTCTTCTTATTATAAAATGCATTGACATAAGTGGATTTTTGATGCACTATAATGATTAATGTAAATAATCTTGGTTCGAAATAGCATAGGTAAATTGAAAGGATTGCTGAAAAGGTCCTCTTGTTTGTACGTAATTTGGATTTTATTTTTGTTAATTTCATGGAGTTCAGAATATCATCAAAGTAGTTCAAAGGAAATGTGGATTTCTCTCAATTTTTTTCCTTGTTAAATGCGGAACAATCAGGTTTCATTGCCGAATTTTACATTTTTATGCATTGACATTTGAAACGAAATAAAAAGGACATAAAACATGAGGAGATTGGCTTGCTTATAACATTTAGGACTTTCTTAAAATGAGAGCTTTTGTTGATACGTTGTTCCTCAGACGTGTTGAAAAAGCTCTTATTGGACAGCTTTTTCTTAGCTATGTAAAGGTTATCAATACTAGACCTAGGACAAAAAGGCTAGATTCAATTCCTTTTCTTTTTTCAAGTTTGGGGGAAAATGTATTTGTTAGTTTTGTTGCTAGGAAAGAAGAATATTTCTTGAAATCGAAGCATATGAGTGAAAATGCCTTCATCATAAACAATAATTGAAATTCGGTAGGGAGGATTAGATAAGTTCAATTTAGTGTGCACATATTGTATGATTCTGTTAAGTTCCGTACACACTTTGCACTTGGGAATTAATGTACATTATTCTACATGGATCATATTGGCTTGTAAGTCAATTAAGCCTTTAAATTGATGTATTGATGATCATGTAACATTCTTTGGTTATGATGCAGGGTTTAAAACCAGTTGTTAATAGTGTGGGAAATGAATCTAATGAGCTGATGAATTCTGGTGAAGAGCTTGAGACTTCAACTAATGAATTAAGAATTCTAGAGATAAGAGACATCGTCTCTGCACCATTTTAGGAGGCTGTGAAAGGAGCGACTTTCAGTACATCTTGCTTAGGAATGAATTGTGTTCTTCAACGTGTGACTGATTTTTAAGTTCGTTTAGTAGTAGGAAGTTGATTGAGTTGTAAATGAGGTCTTGGGTTTGGTCGGGCCAAAGATGCGGCCTGTTGTATAGGTATTGGCCTTGAGGGCTTGAAGGCATTCAATCTTCGCCTCATTATTACAAAATTCAATGCAACAAAATGTTCAAGATTGACAGGTCACAAATGTGATTTCTAATAAAATGTTGGAATATATAATTGAAATTAAACATATCGTAGTTACATAACACAATCTATAATTCTCAGTTATACACTAAGGTCACAATCACATACGATAATTTATTGGTCACAATTGCATGCAAAGGCCCAAATTATGCAGTTGACTATTAAAAAATATATTGTTCAGAGTCATTATTCTTCTCACCGTATTTCACTCCACCACCCACGGTCGGTAATCACCCTGATTTTGGTGGGTTGG
>NC_036253.1:23562029-23640480 GCF_002742605.1 Olea europaea var. sylvestris | reverse complement strand
CTTTTTGGGGGGGGGGGGGGGGGGGGGAGGAGGTTAAGAAGGTACATTATTGTCAAATACCACCGTTGCCATCATTTCGCCCGCCCACTCCACAACTTTTCTTGTATTTTTATTTTTGTATCAGCATATCCTACACCACCATCACTGGCAATTGACAGCAGAGTCTCATTAGCGCCATCAATTGTCCCTAACCTTTATAGATCGTCATTGATCTGCATACCTAATTTGGATAAAAACTTATTAGTACTTGATTTTTCAAAATTGAAACTTGAAATGTACGGATGTAGGTAATTTTCTCAATGTAAATCATATATTTTTCTCACACATTTGGTAGGATGTAAAATTTACTATTCACGTATTATTTACACCTTTCGGAAGATTTAAGCAAGCATACTAAACAAGGAAAACGCTCTTGAAAAGTGCACTATCACAAGTCAATCCAGATATACAAGGAAATTTTGCGCATGTATAGATTATTTGGTAGCTGTAAGTGGTCTAAAGAGAGAACATACTAGGTTTCGATATACGAGGTCTTAATTAAGGTCCTGTTCTCATTTGTATTTTTGTTTTCACTAAATGTCCTCGGGTGTGAAGTGGAAGTGTAATATTTACACTTATCTTGATCATTAAAGTAGCAATTGATGGTGATTATTATGAGCTCTATAATTAATTACGATTGTCCGTTGACTGATTCAGGAGAACATCCAGAATTGGGCCAAAACGAATGAAAATATGATAATTAATAAGAAAATGGACTAAAGTTGGACGTATTCTGGAAGTTAGGGACTAAGGAGTCATGTTAAGAAGTTGAAGGACCACAATTTCAGTATTTGAGGACTCTATCCGGAGAAAAAGAGGAAATAAGACCCAACATGCATAAGTAAAATTAAAAAAATATATATAAAGATTACTGGGTCAAGGACGATTTCAAGATGGATTCAATTATTAAATTTGAGTGGCTCCATGTCACGGCCAGTATAGGTCAGATGTTTTCTTGAGCAGTACAAAGCAGATCTTCCCTTATTTTGGGAAATGTGGCGGGCCACGAGCCAACAATTGGGGATTTCCGAGTTGGTACAAAATCATGGTTTCTTTGTAATATTAGAACTCCATTTTATACCTAAATTGTGGTCTATAAATAGGAATCTTTCATTTAGGGAGGGGGGAGGAGGAAAGGCTAAATATACAATCTTGAGGTAAAATTACACATCCCATACATTAAATCCTTAAAATTTATATTTCAATTTGGTATTTAAATGTTGAAGAACACAATTGATCATGAAATTTAGACTCATCCAAGAAGAGTATGAAGATCAATTGTTGTGAATTAGATGTCGAAGAGAACAACTATATGTATTCTTCCTATATTGTAATGAGTCTGATGATGTTTTCAATCATTTTTATTTTTAATTCCACAATTTTGATCGGATAAATAATTGATTGTTAGAATGAATGATGTAACTTATGTTGATTTTGTCTAATTCAATTGATTTCATGCAACTTTGATTGTGAGTTAATTGCTTATTGTGTGTTTAATTGACATTCAATAGCTTGATCATCAATTGCTTGATTTCATGACAATATTGAGATCGAGATGATCTTTATTTATCTAGTTTGTGCAATAAGTGACATATTTTATAAAAGGTCGAGATATAATTATATCTTATGCAATTATTACATGTTTATGAATTTACATGTATAGCAATGTAAAAAATTTGAACATGCGAATATGATTAATGTTGCTCAATAGAGATTACAATCTAAAATTAGTTAATTCATGTGAAAAAGGGCTTAATGATGTTGGATTGAATGAATGTTAAATGGTTTAAGTGAAATATTTAATTCCTAACATTTATTCTAAAAGCACTCCACAAATATGATTAGTTAGATTAATTTAGAATAGTTTATGATAAATTAGTTAAAAAATATTACTTGTTATAAACTACATAGAAAAAGAGAAGAAAATGGAGAAGTTAATGGTAAGAACTAAAGTTCCATATATATAGAGAAGAAGGATACAATGGTAATAGAATCTAGGGCTACAAGGGATACATAGGGGTATAAAAGTTATTCATAAATACTACTACATTTGCATACTCTTCTTTGAATGACTATTTATATAATAACTATCTTATCGAAACCTTGTTTGACAAAAAAACTTGATGGGACAAAAATGTCAACAAATAAAAGATGAGTACAAATAATTCAGAGCTACTTCCCTGATTTCAATTCTTGGATCAAACAATTTATATCTTGTATGTTAATGTCTTCATTATTGATATCTAATACGCCAATGTCTTCAAGAAAATCCAGCGAGACGAAATATGATAACTGTAGTAACATAATGATTAAAAAAAGGCTTTTGTTGATCTCTTCAAGAGTCTCACATTTATTAGAATATTATTTTGAGGGTAAATGTCTTGTATGTTATGGACATTCATTACAGATTATGCCTCGTCAAAAGCTTATTTAGAAATATACTATGGGAAACATCTCAATAAAGGGAAAAAAATACATTTATTCTTTCAAGTATGCTACAAAAGTTTTCTCGTTAAAACCTTGTAGAAAAATTGAATAGACACCCTTAGTCAAGGGAAAAAGAGTACAACGCGTATTTACTCTCTGTCATGATAATATTACTTAAATTATGTTTTAGCCTTATTAAATCCTTCAAGGATAATATTAAATTTATATAAGATAAGTTGACTATAATTACATTTGTTATATACATATCAAATTTCGTGCATTGTTATGCTAATAAGGTAGAGATTTGTTATTACATTCATCACATGATAATTTATGTATTTATACAAGTCTTCGTAAAATTCATTATGTAAAAAGTCATACATTTTATATCACGATTTTATTTTATTTTTTTTCATTTTTATTTTGTGTAAGTATACCCTTTTAGGTGTTCAGATTGTAGATTCAGAAATCTTATGTTTCTTTAGTAAGTTCAATTTTACTATGATTGTGTCCAAAAACTTCTGGTTTCTTTAGTAAATTCAATTGTAAAATAATACTATCATTTTATTTTGGTTTCTCACTATTCATAATAAGTTGTTGTATATTATGTGTAAAAGTGTTGTCGACAATTTTTTTCTTTTTGATTCTATTTCTTTCTTTATATTGACATAATTTATTGAGGTATCTCAATTTTTAATATATTTGTTGCTAGAGCCTCTTCTAGGGTTTTATAATTTGTTATGTCTAAATACTCATAAAGAATATGTCTTCTTAATGGGACCATCTTGGCTAATTGCTTCATTTTCATTTGGAAGTTCCTTATTTATATATTTGAATATCATCACTCTTTTGGCGTGCCTAGATATATCAAATATAATTTTAATGAATTATTTTTCTAGGATTTCAATTCATGTTGGAGCATTTAAAGCTGGTGCATAAGACGTTTTTGATTTCTTTGGTCAATAATGCATTTAAAAGAATTACATTTCTAACTTCTAGTTCGAATTTTCTTTGTGAGGATAATGTTGCATTTGTACACTATTTACAATTTCTTAATATCTTCCTCTAATGTTGAGAGAATTGTCCAATCAAATTGACAATCAATGTATTGTGTTATAAAATATAACCTACTTAGGATAAAAGGTTAAAACTATGCATATATTCTCAATATTTTTTATTTTCTATCTCAGTGTATTGCAGTGGATCAATTTTTTATATACTGCAACATCGAAATAATTGGATAAAAAAATTAGGTTCTAAACATAATTCAATTATAATAAGGAGAATTATGATGTTGGCATAATGCATAATAATATTCCCTAAAAAATGGAAATTATTCTGCTTTCAAATAAATTAATTGAAGCCGTTTATCAAGCAATAGTGTTAAACCCTTTATCAACATTTCAACTAATATTTATTAAAATGTTGACATTTAGGATCGGTAGCATTAACAAGACATATCTTTTTGATTGTATAATCTGAAAATTATGCTCATTATTTAAAATTTGAGCAATAATTTCACAAACATTAGGTTACGAACACCATGCAATAATCTAGTATATGTATCAAATTTATTAGATACAAATAATACTTAGAAGGTCAACGAGGATGGTGACAGGGCCCATATATCACTCTAATTAATTTTCAAAAATATAGAGATTTTAGTCTCTATTTAGCTAATGATGGTTAATGACCAATAATAGAGAAAACAAATACCATTTATGAATTTATTCAATTTAAAAATACTCTAATTCTTTGCTGAATGTCCATTTAAATTATTCTTTCACAACATTACTGATCCAGTAATAGTCAAACTGGACATGCCAGACAATAAAATGTAAGAGCTATTTACTGTTAGTTCAATACAATATTTATCAAAATGGTCACTAGAGTTTATATAGTGTACTAATTAACACACACTACTATTATAAACTTTGTAAATTTCTCTTTTATTTAATGGAGCACAAATTACTAGCAACAACTTGAAAAGGAGTTTTAATGAAGGAGATTCATCACGAAAGTGTAAAATTTGTAAGAGAAGCAACCATGATGAAACTGATTGCCTGTTCAAAGGTAAGCCACAATATCGTAATTGTAAGAAGTTTGTGCATTTGAAAAAAAGATTATAGAGCATAAAGCACCCAATAAGCTAATGAGCAGTCGAGAATGAGAGTGAATCAAGCTTATCCTATGGTTCTTTGAAAGCACAATAACCAAAAAATAAAATAAAATTGATTCATGCTTCTAAAAGTTCAAATTGCTCCAAGTATCAAGAAACTCAATGGCTTTTGGATAGTGAATGCACCAATTATATGACCTCAAACTGAAATATTTTCATTGACATGGAGAATACAAATTCAAAAGCAAGATTGGGAAATGGAGATTTAGTAAAAGTGAAAGGAAAATGAGTAATTGAAGTTGAAACGAAGAAGGATTCAAGAATTATTTGGGTTGTCATGCATGTGCCGGATTTAGATCAAAATTTACTAAGTTTTGGACAGCTTCTAGAGAATGATTATTCTCCACATTTTGAAGATGATATTTGTGTTATTGAGCTTGGAATTTGCTCATACCAAAGCTGAAAATTAAGAATAAAAGTTTTTCTTTAATCTTCAAACATTTGATTGACAAAGCGTTTCGAATTAATGGGGGCTAATGATTCATGGTTATGGCTGAAAAGACTTGGTCACTTGGACTTTGAAGAGCTGAAATTATTACAGCAGAAAAATATGGTGCAGGGACTCCCAAAGATTGAATAAAAATCTGAAATTTGTGAAGAATGTGTACTTGGAGGACAAAAAAAGGCCACTTGAATTGGTACATATGGATGTATGTGGATCGATTTGTACATCATCTCACTCCCAAAATAGGTTCTTTATTGTCTTTATTGATGATTTTACAAGAATGACTTGGCTTTATTTCATGTGACAAAAATCTAAAGTTTTTACGAACTTTAAAAAATTAAAGATTTTTGTTGAGAATCAAAATGGGTATTTCATAAAGGTTTTGAGAAGTGATAATGGTAAGGAGTATACTTCAAAAGAATTTGATAATTTTTGTCAAGATAAAGGTATTGACTGGCAGTTAATAGTTGGATATATTCCATAACAAAATGGGATATCGGAGAGAAAAAATCAATCCGTAATGGAGAAGGCAAAAGCTATGTTACATGAGAAAAAAACCTTTCCAAAAGTTTTCCGGGTTGAAGCTGTTTATACATCTATTTATTTATTAAATAGATATCCAACAAAGGCCATGTGTAACAAAAGACCTATAAAAACCTGGAATGGAAGAAAACCATTGGTGAAGCATTTGAAAGTGTTTGGTTGTATTTGTTATGCACAAGTTCCAAAGAGAAGCGACTCAAGCTTGATGAGGCAAGTGACAAATGTATTTTCATTAGCTATAGCTCACAATCTAAGGTCTACAAACTATACAACTTGAAGAATAAGAGAGTGATTGCTAGCCGTAATCTGTTGTCTAATGAAAATGCTACATGGGATTAGGAAAATGGAGAAGTTGTAAGATATGTTGCTGTCCCAATAATTTTACCTCAAAATTCAGCTGATGATAATGTGGAAAATGAAGAAAATGCAAGTCAACCAAGCTCATCACCAAGCAGTCCATCAGATTCGTCTAGCTAGTTATAGTTCAACATCACCAAGTTCAACTCTAAGATAAATGCAAGATTTGAATGATGTTTATGTAAGATGCAAATTTTGTATGGCTGAATCTAAAAATTTTGAAGAAGCCACAAAGGAATGGTGTTGGAAACTAGTAATGGAGGAAGATATAGGAGCTCTTGAGAAAAATAAAATTGGGAGTTAGGAAAAGCCAAAAAGGAAAGATGTGATAGGTGTTACAAGTTGAAGTACAATTTGAATGAACCGTTCAAGAGAAATAAAGCAAGACTAGTGGTGAAAGGGTATGTACAATAGCCTACGAGCGACTATAATGAAACTTTTGCACCACTGGTTGCTCTCCTAGACAGCATAAAAGCAATTATAGTTCTTGAAGCCCCACAATGTTGGTTATTGTACGAACTTGATGTTAAATCAACATTTCGACATGGAGAACTAAAATAAGATGTGTATGTTGAACAACATTAAGGTTTTGTTGCGAAGGGAGAAGAAGACAAATTGTATAACCTAAAAAAAGATTGTACGGGCTCAAACAAGAGGGGGTGGTCTAGTAAAATCGATAGCTATTTTCAGCAACATGAATTTCTCAAAAGTAAAAGTGAGTGAACCTTGTACGTTAAACATCGAGATAACATCAATATACTTATCATTGCATTATATGTTGATGATTTTGTGTTTACTGGAAACACTACAAAAATAATTGAAGAATTTAAAGTTGACATGATGAAAAGATATGAATTGAATGATTTGGAGCTGATAAATTATTTTCTTGGTATGGAAATATATCAAGATGGAAATTGATGTTTATTTCTCAAATGAAGTATGCTCAAAAAGTTCTTAAAAATTTTCAGAATGTTCGGATGTAAAAGTATTGAAAATTCACTTGTTTGCAATGAGAAATTGATGAAGGATGATGGAGAAAAGAAACTAGATGAAACTGTTTATTGAAGCTTGATTGAAAACTTGTTTTATTTTACCGCTACAAGACCAGATCTTATGTATGCCACAAGTTTAATTTCAAGGTTCATGAATAGTCTAACACATGAGCATTTTGGTGTTGGAAAAAGAGTTTTGGGATATAAAATGGGGACTATAAATTTTGGGATCAGATTTGAGATGTGTTTAGAAGTGAAGCTAAAATGTTTTTGTGATAGTGAATGGGGAGGTTGTGTTGATGATATGAAGAGCACCTCCGGTTATGCATTTTCACTTGGTTCGGGAGTATTTTCATGGATATCCACAAAGCAACAAACAGTTGCTCAATCCCCAACTGATGCTGAATATATGTCAACTTCGATTGTGACCTCACAAGTCATTTGGCTAAGAAGAATTTTTAGATGACCTTGGAGAAAGGAGAAGCCATACCATTATTTTGTGACAACAGATCAGTTATTGTTATGTCAAAAAATCCATGTTTTCATAGTCGGGCCAGACATATTTCAATCAAGTTCCACTTCATGAGAGATGCAATTGAAGATAGAGAAGTTGAACTCATCGATTGCGAGTCGGAAGAGCAAATTTCTGATATCTTCACAAAGGCACTCCCATCTTAGAGATTTCAACAATTAAGAGAAGCACTTGGACTACAAGAAAAACACATTAAGGGGGAGAATGTCAATATATGATGTGTTTTTAATAGAAAAGTCAATGAAATTTATAAAATGAATGAGGGCTAAAAATGTAATTTGTAGTATGTTTTAAAGTTCGTATAAGTAGCAAAAATATATCCTAATCGTATAATGAGAATCGTGTAAGAAATCTTGTGAAGAAAGAAAAACTCCTATTGCTCTCATTTCTTTCGTTTATTTCCTCTGTTTCCCCTAAGAAAAACTCCTATTGCTCTCATTTCTCTCGTTTATTTCCTCTGTTTCCCCCGTTTTCTGCTGCTGAAGAGATTTCCCTTGTTTTCATATTACTTTCATACACGTCAAATATGTGAATTATAAAATTTCCCCTAATTTCATTTGCGAGAAACCAGTGTAGCTTTATTCAACACTATAATCTTAGCCAACAGAAAGGAATATATTTGGCAACGCATTTAACACAATTATGTATACGATGGAAAAACCTGAATACACAATTTAAAGACCACGAAGGATTTGGAGTTATATTGCAACTATACCAAAGTTCACAATCTGTCTCTCCTTCCATGAGCTTCTAATTTCTGAGATCTTGAAAAAATTACAACCGGTCTCTCTCATGAATGTGTGAATAAAAAGTGATTTACCGATTATAAACATTTTATAAATATTACCAAACATGGGTTTTATATGTCTCTTATAAGGAGGAAAAGTTGCATATCCAGATATGTAGGAGATTACAATCTTACATAAAAGTAAATTAAATTTACTTTTATGTACTTGCTCATCAACCTAAGGCAAATTACATTAGGTGCAATAAAGTAAGCGGCTAAAGAGCGCAAGACCATGCAGTTTCTATTTACCTCTTCAAAATTGACAACTTGACCAATAAGAAGATTATAAGTAGGTAAATGAAAGCAGCAGTAATTCCATAGTCAAAAACTGAAGCAAGGTAAAATGTAGACAGCAGTACAACAAACTGAATTCTGAAGTTCAACCTACGCTTAAATGAAGTGCAACCTTTTATTGAACGAAATGTAAAAACACAGGGAAGAGAAACATTGGCTCCATGCATCTAAACTTCCTTTATTCAACACTCATGACATCATTGTTCATCTGATTATATGCCTGCACAAAATACAAATCCATTAGTTGATCAGATCATCGAATTTTTACACCATTACACTAGAAATAATTTTCATAATTCTTTAGTATTATATAAGATAGAAGCAAACATGTTTACTTGGATACGTTCCTTAAGTTTTCAACAGGAAAAGAAATATCAAGTGAAGGGAACAAAGATTAAAATGTATAACCAGTGAAGTACCATTTTTGAGCTTTGAAAAAATGGAGATCGTTGATCATGATCTGGAGGGTAAATGGAAAGCTTAAATCCACTACCACCAGGCTGCTTTTTATGCTCCGAAATTTTCTTTGCAGACTTAGCTGCTGCTCTGGTGGTACAGTTCAAGTCCAATATCTGGAAGCTTGGAACATTAGCCGGTTCGAATGGGACTACATTAAGCTTACTGCAGTGATTAAGATGAAGGCACTTCCGTGATGGGAAATGGAGAGCAGAAGCCTTCCCAAAAACTAAATCTGTCCTTCCAATATGCAAGACTACCAGAGAACGGAAACCTCCATCCTGGGACTTCCACAAGTCTCCAGTGAATGCATTGTCTTTTAACTTCAGGATCTCAAGGCCTTTCAACAGTCCCAAAGTAGACATATGCTTCCAATCAAGCATGGTCTCTACTATTGTTAGCTTCTTAAGCTTGGATGGAAATTTGTTGCTTTGTGGAAGGCTCCGTATTTTTCCTTCATAAGGTAGTTGAGGAAATACATCATTCCATAGCTTCAAATTTTCAAGGTAATCCAAT
This sequence comes from Olea europaea var. sylvestris, assembly GCF_002742605.1. NCBI lineage: Eukaryota > Viridiplantae > Streptophyta > Magnoliopsida > Lamiales > Oleaceae > Olea > Olea europaea. The sequence continues at coordinate 23,630,913 of NC_036253.1, read as the reverse complement.
TTTCCCAGACTGTCAAACAAACTAGATCTAGTACACTTGGGGAAATCGCAACTTATGGGGATCGATGTTAGGGTTGGCATACTTAGCCACTTTCTCAATACGAATAGTAAGTAAAATTCTACTTTTCTTCTCGTTGTCAGGAAAGGCAATTTTTAAATCATCCCAAGCCTTGTTAGACCATACATCATTCATGACGATTAAATATTTTCCTTTCTCCAAAAATTTACAAAGTTCATCGGCTAATTCAACTTCATTCATGTTAGATTTACTAGGTTTATTAAATTGTCTTAGAATATCCTGAAACACTTCCTTTTCAATATAATTTTGAGAAACAAAAACCCATGGGTAATTGTAAAATTCAAACTCAACATCAGTATATATCATTTTAGCCAGCATTGTCTTACCAAGTCCTGCCATACCTATGATTGATATAACTTGTAGTTACTTGGGTCCTTTAGTGAGAAGTTTGATTGCTTTTTCGGCCTAATCTTCAAAGCCCATAACATTGTCTTTCACAATGGGAACCTTTAATATAGTGAGCAATAATCAGTGAGGTGAAATTGGAGCCTTTAATATATATAAGCAATAATCGTTATAATAATACTGATATTAAATAGAGACTAAATGACATTCAAGATAGTAACAAACTTAGTTGTCTTCAACCCACCCTAACAAATCTTTCTAGCTCTGCACATGTAAATTAAGTTTATTACTATCTTGAATGTCATTACGTCTCCATTTAATATCAGTACTATTATAACGATTATTGCTCATATATAATTTCACCACACTAATTATTGCTAAATTTATTAAAAGCTCCCATTGTGGAAGACAACGTGGTGGGCTTTGAAGATGAGGCCGAAAAAGTAACAAAACTTCTCACTGAAGGACCTAAGGAACTACAACTTGGTAAGACAACACTAGCTAAAATGATATATATCGATCCTGTTATTGAGTTTGAATTCTACAATCGTGTATGAGTTTTCGTTTCTCAAAATTATATTATAATAAAAATGAAGTGCTTCAAGATATTCTAAGAGACTAAAACAATTCACTAAGCCTAGTAAATATAACATGAATGAAATCAAATTAGCTGACGAACTTTTTTGGAGAAAGGAAAATATTTTATTGTCATCCATGACGTGTGGTCTAATAACACTTGGGATAATTCAAAAATTGCCCTTCCCGACAATGAAAAGAAGAGTAGAATTTTACTAACTACTCGTATTGAGAAAGTGGCTAAGTATGCCAACCCTAACACTGATCCCCATAAGTTGCGATTTCTAACTCCTGAAGAAAGTAGAATTTTACTCCAAAGGAAGGCACTTGGATCAATGGAGTGCCCTGACAAGTTGAGAGACCATGAACTACAAATTGTTCGGAAATGTAAAAGACTACCACCGGCAATAATGGCAATGGCAAATCCAGAAATTGAGGTGAGCTAGTGCGATAGTTTAGTCTCTGACTGTCTACCGTCAACAACAGCAATAGCGACATCATTTATTAATACTTAATTCAACAATATTAAAAATTCTTCAATCAATATATAAATATAATAAAACGTAAAATCATATATATCACACATATATATATATATATATATATATATATATGAAAATATAATCCAATACAACCTGATATTATAAAAAAAAAAAAAAAATACATGATACAACCTTGATCCGTGAGCTAAAAAAAAAATTGCATTCATATGCAAATAAGATATTGAAGAGCATATTAAAATCACCCCAGCTATAGTCATTTCCATAATTTTCATTTCAGAATACTATCATTTATTCTTGGTTCAACTCCACTAGAACATAACAAATTAGAGTAAGCATGCATAAACACATCACCGATCAAAAGCTTTTCCCTTCAACGAGCCTTAAAATCATTTAGATTTCTAAACAACAAATAGAACAAAAGCAAACAAATCAGAGCTTCCAGCTCTAACTTCAGCAGAAGATTCAAAACCCATACACTCAAGCACCACTAAAAATCATGCACATTCCGTTAAAACTTCTGAAGTCCGAGTAAAGAAATCAAATTGAGGAAAACACATAAACCCATAGAAATTACCTTAAATCAAATTATGCTTCTCCCCATAATCCCAGCCTCTTAAATTTTAATTATTCACATATCCATCGTAATCATGAACTACAAGAACGATAGAGAGAGAGAGAGGGGCTCACACAGAAAATTCGGGCAATGTTGGAGGGCTGAGGTCGACATCGGTGACTCGATGGCAGCCGGCAACAGGTCACAACACTCACAACTCACTCGGCGTCGGGCTGCGCAGCGGGAGGCACTAGAGATAGGGTTCGGTTTGTATTTTATGTATGCTTAATCAGTTGAGGAAATTAGGCCCTGTACTCCCTTTTTTAAAATGTTTTGATTAATACCTTTTAAATTATTAAAATATTCTAAAGAAGTATTATTTACGTCCTAAATTGGTAAAATCAAAACGAAATCTAAACGAAATTCTACGGCAAGCCCTAATCAAAATATTTTCCATCAATTTCTTCTTCGTTTTCCCTTCGTAATCGTCGACTGTAAATATCCATTCTCAACCCATTTTCCCTCAATTTCTTCTTCATTTTCCCTTCGTAATCGTTTTGTTCCTTGTCTCGTTATCATTGTGGAAATCGTCCAGCAACATACGACTGTAAATCTCCATTTTCGACCCATTTTCCCTCAATTTCTTCTTCGTTTTCCCTTCGTAATCGTTTTATTTCTTGTCTCGTTATCATTTTGACCATAAATCCCAAATAGCCTAAACCCTAGATCGAAAATCTAATTTCGATTCCAACAATTAACTCGTATTTTTGCAATGGCTGAAAAAAGTGGATCGAAGAGGCAAAGAAATCTCGAAGAACCATCCTTAAAGAAGAGGACCAAAATTTCCTCATCTTCTTATAAACCGAAGGTAGCAACATTTTTTTTTATGTTTTATTGACTTATATTGCGTACATTCTCTTGTTCATTACGAATTTTGTGTGTTTCTCAATGGTTTTTGTACATTTTGTGCAGTGAATGAAGATTGTGTATCTTTAGCAATGATTTTAGTAAATTTTACTGATTTACATTTTTTTGCTGCTATAATGCTACTTTGGTTTTCATAGTTTCTAGTTGGTCTTACATGGTGGCTTCAGAATGCACGAAAAAAAATATGTGGATGTGTTTGTATGCATGGTGGTTGTGCCTTTGTTTATATGATTTTCCAATGAACAAATTTGCCCATCCATTGCACTTGAGTTATCTATCATATGTAAACTTCAAAATTTTCTTACTGCTGTCCTATTAATTTCCAAAACTTTGTTTTAAGTATAATGATAATAGTCATAAAATTGATACAATGACCACTTTCCATAAAGGTTGAATTAGCTTGTCAAAAGCTCAAGTTAGAGTACTCATTTACTGACATCCATATGAAGCAATACCAACTACAAAATAAAATAAATTACAACTTTTTTTGGTTGTGTTTTGATGAGGAAGCATCGTTGTGATGGTTTTGTCACTTTTTTTGGTTTTGTGTCACCTTTTTTACAGTTTGTGTCACTTTTGGACTTTCATAATGCACGTACTTCTTCTTGAATTTTATTTTAACTATTTCTTTTTTCTTTTTGTAGGATTGGGATTTATTAATCCCTCAATCCTGTTGGTTCAAAGGAAAAGTGACGTTGTTATCTCCACACGAGGTGATAACAGACTTGAATGAAAAACTTAGTCCATATCAAAGGACTTTATTCAAAAATACATGCTTTGGTGCCTTCATTGATTTGAAGGAAATAATTTTACAACCACAGTTGATACACCAGTTGCTGCTCAGACAAGTTAAGCAGCCAAATTCAAATGAAATGTGGTTTAATATCTTTGATGAATTGGTAAGATTTTCAATCAAAGAGTTTTGTTTGATATCAAGGCTTAAGTGTACTGGAAATGGTGATCTAACTCGATATAGAATGAAGAGTTGTTTAAAAGAACAATATTTTAAAGATCACGAAAGTGTCACAACAAAAGAGGTTCAAGAAGTGTTTTTAAATTTGCCTACTGACACCGTAGATAAAGATGTTGTGGATATAGGCATAGTTTATTTGATTACATCCTTTCTATTTGGTACATCCTATCATAATGGAGTTGATGACTCATTTTTTTGCCTTGTGGAGTCTGAAGATTTGAATTCTTTTCTATGGGGTATAGAAATTTTTAGTATGACTTTATCATCCCTAAAGAGTGCATTTAATCAGAAAATGAAGAATATTTTTATGGAAAAGAAGTTTTTGGAGTATAGATTGAATGGCTTCCTAGTTTCGTTTCAAGTATGGATTTATGAAACAATTCCTGCTATTGCTCGGAAAAATTACTGCATGAAGCATGAATCTCAGCATCCTCGGATGTTGAGTTGGAGTAGCAATCAACATGTGACATCTGTGGGGTTAAGGAAGACCATTTTTGATTTGATTAAAGTAAGTTTTTTACCCTTTTATTGTTTATATTATGTCTTTAGTTTATCTTTTGCTGTTATTGATATGATTATTTATTTTTCAGTTGGATGTGAATCAAATTGTGCCTCTGGAGGCTGAGAAGGGAGAAGAGTATGTGGTTGGTTTATTTGTTGAAGGTTTGGGTGGTGACCAGGATGATGATAATTTTGAGCATCCTATTGTTGGCCTGAAAAAGTTCATAGATGAAGGAAAAACAAAATCTGTTGACCGAACTGGAAGGTCTACAGAAAAGAAAAACAAAGGGAAGATTATTGAGGTTTGTGGGTATTTTTTCTTTTTATTATTTTCTGTTCACCATGCTCGAAGTTTTTTCAAAGGTTCTTATTATTTTACATTCTTTTCAGCAAGTGACTTTTTTTGTAGGATGGTGTGGAGAGTTTACCTGATGAAACAGACCAGGTGTATAATGACTTCCCTAGTTTTTCTTTAGGTATTGAGTTTGAATTGAGTTGTGGGGAAAAAGATGTAGAGGTGCCTGTCAGAAAAAGTGACAAGTCAGTTGAAAAAAGTGACAAAGCAGTGGAAAAAAGTCTCAGGGCAGTGGTAAAAAGTGATAAGGCGGTCGAGATGAATTTGAATGAAGAAATAGAATTTCATGAAGATGATTGGTTAAAAGTTGATGATATTGTTGCTCGTAGTTTAGCAAAAAATCAAGAAGTACTTGTGTTTTTATTCTATCAACTTTTTCGTCATAACTTGTGCATATTTTTACATTAATATAATTTGAATGTGTTATTGTTCATGTCCCAGGATGTTGTATCACCATGTAATGAAGGCAGAATTGATTTTTTGGAGGAGGTTGAACTGAAGGATGATGTTTGGGAGAAAGTTGTGGAAGTAATGGCTGCAATTGAAGCTGAAACTGAAATTGAAGAGGGAAATGCTCGAATCATTGATATTGAAGCTGAGACCCCAGACATGCATCTGAAAAGACAAAAGAAACCCGGAGTGCTTCTTCAGTCTCCCTGGGTCAATGAATTTGATTCTACATCGGGGACTAAGAAACGTGTTGTTAAAGGTACTTTTGCATTCCCGGTTGGTGTTGGCCCTCCAATGGCACATGATGTTGATGCTTTTGAACTTTGGTTTAACAAGGGATTGGTAAAGAAAAATAAGTAAGTTGTTACTAATATATGTTGTTTGTGAATTTTTTCCAGTACAGTAACTTTCATGTGACTTTTTCCATTTTGTTATGTAGGAAAAAACATTTCAATGATGAAAATTCCGTTATCAATCCATGCTTTTATTTTTGTGACATTGCAATCTCTACAAAACAATGGTGGTATGAGTTGTTTATTCCAAACGAATGTTTGGAAGATACAGTAAGTTATTTTATATGTTTGTGTTTTTAAGATTATTTTGTTTCTTACTATTGTTGATTTTGTCATTTTTCTCTTTTTTTGTAGCATATTGATGTGTGTTTCTATTATTTAAGAAAGTTGTTAAGATATGGAGAAGGGATAAACATAAAGGCTACAACCACAGATTTCCCGTTTGATAGCCAAATGAGAGGTCTTTACGCCGACTTTTGCCAAGATAAGTCAGCTCTAAAAAAGCAGACTTCTCTTCTATCATATGTTATTGGGTTGTATATGCCGTGCAACACAAATTGGAACCTTGTTGACCATGTGCTTATTCCAATTAGAATGTCCAATTCAGCTCATTGGATTTTGTGTCATTTTGACATTCAACATATGTGTCTTAATGTATATAATTCGTACAACAAGGTTGTGAGAAAGGCATTAGTACTTGAGGCTATTAAACCATTTTCTGATATTTTTCCTCATCTTCTCTTTCATATTGGCTTCTTTGAGGGAAAGGGCATTTCAGAAGAAGAAGCTTTGAAACCATTAGTTGTAAAAATGGTTCCAAAACTTCCACAACAAAATAATGGGTAAGTTTATTTTTGAAGATTTTTTTTTTTTCATCTGACATTCTAGTATGTAATTATCTAAAGTACTTTTCATTATTTCATGCAGTGGAGATTGTGGAATCTATGTAATTAAGTATGCCCAGTACTTCATTAATGGAATGCTAAATGAGATGCCAAAGTCTTTTAATGTTCCACATCTTAGAAGAAATTTGGCAGCTCAACTATATGCTTATGGAAAGAAGAAGCAAGAAGAGGAATATGATACAGACAATGAATGGGTGTCAAAGGAAATGGAGTAGCTATATCCTGATGTGATAGAGAAGTAGGTGATCCTGATGTGATAGAGAAGTAGGTGATTTTGAGGAAGTGAAGAAACATGTCTTGTTTTGGTAATGACGTGCCTTCATTTGTAATGACTGATTTGATTTGGCTGGTAGTTTAGTTTTGATGCTTTGTATATAGTAACTGATTTAGGGAAAAGTCGCAATGTTAATGGTGGTAGACAACTTCAATTGTTAATGACCAATTCTTTTACAACATCAACGGAGCAGGGATTGGTGATGTAGCTTCTATTATTCTTTAAACACAATAGTTCTTGTATGTCAAAAAAGTGACATAATGTCACTTTTTCAACAGAAAAGTGACACTGCGTCACTTTTTTACCGTTATGGATCTCTTGCTTTTGCTTGAAGATTTGTTAGATCTTAAGTTTGTGTTAGATTTATTTTTGAGAGAACTTGTACTAAGCTCTAAAGAAAAGCAATTAAGCTTGTGACTCCAGCAATTAAGCTCGTGACTCCCGGGTGGGGGGCACGAGCGAAGGAGCGCCTCACTCAGAGCTGGTAACCAGGAAAAAAGTGACACTGCGTCACTTTTTTTAACAGTGTCACTTATGTTTTAATAAAAGCAGCATTATTTGTGGAATTTTGAACACACTTAATGTCAATGGAGACAGAAAACTGACATAATGTCACTTTTTTCAACAGCAAAGTGACATAATGTCACTTATTTTTTAACAAAAGCAGTATTATTTGTCTAATTTTGAACACACTTGCAATGTCAAGAAATAATGTCACCTTTTTAACAATAACTTAAACACAAATGTCACTTTTTCGACAGAAAAGTGACATAATGTCACTTTTTGTAACAATGTCACTTATTTTTTTAACAAAAGCAGCTTTATTTGTGGAATTTTGAACACACTTACAATTTTAATGGAGGAAGGAATAATGTCACCTTTTTAACAATATGTTGCCTGACTATAGCTTTAAAGACAATAGTTTCTTGTATGTCCAAAAAGTGACATAATGTCACTTGTCAATTAACCAAATGTGGATCCAATGTCAATGGAGTATGAATACATTGTCACGTGCACATACTTACAACAAAGAATTTTTTAACAAAATCCATCAATTTCTACTGTCACTTTTTTCTAACAAATTCACATACACAATAAATTTCAAAATCGACATTTAGCTTAAAGTATTTTTACAATTCTTAGAATATTTGAATTGAAAAACGAACAAAACAAAAAATATCAAATAATCTAGTTTCATATATCTTCTAACTTCCTTTTCTTTTGTGGTTTCTTTTTCACCTTTGGCGGATTTTGACATGATCTACGATTGTGACCATAATTCCCACATCTTCCACATTTTGCGCTTTGAGTTTTCTCTCCTTTTGATGGTATTCTTTTTTCTTTAGGTCGTCCAGATTTTCTTTTTGGGTTAGAAGCCAAGATTATTCTTGCTCTTACCTCATCTGGTACATTCCACTCATTATGATCTCCTAGTGGAAAATTGATGCACTATATGTTTGAATATACATATTTGTTGTATAAAATACGGAACAATATGAATATGAATCCTCCTTTATCTTTGCAATAACCGCAAGTGCATGTGCACATGGAATCTTGTCCACTTGAAAATAGTTGCATGTGCGTGTTCTTTCTTCCATGTTCACCAAATATGAGGCACAACTATTATTAACTTGGTACAATATTGAACTTGAAGTTGATACCTATGTGCATAATATAACAAAATAATCTATCAATAAATTTGTCACTATTTTATATGAAAGGAAGATTTAAAGTGAAAATTCAATATGAATAGAGGATACAAATCATGTTACAATAGAAATCTTGATGTGCAATAACAAAACAGCAAGTTTATAACTTTTTACCTTCATTTTCTTTGACTCCACAGAATTTTCTCCCAGTTTTTTCTCTTGCTTGGTGGCGAGTATTGTGAAGGTTGCTCGTACATCATTTATATGTTTCACAAACCATTCTTGTAACAAATATCTTAACGATTCCAATAAAGGCTCTATTGGACAACCTTTCATTGCTTTTGTTACCGAATTTACCGATTCAACTATGTTTGAAGTCATTGTAGAAAATCTGTTGTTTGTCATGTAAGCCCTCGACCATTTCTCATAACCAATATCTTTCTGCACAAAGAAAATTCAAAATATTAACAGAAAAAGTGACTTTCTATCATGTTTTGGACTCACTTTCAACACATACAAACTTTTTAAACAAAAATTGACATCATGTCACTATTAACAAAAAAGTGGCATTCTGTCACTCTTTGGTTGAAAAGTCACAGAATGTCACTTTTTATTTAAAATCACTTTTAATAAAAAGTATCAACACATATAAATTTTTCAAACAAAATGTGACATATCATGTCACTATTAACAAAAAAAGTGACGTTCGGTCACCGTTTGGTCGAGAAGTGACAGAATGTCACTTTTTAAACAAAAAGTGACACCAATTATTATAGAAGTTAACAATGAGAATATACCAAATGTGATCGAATTCCTGTATTGATTTCATCAAGTTGTTTCATATGGAACTCAAAATCAGTCTTAGAATATGCTCTTACAGCCCTATTGAAATGTTCTGCAATATTCTTTCCCCTTTTTTTCCCACCAAAAGAAGACTTCAAGTTCTTTAGTAAGTAATAGGAACATAATCCGTGCATTGCATTCTCATACACTTTGTGAATTGTATTTTTTATGCTTGCATGTCCATCTGCGTTTATACACAAACCTTCTCGCTCACCATATGCTTCTTTTAACATACTTAAGAACCACTCCCAAGAATCATTGGTTTCTAAATCACCAACTCCAAATGTTAATATAAAGATACTGTTGTTGGCATCTTGCGTACATGTAGTGAATAGTGTTCCGCCATAGTTGCCTTTTAAGAATGTAGCATCTATTACTATAACTGGTCTACAATACTTCCACTCTTGAATAGATGCTCCTAATGCCATGAAGAGGTACTTGAATTTGTTGTCCTGATATGTCTCAATTTTTGTAAATGATCCAGGATTTGTTTGTTCTATCATGTACAAGTATTCTGGAAGCTTTTCATATGACTCTGTAGGATCTCCTCTCACTAATTCCAATGCTTTCTCCTTAGATCTCCAAGCTTTCTCATAGCTCATTGACACTCCATAGGTATTCATCATGTCACTTATAATGTATGCAGGAGTGTATGTTGTTTTTGTTGAGATATACTTGTACATGATGAATTCTCCTACTATTGAGCTGGTTGCTTGACAATGATCTCCCAAAATGATGTTATTTGAGCATATATGGACATTTTTTATATACCTTACCTTGAACATATCGGTTCCACCAAGTCTTGAAGCTCTAAAAGTCCATTTACACTTATCATCAATACATTTCAACACATACTCTTTCTTGTCCGACTTACTAACCTTGAATTGAAAATTATTGTGTATCGCATATATCGAAATACTTCTCTTAACCAATGTCTTGTTCTTGAACACTTTATCTTTTGAAATTCCATCCATAGTGACCATTGAAATGATATCACTTCCTCCTTCATTCGTTGTTTCTCCAACTTCCGACATACTATTGTATACATCAATCGCAATTTCTTCCATACTAGGTAATTTTTGAGCTGATGTCACAGAATTATCAGTTACAGCTTCGCAAAACTGCAATTATAGCATATCATTTTTTTCATAATTGACAGCCTCCAAACATCGTATATTATTAACAAATTCAGTTTCGTGACTTTTTGATACCGTTGTCACATCTATGCACAATGGAAAGCTTGCAAGATCTTTATCCTTTCTCTTCAACTCCAAATAAAATGTTAGTGAAATATCATCTGAAATCTCCATTAAAGGCAGGTTTTTCTTCACTCTATATTGTATTTTTACTCTCTGAGTTGATGCACTTACTTTCATCACAGAACATATCATGCACTCAAGTTGGTTGTACGTGCAATCCATCGGGACAACAATTCCAGTCATTTTGTCACTTGTGTACTCATTAGCTTATGTCCACTTGCCTCCATAACAAATGAAGACATTGATTTTATCCATACCTACAAAAATATTACAAAGAGATTGTGTGAGTTTTGTTTTTTTTTTAAGTGACCAAGTAATATGCATCTAGTTATTTGGCCAAAAAGTGATTCGGTGACTTTTTCTAAAAAAAGTGACAACATGTTAATTTTTCACATTCTCATTCATCAAACACCATGCATGCATCAATGTACTTGATTCAAAGTTTTCTTTTTCATGTTTATTACTAGAAAACAGGGCTTGAATATGTATCTTAATAATTCCAAAATGCTTGACTATTTTTGGAAAAAAGTGACAGAATGCCACTTTTTTCGGAGAAAAGTGATAGAATGCCACTTTTTCGGAGAAAAGTGACACAATGTCACTTTTTTTTTGGAAAAAAGTGATAGTGGATTACATGAGCAAACACATTACATGCATCCATGTAGTGGATTCAAAGTTTTTTTTTTCATATGTAGTACCAGAAAATAGAGTATGAATTGGTATGTTTAAACTTTCAGAAAAGCACACGTATACATCCGGTTAATTGCTCTAATGATAAAGTGTGACTGAATTGGAGAAAAAAGGTCACACAATGTCACTTTTTTTTTTTTTAAGAAAAGTGACAGAATGTCACCCTCTCCATGTGCATCCATGTAATTGATTCAAAATTTTCATTTTCATATGTATTCTCAGATAAGAGGGCATGAATTGGTATGTTTAAACTTTCAAAAAAGCACACGTATGCATCCGGTTAATTGTTCGAATGATAAAGGGTGACTGTTCTTGTATAAATGTAACAAATGTCACTTTTTTTAGAAAGGTGACAGAATGTCACTCTTCATGATCAAACATCTTCCAAGCAAATGTATGTAGTCGATTCAAAGTTTTCTTTTTCATATGTATTATCAAAAAACAAGGTATGAATTGGAATATTCAAACTTTCAAAAAAACAAATGTATGCATCCGATTAATTGGTCTAATGATAAATGGTGACTGTTTTGGAGAAAAGTCACAAAATATCACTTTTTCTAAGAAAAGTGACAAAATGCCACTTTCTCACCTTCTTCTTTGAGCAAACACGTTGCAAACATCAATGCAATTGGTTTAAAGTTTTCTTTCTCATGTGTTAATTACCAGAAAATAGGGCTTGAATATGTACGTTCAAATTTCCAAAAACTCACACGTGCATACCTAGCTAATTGCTTAAAAGAAATGCTGTGACTTTTTTTTGAAAAAAGTGATAGAATGCCACTTTTTCACATTATCTTTTTGTCAAACACCTTGCAAGCATCAATGTATGCTTAATCAGTTTAGGAAGCATATGGGCTACGGGCCTCTGGCTAATCACAATACAAAGCAGCCTATGTATAATTAATGGGCCCAATTCCAACCCAAAAAACCCAAAACAAAAGGCCCACATTTTTTTAAAAAAATGAGGAAATTAGGCTCAATACTCTAGAAAAACAAAAAATTAGATTAATATACTAAAATACATTAAAACCCGCCATAACCGTAATTAATACGTAACAAGTTCCAAAGCCACCAAACTGATCAATAGTTCTGTAAATCACCCTCCACGAGCAAATTGAAGAAAACATCAGATTGGAGAAAATACCAGGAGAAATACAGAGAACACATAACACTATCGCGAACTCCCACCAAGAAATTGAAAACTTCTCCGTCTTGAGCTTCTTCCCTGTGGGTGACTCCGCATTCTTCGCCTCGCCCCTATCCAACATCCGACCTCCAATTTCCATCGCCAAACCTCACAGCGACACCATTTACAATGTTGATGAAGATGATGTAAAAGAAACAACATTTCCAAGAAATTGTTAGGGAGCGATGAACAATGTAAACTTTTAATCTTCATTGTAATAATTATAGGAAAAGTTTATCCAGGTTGGTTTACAAACATTGATGGAAACTCAAACGCATTGAATGACAATGAAAATTTTCTTTAAGAATTTATGTAATGACTAAAAATAGGGAAAAATCTTATCCGTTCATTTTATGGGATTAGATAGTGAATATGAAATAGGGGTGGGTAGAAAACCCAAAAATGGAAAATCATAGATGGATATGTAAGTAGTTTGCGCACTTTTTGTATGTGTTTGCGGAGGATTTAATAAGTGGAGTGCAAAAGGCATATAATAGTTTAATTGTTTATGATTGCCTTTATTTTTTATTAAATATTAGTTTGTTGGCATTGTTTTAGATTAACTAGGATAAAGTATAGGGTACTTTTTAAATTGGCTTAGTCAAACAATCAATTTTGCAGTTTGACCACTTTTTTTTTGTATTCACTACATTGACATCTTGTCAATAAAAAGACAATTGTGCCCTTATTTATGTTTTGCAATTACAAAAATATATCAATTCTTTGAAAGACAATAATACCTTTAAAAGTTTAAATAAATTCAGTCACTTCCATACGTAAATCTCAAAATCAATTTTACTTATCAGTTTCTCCAATACAGTAAAAAAGAAATTTTTTCTTCCATCTGCTAGAATATTGAAATCTCCCAATATTATCAAAGGTTCAACAAAGAAACAATGCTCACAGTCGGCACTGAAAATTGGTAAGTGTAAATACGTATTTTTAATTTTGTTTTACTTAAATTTACTGTTTGAATCTTTAAATTTTTTTTTGACAAAGGCAGATGAATTTTATAGTATTTAAACACAGATGTATAATTTTTTTATAGCAAAATCAAAAAAAAAAAATTCATCTCTGTATGTATATATTTTACAAGAAAAATTTATAGGTATCTGTAAAATAAATATTTAAACATTATTTCGTTGAAAAGGGGAAAAAATTAAAAATTCGAGCGTAAATTCCAAGATTAAACAGTTGGCCCGAAAATCTGGGCCGGCTATTTTTATTTTTCCCCTTTCAGATTTAATAATTTATTTGTTCATTAGTATATGTTTATTGAAATAAATATTAATAAATATTTAATACTAATTGAAATAAATATTTTTGAAACAATTAAAATAATCAATGAATTATTTAAAGTATAAAATTAAACTAAATACGAAATGAACAATTTAAAAAATTATATATTAATTCATTATTTTTAATTCGTGACAGATATGGCATCAATATGTGTCCCAATTTGTTATTTCGGTGAATTTCAAATGAATGAAAAAGCTTAGTGGGAATGAAAATGGACGAATGAAGGAGATAGGGTTAAAATAATTTTTATAACAAGGAGTACATCGTTTGTAGAAATGTACCATGATATACAAAACATGCTTAACGTCGATCTTTCTCAGTACGATATGGAATTGGGATTTTTGTTTCATAAGCATTCAACCATTCCAATTCCACCTATGAAAGTTACTTCTAAAGTGGAAATGAAACATCTAATTAAATGAACCAAAGCCGAAAATCGACTCCTATTTGCGTAACTTTGTTGGGGAAGAATGTTCACGAGGGTGAACAAGAAGTTTCAAATGAAGAGAATCGTAATGTAAATGATGTTTAGGATACAATTCAGATTGTTCGTGAAGATGATGTGGTTATTCCCGAGACCACTGCTACTCACCATGATCACACTGTTACGCACAGAATTCCATCGATAGTTGACAACAACGAGAATGAAAACGCATTTACAAACGAGGATTTAATTGCTTTATCCCGTATGAGACATGAGTCGGGTGGGAGCTCACAGACCGGACCGAGTACACGGTCCTCTAATTGTTCGCGTGTAGTTCCCGATGATGAAGATGTATATGTCGAGCAACTATTCGAATCAAAGAAAGAATTGCAAGAAGCTGTGCACCGGATTGCTTTAAAACATAACTTCGAGTTTAAAGTGAAGAAATCAAACAAGTCGATGTACACAATTATCTGCGTTGACGACAGTTGCCATTGGCGTTTGCGAGCGACTAAAATGGATACGAATGAGCTCTTTGTAGTTCGTAAGTATGCATGGGAACATACTTGCGAAGTGGATATTCGTCGAAATGATCATAGGCAGGCCCGATCATGGTTCATTGGTCGAGAAATAATGCACAAATTTTAGGATCCACGAACAATCTATAGACCTTCAGATATCATTAATGACATTCGACGAGAGTATGGGGTGGTCATGAGCTATCAGAAGGCTTGGAAGGCTGAAGAATGTGCATTGGAGGATTTGATGGGTTCGACCGAGGATAGTTATGCTAAATTAGCCAGGTATTTCATTATTTAAGTGTTTATTTCTTTGTTATTTTAAATTTTAATTATTTTATTTCAATTGTTTATTTATATGTAATTAACTATTTAATTGAATTGTTTATTTTTATGTTCATTTATTATTTAATAGATTATCTAAATTATGATTATTTTTATTTACATTGGCTAGGTATTGCTATAACATGGGAAGAATTAATACTGGGTCGGCATTTTTTATTGAGAAGGATGACGATAATCGCTTCAAATATTTCTTTATGACCCTTGGACAATGTGTTCGAGGATTTCGAAATGCAATGCGACCCCTAATCTTAGTCAATGGTACAACCCTTAAGACGAGATACGGGGGCAAGTTGATTATTGCAACATGCCAAGATGCGAATATCCAAATTTACCCTTTTGCGTTCGGCATAGTCAACGAAGAAAATGATGTAGCGATGAGTTGGTTTTTCACGAAATTGAGGAAAGTAATTGGGGATGTTGAAAATCTTGCATTCTTAACCGATCAAAGGCAGTCAATGATATCTCTTAAGCCTTCCCCGAGGCACATCATGGTTATTGTATGTACCATATACAGGGAAACCTGAAGACCAGGTATCGAGGCAAGGGCATCGTTGCGTTATTTAGGAGAGCTGCAGAGGCTTACAGTTTTGAAGAGTTTGTGATAAGTTCATGGTCGAAATAGACAGTAAATCGCATGCTGCATGGGAGTATCTAACAGAGATGGGGATTGAACATTGGGCACGATCACATTTTCCAGGACGTCGATACAACATGATGACGTCGAATAATGCAGAGTCGTTTAACGCTTTATTCAAGAAAGATCGAGAATTACCAATTCTCGTAATGATTGAGAACATTCGTGATAAGCTACAACAGTGATTTCATGATCGACGTAAGGAATCACAGAATTGTGCAAGTGTACTAACCTCGGCTCAAGAAGATAAGCTCTTCAAGACTCTAGATGTGACGAGAAAGGTATATCTAGAACCACTGGATCAGTTTCGCTTCTTCGTGAGATGTGCACATAATTTCAAATACATTGTGGACTTAAATGATAACACGTGCAAGTATGGACGGTTTCAATTGGAGAGTTTTCCGTGTACACATGCAGTGGCAATGGCTATACATAGAGGATTACCACCACACACCTTATGTAGTGTGTATTACATGACTGATTATTGGAGAGCAGCTTATGCAGAAACAATATTTCATGTATCAAACGAAGTCGAGTGGGAAGTTCTCGACCACATTCTCCCATTGAATAACTTGTTGCCACCAGCAGTTGGACCACGTACTCCTGGACGTACACGTACGTTTAGAATACCATCTACCGAGAGTTTCCCCAGCCTCGTAAGTGCGGTAGGTGCGGTGCAACAGGGCATACTAGAAGATATTGTACAAGCCAGATTCCTCTACATGACAATGTAACGGATGTATAATTTTAATAACTATTGGCAATGTAATTATTTATAATATTAATGTTAATTATTTATGCATATTATTTATGTGAATTATTAGATTTAGTTTTTTTTTAAACATTTCATTCGTTACTTTCATTTGTTACACACATTATTTATGCATATTATTTATGTTAAGTATTTGAAATCGAAATTTTTTCTAGACACTACGTTATCTACAATACACACAAATATTATAAATAAACATATAAATTGTAAAATCAATATTTAAATATTACATAAATAATTAACATTTTATAATTCTTTCGTAATTACAAATGAATGAATGAACTGTACAATGTTTAAATAAATGTAAAAATATGTATAATTATTTACGAATTCTCATTAAATTCAAATAAATCACATGCTAATTTATTTCTCCAATTTTGTATCCATAGCTGGTTGATTGCATCAACCTTATGTGTCATACTCAAAAATTCTATGTACTTGATGACGAACATGCCGCAATCACCCCTACAATTAAACAATGTTGTACTAGCACATCGAAAATTAGTTAGAACCTAAGATGTAAATGACAAAAATAAAATTACAAACACTTACGATATTTGCTGCCTCGCTGTCGTCGTGTTCCGCACGGTGGCCAATCTGTCATGTACAGTGATGTTCGCTCGTCTAGCCATCATGAGAACGATCATAGATACCGACTCCAGATTTTGCTCGAGTTGACCTTGTGTCAGGTATGAATGATCAGGGTCGTACACATACATCGTGGAGTCGGCGAATACAATTTCCACTGCAATGTAGTGATGATTCACACATACTGGCATGTACATATGCGTACAATCCTCTCATGGCTTTCCTCCGACACTCGGCCACATCCCTACGACCCATTCCATCATATATTCCGACACCGTGTACTCGTTACCCATAGCTTGGAACGACTGGTACTCAATGTCAACGGCACGGATAATCTCGGTGTTCAATATGAGTCTACCAGGAATGTTGAACGATTTTGGATGTCTTTCAACTCGATCTCATAGCAAATCCATGGCCAAGTCGATGTACTACATCAAGAAACACCAATAAAGAAAGGAGTTTATCTATGAATTTCATTCAAAATTTGATTTTGAACATACATAAAAAATAACAATATTTTCATTTCGCTTACATCGTTGGTGAGCCAAGCCCCCGAAGGGGTGATGTCGTGGAGCCACTTGTAAGCATTTGAGATCGTCTTCTCAGCAATCGTACGGCTGACCCTGAAAAAATAAGAACAGAATTTTTAATTACAAGAAGTATACATGTGTCAGCGTCTGCGTCCTATACTAATTCTATAAAATACAAAACTTACGCAGGCTTCAGTGCTCTCCACTCCGTCTCAAAGGCTTTCCACTTGGCGTGGTCCACCTCTCTGAATAAATTTGGATGCGTCCCGTCGACGAACCTTCTCCTTTTCGCCTCCGCTATAAAGGGAGAAACGACGTACTATAATGGCACCCTCGGCCTCTTGTCGACCACTCGCTCCAGCACGTCAACAGCCATCGTCCTCTCCTCATGCGTTTCGGAAATCTCCATCTTCCCAACCATCGGGATGACCCCTCGCCTACTATCGGGACCACCTCCTCCAACACAAAGACCACGTCCGGCGAGTCTGGCGTATTCTCGAGTACCACCTCCACCTCCGGTACCCTCTCCTCCTCCGGTGCCCCCTCGACATCCCTAGGTATCCCCTGCATGGGTACCACCTCCACCTCCGGTACCCCCTCAACATCCTCAAGTATCCCCTGCACGGGTACCCCCACGTCCTCGGGTATCCCCTTTGTCTGGGGTGATGTCATCTCGGGTACCACCTCCACCTCCGGTACCCTCTCTTCCTCGGGTACCCCCTCCACGTCCTCAAGTATCTCCTGCACGGACACCCCCTCCACCACAGGTATCCTCTCTCGCTCTTCCATCCCCATCATGTCATTTAAAAATGAATCAAATGAAGCAACTTATGGCCACGATGAGTCAACATACCCCATCTGACCCCCTCCCCCCGGATAACCACCGACCCCTCCGTCACCCCTTCCGTCCCGATAGCCGCCAGTCCCTCCGTCCCGATAGCCACCAGTCCCTCCGTCACCCCCTCCATCTCGATAGTGACTTGTCCCTCCGCTAGCTCCTCCATCTGGATAATTG
Organism: Olea europaea var. sylvestris; assembly: GCF_002742605.1. Classification (NCBI taxonomy): domain Eukaryota; kingdom Viridiplantae; phylum Streptophyta; class Magnoliopsida; order Lamiales; family Oleaceae; genus Olea; species Olea europaea. The sequence continues at coordinate 23,612,428 of NC_036253.1, read as the reverse complement.
CTCGTCCCATGCAGGCCTGCTGTGTCACCCCGTATCGCTGCAACCTCAGCATGAAGGTTTCCTAACCCGTCTCGTAACATCGCGACATCATATCGTAACTGTGCCATGTCCCCGAACTCAACTCGTAGTGTCACAACATTATCCCGTAACTCTGCCATGTCTCCTCTCATCTCCATCAGGAGTTCGAACAAATCAATTGTCGAAGCACGGGGACTAGGTGCAGGAGGTGATACTGGACGGCCCTCCTGAAAAAATAACTATTACAGATGAATAACCTAACAAATAAATTAAAACGACAATCGAAGAATTATTTTTAAGTAACATACTCTATCTCAATCAATGCTGGACTCAGGCATCTGAACCTCTGGCGTAGCGGGACGTGATCTTCTCAGCGGAGGTGACATCCTCGACGGAGGTAGTACTGAACGATCCTCCTGAAAAAATAAATATTACAAGTGAAGCACTTAATTACAAGATCAAAGCGATATTCAACAAATCCTGCACAGTAACATACCCTATCTCGATCCATCCTGGACTCAGGCATCTGATTGCCATGCGCAGTCCGAAGAGGCAATTAACGAATATAAAATTGACTCTCCTCCTCGATCGACGGTGCCAATTCAGTGAGAACTTCAAGCTGTCATTTTGACATGTCATAGTTAATGATTATGTATTGAGATTGTAAAAGGACATACAACATAAATAGCAATTGTATAATATGTACCTCAGGATTGTCGAGGAGAGCCGATAACTGTCTGGCAAGCAGCTTGTCTTGTGCTCGCCAGTGATGCATCCGAGAACAGCGTGTCTCTCCGACGGCATATTGGCTGGTCAAGATGGGGACAGTCTTGTACACCCATATTTGAAGCAATTACAATTATTATGTATAGAATTCAATAAAAAAAGTGTAGGTAATTCATGAACTTAAACATATACCTGCAGCGCCAACAGTAGTCCATATGCATCGTACTTGTGCTCGGGCTTATCCTCCTTTGGTATCGAAAACCCCCTGCTAAACACTTGTAATGTATCAAGAAAACATTTCCGACCCCATGGGTAGTTGTTGAAAGCATCAATATCATCAATAACCTCCAAATGGAAAATGTCAATCGATGTCTTCTTGTAATGACACCGGAGTACACTCTCGATGATAAGCACCAAGCCCAATTTCAGCCTATCACACATCTGATCACATCTCCTTAATGCATCTCCCAACTGTGCTAGAGTAACTGTCATCTGTCCATGAAAATATTCATTCAACAGCCTCCTGTTCCTCGGAACACAAGCCCTCGCCTCTGCTTCGTCCGTACATCGCAGTCCAGTGATGAGGGCAAACTCAAAGATGGAGAATGTGGCTACCTTGCCCCTAGGATCAAAATGGAGTGCGTCTCTGTCAACTGATTTCAGCAACCGACATAGCAGCGCATCGAGTAACTGCCTAGACCACTATACATCACGCAACGAATACAATGGCCATAAGCATGATCGACGTAATATGTCCATGTAATCGTCATCCAGCAAATTTAATACCAAAGCGAAGCTGGTAAAATTGCAATTCGACGTAACTTTACCAAGGATCTGTCTGACAGCGTCGTCCAGATGATATTCCATCCTGCAAAATTTCAAATATTAGAACCCTGTGCAAATGGTGTTCGATAAACAAAAAATTTTGTTCATAGGTAATTGATAAACAAAAATATTACAAAATATACTAACACTGCTACTATATGCAATAACCAACCGATAATAGAATAAAGAAAATGAACATAAATCACTATTTTCCATATACTTAATTTGCTAATTTGATCATTTCTTTTAATATTTTAATTGCTTATTTTAATTATTTTTCTAACACTTAATTTACTTTTTTATTTTTAATTAATGTTTAAACACTTATTTTAATTCTTTTCGCGTATTGCCTATTTCATATTTGCAAATTTATTTTAATTGCTTCGTAAAAAATTAATTTGATTGACATTTTCATTTCCTAATTTAATTGTTTATTTTTATTATTTTTACAAATGTTTATATATTTTTTTAAATTTATGTATATTACTTATTTAACATGTAATTAATTATTTTAATTATTTTAATAACACTTATTTTGATCGTTTATTTTAATATTTTAATTATTTTTCTAATATTTAATTTACTTTTTTTATTTTTAATGAATGTTTAAATACTTATTTTAATTCTTTACGCATAATGCTTATTTTATATTTACAAATTTATTTTAATTGCTTTGCAAAAAATTAATTTGATGGATATTTTAATTTTCAAATTTAATTGCGTATTTGTATTGTTTTACAGATGTTTAAATATGTATTTAAATTATATATATATATAAAAAGGAGGCTTTCTTCGCCTTCCACCTAAGCTGCGCAGGAAAGGCCCAAACCCAATCCCAGGGAACAGTGAAGCTTCATAAGGTCTTTCTGTCCAGGTGCAGGTAGTCCGCATCTTCACAAACATGTCTATTTCACCGAGCCTCTCTCCGAGATAGTGCCCAGATATGTAGTTAAGGACCACTTATAGTTGTACACGGAATCCCTAATTCAAATTGAAATGTACAATGATCCATAAGATTTTCTTATTTCGACTATAAAAAAGTCACTTTATAATATTAGTAATAGTAAGACAAATTGACATATTTTTTATGACTTATCGTACTTATCACAGGCATATGTATTTTACAAATTATCACAAACCCAAGTTATTAACTTGTATAAATTAAAATCATTTCTTCAATATCAAGGCTCCAGAAAGTATCCCTATGGTTAAAAAGATAAATCCTAGACTAATAACCCGATAACTCCAATGATCCAATTGTTGAATAAATTGCGAAATGTAATAATTCTTCGGAGAAAAAAAGAAGTATTTTGTAAAACATTGCTTCTTTCATTCATGTATTCGATTTCACCTATTACTTTGGCTGGATTATTCGTAACTGCATATTTACAATACAGACGTGGTGATCAGTTGGACCTTTGATTAATTAACATTTCTTTTTTTGATTGACCTCCTCCTTTCTTTATATATATCTTATTTAATATTTAATTATTTCTTTTTCATTATTTTACTAACACTTATTTTGATATTTTGATTACTTATTTTAATTATTTTTCTAACACTTAATTTACTTTTTCATTTTTAATGAATGTTTAAATACTCATTTTAATTATTTATGCATAATGCTTATTTCATATTTACAAATTTATTTTAATTGCTTAGTAAAAAATTAATTTGATTGATATTTTAATTTTCAAATTTAATTGCGTATTTTTATTGTTTTACAAATGTTTAAATATGTATTTAAATTTTATATATATATATATATATATCTTATTTAATATTTAATTATTTCTTTTAATAATTTTACTAACACTTATTTTGATATTTTAATTGCTTATTTTAATTATTTTCCTAACACTTAATTTAGTTTTTTATTTTTAATGAATATTTAAATACTTATTTTAATTCTTTACGCATAATGCTTATTTCATATTTACAAATTTATTTTAATTGCTTTGCAAAAAATTAATTTTTTTGCTATTTTAATTTTCAAATTTAATTGCTTATTTTTATTATTTTACAAATGTTTAAATATTTATTTAAATTCTTTATATATATATTACTTATTTAATGATATATTATTTCTTTTAATTATTTTACTATTACTTAATATAAAATAATTAATTAATCTAAATTAGCAACTAATAAATATTTCGATAAATAATAAAATATTTATATCTGACATTTCCAATAAATAATTTTAAAATATATAATATACATTCAAATTAAGCAATTCAAATAAATAATTACATATTAAAGAACACAATATAAGCAATTAATAATTATTTAATTAACTTCAATAATTGCAAAAATTTAAAAAATATATATTTAGGCCCACGGCCCAAAATAACGGGCGGCCCAGTCAACTGGGTCAACTGAGCCACCTGGGTGTTACTGTGCCTAGGTGGCCCAGTCAATTGGGGTGCCTAGACGGCCCAGTCAACTGGGCCTTTTGGGCGCGCCTAGCCAGCCCCTATCGTTTTTGGTCGTGGAGATCACCGAAAAACTCCATTTCTGACGATCTCCACTCTATTTTTCCCTACCCATACAATATTCTTATCCAAATTCCACATTTACACAATGATTTCTTAACACATATATATAAAATCATGTTTTTTTCCAAAAATAAAAATAAAAACATGGTTTTTTTGGTATAAAAATCTTACCTTCTTCTGAGAGAAATGATCAACTGGGTCTCCTGTTTTTTCTTTTTTGTCGGTGACTGGATTGACGGTGCTATAGTAATTTTCCACTCTCCTTGACTGGCTTCTGCTTCTTTTTCGAAAGGCAAGGGTAAAATTAGGTTTCTTTTGATTTTTTTTTGGTTGTCAAGGTTTTAAATAATTTTGCTTTTTTTTTTTTTTTTAACTTTCAAAGGCCTCTTTGGAAAAATGGTCGGGTCAACCGGCTGTTGGCCACTATTTCCTCAAACAATGTTGACATGTTAGAAAAGACGATGGTTATGTCACCTTTTTTTGTCACTTCATTGAACTGATTTGATTCCAATGTTTTAATTAATATTCACTTTTTCAATTTTTGTCCCCCCCCCCCTTTTTTTAATTAATGTCACTTTCTCGAAGTTTTAGTCATTTTTTTAGTGACAAATATCACTTTAAATATAAACGACATTGTATGTCACACATAACTCTAAAAGGTGACATTATGTATCTTTCATTTTTTTTAAAATAAAAATTCTGTCATTTTTTTTTATTTTTTTTATTTTGTCCCTTTTTCGAGTGGCTGTCACTTTTTGAATGTTTGCTACTTATTTTTTTTTATTTTGTTACTTTTTTTGAAATTGTCTCACTTGTTTTTAGAGTATGTCACTTTCTTTATTTTTTTGTCATTTTTGGAATGTTTTCACTCTTTTTATTTATTTATTTATTTTTGGCACTCTTCTCTCTCTCTCTCTCTTTTAAATTTTGTGTTACTTTCTTTGATTTTTCGTCACTTTTTCAGTGTATGTCAATGTCACTTGCTTTGAATTTTCGTCACTTTTTCGAATGTATCACTTTTTTGAATTTGTATAACTTTTTGAATGTATGTCGCTTTTTAATTTCTATCACTTTTTTCGAGTTTCTATAACTTTTATTTAAGAATTTCTGTTACTTTTTGAGTGTTTTTCACTTTTTAAATTTCTATCACTTCTTTTGATTTTCTATCACTTTGTTAATTTTATGGCACCTTTTTTTAGTTTGTGTCACATTTTAATTATAAGGATACATCAATTATTTGAGGACAATTATCGGTATTGAGCAACTACAAATGACACTACTCTCCTTTAATGATCGTTCTAAAATGTATAACAAAAAATTAAAATACAATGGTGGTTGCTATTTTGTTTCAGAAAATTTTATATGATTTCTAAATTTTAATTGTTTTAATTTAAATTAATTATTGAAATTTTATTTTATTTTTAGTTCATCAATTCGTCTATATTAGATTATTGTTAATTTGACTAATATAAAATATAATAATAACAAGGGAGAAGTATGGAGATGAGTTTGTGGCTAATAGGAAAGAAGGTTGCATGTCGTAGTGGCAAAATGGAGTGTGGAGTAACAAGAGCTATTGGTAAAGAAAAATAAAAGTGGACATTCGTGGACAAAAATGGCCGTATATTTCACTTCAAAAAAACTTTTGACATGATTTTTCTAAATGCCGTCAGTTTTAAGGGTAATTTTATAATTACCCCCCAAAAAATTGGCCCACGTCCAATACTCACCTTCCTCCATTGCTTCAAGCTTCCCATATTTTGCAACAACGGGCGATTGCAAAAAAGCCTCTATCAAAATCCAGCCTGTAAATTTCGGCGGAGCCAGCATGGGAGGCTATGCCACCTCGTTGGATGTTGGCTCCGCCACTGCATAGAGGTGATTGGAGGAATTCTACTAGGAAAAGGTAAGTGATTCGTGGAAAAAAGTTGCAGAAAGTGTGGAGGCATTTATTAGCATGGATGCGGAGAAAAAGATAGACCATTTTATAGAAATGAGTTTTGATCTTTACCGTATCACTTAAAAAAATATTTTCTCTACTTTGGGATATTTCCTGAAGACTTCCAAACTCCGATGTGGAAACTTCTTCGCCTTTGGATCACTGAAGGATTCGTATAGCAAAGTGAAGGAATGAACATGAGTTTGGAGGATATTGCTGAAGAGCACTTGGAGGATTTAATCAGCAGGAATTTAGTCTTGGTTGGGCAAAGGAGGTCAGATGGCAAATTTAAAACATGCACATTCATGACATGCTACACTTGTTTTGCAAGAGACGAGCTGCACAAGAAAGTTTTTTTCGTCGAAATTCCAGAATTTCGAACTAAAACCAAATAGTCCACGTGTTCGGTCTTTTTTGTGTTTTGGCCATGAAGAAATAACCTTGCAAAATGAGCAAAAATCTTCCATCCCTGAGGCATTTAAATTGCTCAGGGTGTTAGATGGTAGACCCATCCATTTCACTTATTTTCCTATTGGCCTAACTCAACTTGTACATTTGAGGTATCTTGCTCTCTCCTGCAACTTCAAAATACTTCCTCCAGCCCTTTCCAGCCTTTGGAACATACCAACTCTTGCAGTTGAGACACCATCACGCACCTTGAAATCAAAGCAGATGTATGGAAGCTGATTCAAATGATGCATCTAAAAACAAACGCATCCACAACATTGAAATCAAGAAAAAGTAAAGAAGATTCTTTGAACTTCAAAACACTTTCTACAATATCACCTGAAAGTTGTACAGAAGATGTCTTTTCTGCAGCTCCAAACCTAAGCAATTGGGTATTCGGGGGAAATTAGCTCAACTATTGGATACCAAGGGTACTGGATCTAGTTTGTTTGATAGTCTCGGAAAATTGGATTACCTTGAAAATGAAGCTATGGAATGATGTATTTCCTCAACTACCTTCTGAAGGAAAAATAAGGAGCCTTCCACAAAGCTACAAATTTCCATCCAAGCTTAAGAAGCTAACAATAGTGGAGATCATGCTTGATTGGAAGCATATGTCTACTTTGGGACAGTTGGAACTTGGAAGGTCTTGAGATCCTGAAGTTGAAAGACAATGCATTCACAGGAGACTTGTGGAAGTCAGAGGATGGAGGTTTCCGTTCTCTAATAGTGTTGCACATTGAAAGTACAGATTTAATGTTTTGGAGTGCTTCTGCTGCTCATTTCCCACGACTCAAGTGCCTTCATCTTAATAAACCGCAGTAAGCTTGATGTAGTCCCGTTAGAACTTGCTAAGGTTCCAAGCTTCCAGACATTGGATTTGTACTGTACTACCAAAACAGCAGCTCGTTCTGCGAAGGAAATTTTGGAGCGTAAAATGCTGCCTGGTTGTACCGGATTGAAGCTTTCCATTTACCCTCCGGATCATGATCAATGATCTCCTTTTGTTCAAAGCTCAAAAATGCTACTTCACAGGTAATACATTTTAATCCTTGTTCTCTTCATGACTTGATGTTTCTATTCCTATTGAAAACTTAAGGAACATATCCAAGTAAACATGTTTGTTTCTATCTTATATAGTACTAAAGAATTATGGAATTTATTTCTAGTGTAATGGTGTAAAAATTCGATGGCATGATCAACTAATGGATTTGTATTTTGTGCAGGCAGATAATCAGATGAACAATGATATCATGAGTGTTGAATAAAGGAAGTATAGACACATTGAGTCAATGTTTCTCTTCCGTGTTTTTACATTTCGTTCAATAAAAGGTCACACTTTATTTAAGCGTATGTTGAACTTCAGAATTCAGTCTGTTGTACTGCTGTCTACATTTTACCTTGCTTCAGTTTTTGACGATGGAATTACTGCTGCTTTGATTTACCTACTTATAATCTTCTTATTGGCAAAGTTGTCAATTTTGAAGTGGCAAATAGAAAACCGCATGGTCTTGGCTCTTAGCCTCTTACTTTACTGCACCTAATGTAATTTGCCTTAGCTCGATGAGTATGGTCATTCTACTTGAAGCAAGTTTAGCCAAGTAAATTAAACTTACTTTTATGTGAGATTTTATTCTCCTACGTATCTGGATATGCAACTTTTCTTCCTTACAAAAGACATATAAAGCCCATGTTTGGCCAATATTTATAAACTGTTTATAATCGATAAATCACTTTTTATCCACACATTCATGAGAGAGACCAGTTGTAATTTTTTTCAGGATCTCAGAAATTAGAAGCTCATGGAAGGAGAAACTTAGATTGTGAATTTTGGGGTATAGTTGCAATATAACTCCAAATAGTGTTCAGGTTTTTCCATAGTATACATAATTGTGTTAAATACATTGCCAAATATATTCCTTTCTGTTGGCTGAGATTATAGTTTCTCAAAAATGAAATCAGGGGAAATTTTATAATTCACACATTTCACGTGTATGAAAATGTAGGACAAAATGGTTTCAGCTATATGAAAACAGGGGAAATCACTCCAGCAGATATTCAGCAACAGAAAACAGGGGAAACAAAGGAAGAAAACGAGAGAGAGGAGAGCAATACGAGTTTTTCTTTGTTTTTACAAGATTTCTTACACGATTCTCATTATACGATTAAGATATATTTTTGCTACATATACGAACTTCAAAACAGACTACAAATTCCATTTTTAGCCCTCATTTATTTTATAAATTTCTTCGACTTTTCTACTAAAAAAGGCATTATATATTAACATTCTCCCTCTTAATGTGTTTTTCTTGAACTCCAAGTGCTTCTGTTAATTGTTGAAATCTGTGTTGGAAGTGCCTTTGTGAAGATATCAGAAATTTGCTCTTCGGACTCGCAATAGATGAATTCAACTTCTCTATCTTCAATTGCATCTCTCCTGAAGTGGAACTTCACTGCAATATGTCTGGTCCGATATGAAAACATGGATTTTTTGGTATAACAATAGCTGATTTGTTGTCACAAAATAATGTTGTGGCTTCTCGTTCTCCCCAGTGTCTTCTAAAATTCTTCTTAGCCAAATGACTTGTGAGGTTGCAATCGAGGTTGACATATATTTAGCATCAGTTGAGGCTTGACTGTTTGTTGCTTCATGGATAGCCACAAAAATACTCCCGAACAAAGTGAAAAAACATAACCGGAGGTGCTCTTCATATCATTAGCACAACCTCCCCAATCACTATCAAAAAAACCTTTTTAACTTGACTTCTAAATTCTTCTCAAATCTGATCCCAAAATTTATAGTCCTATTTTATATCCCAAAACTCTTTTTCCGACACCAAAATGATTTTGTGTTGAACTAGAAGTAAATAACTCTCATATTTTATTGTTTGGCATATCCAGTTAGACCATTACTAAATCGGTAATGATGTGAAATGAGAATTTAAATGGACATTCAACAAAGAATCAGAATATTCTTTAATTGAATGGATTCATATATGACTCTATTATTGGAAATTAAACATCACTAGCTAAATAGAGACCGAAAATCCCTATATTTTAGTTGTATATTGGGGGCCTCCCACCCTTCACGTTGACCATCTAAATATTATTTGTATTTAATAAATTTGATACATATATTAGAAGATTACACGTTGTTCGCAACCTAAAATTTGCGAAAATACTGGTCAAATTTTAAATAGTGAGCATAATTTTCAATTTACACAATCAAGAGGGTATGTCTTGCTAATGCTACTGATCCTAAATCTCAATATTTGAATAAATGCTAGTTGAGATATCGATAAACGATTTAACACTATTGCTTGATAAGTGCCTCCAATTAATTTATTTGAGAACAAAGAACTTTCCATTTTTGTTTAGGGAAGGTTATTATACATCATACCAACATCATAGTTTTCCTCATTGTAATTGACTTATGTTTAGAGCTTAATTTTTTCATCTAATTATTTTGATGGTACAGTATATAAAAAATTGATCCACTACAATACATTGAGATGGAAATAAAAGAGTGTCAAGAATAAATGCGTAATTTGAACCTTTAACCCAAACAATGATATTTTATAATATATTAAAAATGATTGTCAATTTGATTGGAAAATTCTCTTAACATTAGAGGGAGGAATTAAGAAATTGGAAATAATGTACAAATGCAACATTATCCTCACAAAAATAATTCAAACTAGAAGTTAGAAAGATAACTTTTTTTAAATAAATTTGTTGATCAAAGAAATCAACGTCTCATGCACCAACTTTAAATGCTCCAACGCGAATTGATATCCTAGGAGAACAATTCTTTATCATTATATTTGATCTATCTAGGCACGCTTGAAGCGTGATGATATTCGAATATAATAAAAAACCTCTAAACGAAAATGAAGCAATTAGCGAAAATGGTCCTATTAAAGAAACATTTATTTTTGAAGAATATTTAGACATAATAAATTATAAAATCCGAGAAGAGATTCTGGTAACTAATATATTGAAAATTGAGATATCGCAATAAGTTATGTCAATATAAGGAAAGAAATAAAATCGAAGAGAAAAAAGTTGTTGACAAGTGAGAAACCAAAATAAAATGATAGTATTATTCTAAAATTAAATTTAGTAAAGAAACATGAAGTTTTCGGATGCGATCCTATTAAAATTGAACTTACTAAAGAAATATAAGATTTCTAGATCTATAGTGTAAACACCTAAAAATATGTATTTGTGCAAAATGAAAATGTAAAAAGTAAAGTCGTAATATAAAATATACGACTCTTTATATAATGAATGTCATGAAGACTTATATAAATAGATAAATTATCATGTAATGAAATTTGATATGTATATAATCCATATCTTATATAAATTTAATACTATCCTTGAAGGATTTAATATGTTCGAAATATAATTTGAGTGATATTATCATGAGAGAGAGTAAATATGCGATGTACTCTTTTTTCTTTGAATAAGGATTTGTTCCATTGAATTTTCCTGACAAAATGGTTTAGCGGTGTTGTTTATTAAACATCTACAACTTCTTGCTAGACTATTATTTATGAAAACAAAACTCTCAACTTCCATTTTGGGTCATGTCATATTATATGTTGCATTATAGGTTCGTATAAGACCAACTGTCTATTATCATTATTTACCTTTGCAAATTGCAACTTACATTTGGTCATAACTTAATATTTCTTACATATGAATTTTTGGTTGTGCTATCTAAGTCCATATTTCACCCCTACAATGTACTAAAATAGTTCCCTAACGAAGACTTTGGGATTTATGTGGGTTTTGATTCACCATCTATTATAAGTATATTGAACTTTTAACGGGTGATTTATTTTTTGTACATTTTGTAAATTGTCATTTTGATAAAATGACTTTCCCAACTTTAGGAAATGAAAACCTCATCATGAAAAGCAAAGTAAAATTTATTGGAATGAAACGACTCTATCTCACTTTGATCTCCGCAACAATCAATGTGAGCAAGATATTGAAAAAATCATATATTTGTAAAATGTTGTAAATCAATTACTTGATGTATTTGTTGACACTAGAAAAATGATAAAGTCATATATATATATACATATACACACACACACACACACACACACATATAGGACTTCTAAAGAGATTAATAGTAGCTTTTTTTTTTAATCATTATGTTACTACAGTCATCATGTTTTGTGCCACTGAATTTCTTGAAGACAGTGACGTGTTAAATATCAATATTGAAGACATTGACATACAAAACATGGATTGTTTGATACAAGAATTGAAATTAGTGGGGTAGCTGTATTCTTTTTCCTTCAATTATGTTTTGTCACATGGTGATTTCTTGACAGGGTTTTAACGAGACATCATTTTTTAGTACTCCAATTTTTTCGTATTATTTTTTATTTGTTAACATTTTTGTCCCATTAACTTTTTCTGTCAAACAAGGTTTCAATGAGATAGTTATTGCGTAAATAGTCATTCAAGAAAGAGTGTTGTAAATATAGTTGTAATTACGAATGAATTTTATGCCCCTGTAGTTCTAATCATTATGATGATTGTATTTTTTGTAGCTCTAGATTCTATTACCATTGTATCCCTACTTCTCTATATATATGGGACTTTAGTTTTTAATAAAACATAAAAGTCTATTGACTACACCATGTTCTTCTCTTTTTCAGTCTAGTTTATAACAATTAATATTTTATATCTATGTTATCATAGACTATTCTACATTTATCTAACTAATCAAATTTGTGAAGAGCATTTAGAATAAATATTATGAATTAAAGATTTTACTTAAACTATTTAAAATTCATTCAATCCAACATCATTAAGCCCTTTTTACGTATGTATTAACAACTGAGTTAACTAATTTTAGATGATAATCTCTATCGAGTAAAATTAATCATATTCACATGTTCAAATTTTTGATATCTCTATGTAAATTCATACACGTAAAAATATCTAACTGTATTAATTTAATTATGATTGCACAAGATATAATTATATCTCGATCTTTTATAAAATCTTTCACTTATTGCACAAACTAGATAAATAAAGATCATCTCGGTCTCAATATTGTCGTTAAATGAAGCAATTGATGATCAAGTCATTGACTGTCAATTAAACACACAATAAGCAATTAACGCACTATCAAAGTAGCATTAAATCAATTGAATTAAACAAAATAAACTTAAGGTACATCGTTCATTCTAACAATCAATTATTTATCTGATCAAAATTGTGGAATTAAAAATAAAAATGATTGAAACCATCATTAGGTTCATTACAATAAGGGAAGAAAAGAGAACAAACAATTGTAGTTCTTCGGCATCTAATTTGACTTGTTAATTTTAATTGAATAATTCTGCACGTAAGGTCAAAATAAATTGATTAAATAGAACATACAATTGGTATCAAAGTTTAAATTCGTGGTCTGGCCTTAAATGCCTAGATGAGTAATTCATTACATATCCCATATATTTTGATGGCAGCAATCATGCTTATTAGAAGGTTAGAATGAGAGCATTCCTAAAATCTATGGATGAGCACATCTAGTTGAGTGTAGTTAATGGTTGGACTATCCCCTCTAGCACCATTAATGATGTCATCATCCCCACTCCCTTGGCTAATTGGACTAAAACAAACTTAGATGAGTGTAATTGAAAGACTAAAGTCTTACACGTCTTATTTATGGAAGTGTCCCCTGAAGAGTTTAATAGCGTATCGATGTGTGAGGTAGCTAAAATAGTTTGAGATATTTTACAGACCACACATAAGGGAATTCAGGCTGTTAAAAATTCTAAGTTGCAGATGTTGACCGCTAGGTTTGAAGAGATTATGATGGAAGAGGATAAGACCTTCGATCTTCATATATCTCTATAAAAGATGTGAATATGAAAGCATGCATTAGAAACTTTATAACATTTATAGAATTCATGCAAAGCATAGCGTATATCTCTATTCCCTGTTAAATTTTACAATGGTTGTTATAGGTGCTATCTACTTTATCATTTCTCTCGAACTCAATAAAATTCACAAATCATTCCAATTAGTAGCTAATTAATTGATAAGCATCAAACACATTAACATGCATCCAAGAAATAATATACATTGGATGTTAAAATATTTCATTTTATATTAAAAACTTTATAATAAGGGTTAATTTACATCTGAGTAATTAAAAACTTAGCGTGGCATTGAAACATTACATGAAAACATGTTTAAGTGGAAAAACAAAACCCATATTTTGATAAATTAAGAAGATGAGGATGAATATTGAAATTTGAATCTTCATTGGCTTCTCGATGAATCTTCAATTGTGCCTTCATTTGATTGAATTCTTCCAAGTCCTCTTCAATTCTATCAGAAAACTATGTATTTCGCCCCCTTTGATGATAATAACTGATGTATATTGAATTATGAGAGGCTATTTTTATTGGCTGACTGTGTTTAGTAATTATAGAGGTGAAATTAGTTCAAAAATTGTGCAACAAATTGGTTTCCTTGTAGAATTTCGGAGGAAAAAGGAAGCAGGCCATGAGTCCCAGATAGACAGACCAGGCAATGTTTTGAGCTACTTTTTTTGAAACTTCAAGACAGGCAGATGCCTGTCTTTTAAATCTGTGTTTTGGTCCTTCATTTCATCATCTCATCAATTTTTCGATCCTTCACTTTCCTTTCCATATATTTTTGTCGTTCAATTGAATCTGTAACATTTCCAATCTTCATTTGGTCCAAATCAGCTATTGAAATATTGCAATTTAGTCCCCTAATACTTACTATTTGTCTTTTTTCGTCAATTTCCTCTTCTTTCTTTCAATTCCTTTTCCATTCTTTAGTTTCACCTAATAAACAAATATAAAATGAATTAAAACATTAGTAATCAAAAAGAACTTCAAAATATCTATATTTAAAGGCTTGAAGGTTACAATACCAAAATCAATATCAACCTCTCCAAGCAAAACTGATGTGTGTGTCAAGAATTAAGTTAAACATCATAAATTCACAAGTTGTTTCGATTCCCGACCCTCTGTAGTCAAATTTATCATTTCTTCACTCGTAAAATTTATATACCCCAAACTTATTTTCTTTAATTATCTTTCCAAAGTATATTCTAAGGTTGACTTTCAATTACTAATTCCTTGCACGGCTCCAATTTGGTTGAATTTAAGCGGTAATATCAAGAATCTATGCATGTGATGATTCTTCAAAAATTTGAGTGCATTGGCAGTCAAGTTTATACTAAGCAATTCAAACCTAATGGTTATCTAAGCTCCCACAATTGATCCTACTTGCATGATTGCATAATTACGTACTTATTTTGATTTATTTTTCTCCATTTTAGGATGAACCTCACCCTTTTTTTTTTTCCTCTTCTTTAATCACGTAATGAGCTTTTATCGATATAATTTTTAAATATCAAAGGGTACCTGATTTTGAGATACCCTAACCTCTTACTAACTCGAACTAAAAAAGGTGAAGACCTGAGGTATAAAACCAACAAATGCAATGCCCTTTTTCAATTTTTTTTTAAGGCATACATAAGTGGGGCTTAAATCCTTAGAATATGGTCATTGCCCAATTTATATTTGATAGTTGAAGACGAAGCCACACATGTTTTTTTCAACATGCATAGAACCAACACAATTTTAGATAATCTCTTTCACCGGCTCAACCACCCCCAATTATACTATACAAGGTTTGAGGATGTAATAAATAATAGGTTGTCGGATTGAATATCGTAATCCACCTATTTCAACCTATCAATCATATGATTCAACTCGTTACTTTATAATGCTAAAATCAATTCATGTGTGCAAAAAGTACCAAGTTTTATATGGATAAGAATCAATTAATCTAAGCATACAACCTTTCCAAAGTTCATAAATGAATACATAATTCCAATAATATTCATCATTATCAACAAAGCTATCTAACCTACGCAAGCACGCAAACTAAAAAAATAGATTTTTTTGGAAGTTTTTTGCATTTTTTGTATCAATCACACGAAAAAAATAAAATTAAAAACTCAATGTTTGTTTTGTTTTTTGGTTTTTTTTTTTCACTATCCCAAAAACTTAAATTAGACAATATCCTCAATGTCTTAAAGTCTAACATACACATAAAGGGGTGAGAGAAAGGAAGAAGATACTCCTTGAATTTTCTATATGATATTCGAGGTAGCTTGTTCTATCAATTCATTCCAATTTTCAGCTTGCTAAGCTCCCTTCTTGGAACCTTTGAAAGATGGAAGAAGACAGTTCTAAGAGTCAAAATTTGAACACTTAGAATGTGGCATACATGATAACCACTTTTTACATCCCTAGGACCTTGAAAAACGTGCCAAAGTGTATTTTCTATTGCTATTGTCTCAAATATATTTTTTCTTTTACGAGGCTTAGTATGACTGGATGTACCCTTTTTATTCAAACAAAAATATACCTAACTATTGCAACCTATCAAATTGCATTCAATGCCAATATATAAAGTATAATAAATAAAAGGGTAAAAAATTGGGTTGCGTCCGAATAAGCACTTAATTTAAATTCTTAACTAAATTTTGTGTAGGAGATTACCATTGCAATTCAAATAGGAATTTATTGCTTACATTCCTTGCAATTTTCAGCCTTGCATCCCCTTTTTGCTCTCCACACCTTATAATATCTGTTCTCATTTCGACCAAGAATTCCATTGACTTTAAGTTTTCTCTTCTGGAAGCTTTTTAGATCATCTTCATCAACACAATTGCACTCCTCGAGGTATGTTTGTTGCTTTGTTAGATTGTGTAATTTAAGAACTTCTTGTTCATCCTCCACTTTTAAGGTCAACTCACAATCACTACAAACAATTTACATGTCCCATTATAAAAGGATTCATTAGTTGACATTATTATTTTACCTATTCCATTCCCAAAGAAAAATTTAAACTTTAACAGGCTCCATCAACCAAAATTCACCCCTAAATTGGTGTAACCAATTTAATTTTAAATTAATTTACTATTATAAAGAGAAAATAGATTATTACCATAATGTTTAGATTCCAAGTCTGATTATAAAGATAATAAAAATATCACATAATATATTATAAATTTAATGAAATTATATTTATCTTCGATTTAGAATTACTAGTCATGTTGATCGTTTACAATGTCCAAATTATATTTGATGCGGACATCATCCCCATTTTATTTTTTAGTTATTTATTTTGGGCTTATGTCTCATTGGGCTTGTATATGGGTTTGGCCCAAACCCAAATTATTATTTTGTTATTTATGTTATTGTAATGAGGATTGAAAGTCAGATGATGAATGAATGAAGTGTTGCCTTCCACCCCTCTGTCTTCTCTCTTCCCACTCTCTCCGATTCTCCTTTCTTGTTTCTTCTCTGCTTCTTGCTTTTCTTCTTCAATTAATCCTACATCAGTTTTGGTATCAGAGCCAAACCTGGTTCGACAAGCCAACTGCAATCATGAGTTATGGAAATTGCTGTTCAATAATACCAGTTAAACTCCCACTATTCCTAGCATTAGCATCTCTCCAAACCAACCGGTAGGCTGCTAAATTCTTCTTCCGCAAACTCTATAAAGTTATTAAGATAAATCTGGGGTCATTGATAAGAAAGAGCGGCAATTGTAATTGTTTGTCCAATATATCTATAACTGCAAACCACAACTCTCACCATTATCTTCAACACGACAAAACCGATCGCACTTCCCACGTCTTCATCCACTTCTAAAACTACCCCAGTTACGCATAATCAAGACACACACCCCACCAATTTGCTGGTAACCCACGACATATGACCAGTAATTGTATACTTCAACCACAATCCAAGCTACAAAATCCAACAACCCACATACCGTCATCTACAGAGCCCATAAAGTCATCCTCGTTTCTGACTATCCCCGGTCGACTTTCTTCCATCATCGATGAAAATCCATAGAAATTTCATTGATGGCATTTACAACACCACAGAAAACCCACGCTGCAGCCCCACCACCCCCGAACAACACCCACACCACCACTCAAGTTCTGTCGCCGGCACATATATACACTACCACTGTCAAAACGCCATTTCCACGCCGACAATCCATACACAGTTGCTCCCAGCAACCTTACTCTTCCACAAACCACCGTTGCAAATTGCAGCCGTGTACTCACGAAATCCAACAATAATCTGAACCGCTTCTCAAAGTTCACCATAAGAGTCGCCAATCGAGCGTTCCATCTCCAACCGAAGCTGATTGTCCCAGAAATCAGGTAATCTAGATGCTACCAACATGATTTATCTCACAGTGTTGGACCTCCATTATTATATACCCTAATTTGCGATTTGGGTTTGGTCGTGCCTTGTTTGTTTGTATAGTGTTTAGAAACTTTGTTTGTAAAAAAAAAAAAAAAAGAAAAAAAGTTATTATTATTATTATATTTTTTTAACATCATTTTCAGGTATCTCTTTCATTCCAGTTGATTGGACACAGCTTCTTCAAAAGACAAAAGGGAAGTCATTGTTTTTATTCATCCTAAGTTTATATTGTTGTTTATCTTGAATTGTATCAATTAGCTTTTGTGCTGTAGCCTTTACATAAAATTCACGTGATTAACTCTCCTTGTCATAATTTCACCTTTATCACCCCCATTTATTTTATGTACTTATGTCGTTAACTAGTGTTTGGCCCTTGCTTTATTATTTTACATAGATCAGTAGTATCAGCTTGACACATTTGAATTTTTATAATTCCAAATATATATATATGATGAAGTTGTTATTTTCCATTTCTTGAACTAGTTGTTTATTGATCTCATCATTTACTGCATTCAGTTAATGTTACATTGCATGCATTTGCATAGTGGTCGTTTTGTCACACCCAATTTCAATACTGTGATGATGGACCCTTCTCAATTGGATGCCCTTACTCGACAATTATCTCAACTACGTGCTCAATTAGCAACCGTCCAAACCGAGGTGACTGCCACTCGTGAAGAGAGCAGAGAACTAGCTGCTAGGGTGAACAATATAGAAAAAACTCTCCCTCAACCGACGCTGATAACTCTGAAGCATCTCATAACATACCTTATCGTCATCGACATGGGGGTTGACAACGTGTTCATCATGGGCGAAGGAATGGGGAACAGGAGCGCAATCATGAGTGAAACCATGACCATTATGGTACTCACTCACCTCCTCGCTATGAGGAACGTTACTTTCGAAACATCAAATTAGACTCTCCTACTTTCGATGGATGTTTAGATCCTAGAGTTTTTACATAATGGATTAGAGACATGGATTGTTTCTTTTCATGGTATGGAGTCCCAGAGGACTGAAGAGTTCAATTTTCTAGTTTGAAATTAAGTGGTACTGCCCAACTCTTTTGGGAAAGCGTTGAGGACCTTCTTGAGATACGTCATGCACTTCCCATTGGAGGTTGGGAGGAAATGAAGCGCCACTTTCAAGAGAAGTATTTACCTCACTCTTATAGGAGCAACTTGTTGGACCAGTGGAATACCCTCACACAAGGAAACCGTCCAATGACTGACTATGTTACTCAATTTGATGAGTTTCGAATGCGATGCCACATCGTCGAGGATGAAGCTATGACTTTAAGTAGGTTAAGACAAGGCCTAAGAGATGATCTTCGGCGTGAGCTTGTCCTTCGAGGTGTCACCACTCTTGATCACACTTATTCCTTAGTTCGAGATTATGAGTCGATTACTAAGACTCCATATGGAAGGCATAGTGATAATCGTCCATCCATTTCATCGGCACCACCTCCTCCCACCAAATCTCTTCTTGGACCCCTACCGTCTAACGCACTCCCTACTTTAGACAATAAAGGTAAAGCTTCGAAAACTTCAAGAACCTCTTCTCATTTGCAATGCTTTAATTGTAAGGGCTTCAACTATATCTCCTCTAGATGTTCAAGCCGAGCCTTAGTTATTGACGAGCGAAAGGATGTCGTTGATGAGCCTTTAGAAGATCAAATCTATGAGCCTAACTTTGAAGAGTCTGACGATTTGGGTGATAACGAGGATACTTTCTTAGGTTGCCTTCATACCCTTCCTATAGGTCTAGGTCCTACTTATCTAGCCCCCGACACATCTCGGTTGAGCGTTGTACGTTGTACCCTTACCCAACCTAAGGATGTCGATGATTGGCGTCGTCATGCCATTTTTCATACTTACATCAAGATCAATAATAAGGATTGTAAGATTATTGTTGACAGTGGAAGATGTATCAACACGGTATCTGTGACCATAGTATCCTGTCTTGGATTGAAGTCAGTCCTGCACCCCCAATATATAATGTCTCTTCGGTTGACACTTCTTCTATAGCTGTGAAAGAGCGTTGTCTGGTGCCTATCCAGTTCCTAGAGTATAAGAATCATATATGGTGTGACGTCATCCCTATGGATGTTGGACATGTCATTCTTGGTCGACCTTGGTTGTTTAATCTGGATGTAACTATCCATGGGCGATCAAATTCATGTTCTTTTGTATTTAATGGAAAGAAAATTCACCTTAATCCTTTACCACCAAAATCTGTTGACTTACACCAAGCCAAAAAAATTGTCGAGAAGCAAGGATTACATGTGATTAGCCCTACAGAATTTGAACGGGCAATCGTAAAAGACTTAATCGTATTTGTTGTGATTGTTATGGAAGTCCCGTTCGATTCCCCAATAGCGACCCCTACTGAATCCCAATCACTCCTTCAGGAGTCTAAGGATGTATTTCCTGACGACCTCTCTGATCTATTGCCTCCCTTACGGGATATTCAACATGTTATAGATCTGGTTCCAGGTTCATCTCTCCCAAACTTGCCTCACTATAGAATGAATCCTGTTGAACATGCTGAGCTCCAAAGACAAGTGGGTGAACTCCTTTACAAAGGCTTCATCCATGAAAGCTTAAGCCCTTGTGCAGTTCTCGCCCTTCTGACACCTAAGAAGGATGGTTCTTGGAAGATGTGCGTTGATAGTCATGCTATCAATAAAATTACTGTCAAGTATCGTTTTCCCATCCCTCGACTTGATGACATGCTAGATATGATGGCCGGTGC
This sequence comes from Olea europaea var. sylvestris, assembly GCF_002742605.1. NCBI lineage: Eukaryota > Viridiplantae > Streptophyta > Magnoliopsida > Lamiales > Oleaceae > Olea > Olea europaea. The sequence continues at coordinate 23,591,912 of NC_036253.1, read as the reverse complement.
CACAATCTTTTCCAAAATCGATTTGAAGAGTGGGTATCATTAGATTCGAATCCGCCCAGGAGACGAGTGGAAAATTGCATTTAAACTGAAAGATGGCCTATACGAGTGGTTGGTAATGCCTTTTGGACTAACCAATGCTCCAAGTACTTTTATGAGGGTGATGACACAGGCCCTTCAGCCTTTCATGGGCAAATTCATGTCATATACTTTGATGACATCCTCGTGTATAGCAAAATAAGGGAATAACATCGAGATTATCTCACGCAAGTTTGCTCTACATTGCGTGCAACAAGCTTGTATGCCAATGTGAAGAAATGTTCTTTCTTCACGGATACAATTGGGTTTCTCGAATTTGTTGTTTCCGCTACTGGAGTATCTGCTGATCGTGCAAAGATTCGGGCAATTGTTGGGTGGCCAGATCCCAAGAATGTACATGATGTTAGGAGTTTTCATGGTTTAGCTACCTTTTATCGTCGTTTCATCAATGGATTTAGTATGATCATGGCTCCTATCACAGAGTGTATGAAGAGAGGAGAATTTCATTGGACGCAGGAAGCGGCTAAGACCTTTCAGTTAATCAAAAGGCGAATGACAGAGGCCCCTGTCATGCGACTCCCAAATTTTTTCAAAGTTTTTGAGGTCGAATGTGATGCGTCAGGGGTAGGAATAGGTGGAGTCTTGAGTCAAGAACGCCATTCTATTGCTTATTTTAGTGAGAAATTAAATGATGCCAAGCAACGGTACTCGACTTATGATAAGGAGTTGTATGCAGTTGTACAAGCCTTACGCTATTGGCGACATTACTTATTACCCCACAAATTTGTCCTCTTTTTTGACCATGAGGCCCTTCGTTTCCTTAATTCCCAGAGACGATTGAATTTTCGGCATGGCCGTTGGATCGAATATTTGTAAGCCTATTCTTTTGTCTTAAAGTATAAGAAGGGTGTTGAAAATCGAGCTGCTAATGCTTTAAGCCGTCGCATCTCCTTGTTGTCCGTCATGAGTGTTAAGGTTCTAGGGTTTGAAAAACTTAAGGAAGAGTATGAGTCATGTCCCGATTTTAGGGATATTTTTCTAGCTTTGCGAAATGGGGAGTTGGACACCACTGATGGTTTTCGTTTGGAGGAGGGTTATCTTTTTAGATCCAATAAGTTGTGCATCCCAAAGACTTCAGTGCGAGACTTTATAGTGTGGGAAAGTCATGCTGGTGGGTTGGCTGGACATTTTGGAAGTGATAAGACCATAGAGGAAATTGAACGTCAATTCTATTGGCCCAGTTTAAAGACCGACGTGGCCAAGATTGTCGGCACATGTAACACCTGTCAACGATCTAAGCACAAAAGGTAAAACACAGGCCTCTACACTCGTCTCCCCATCCCTAGTTGTCCTTGGCAAGACGTTAGTATGAATTTCGTGCTAGGGTTGCCACGTACTCCAAAGAAACACGACTTCATTTTTGTTGTCGTAGATCGCTTCTCAAAAATGGCACATTTTATTCCTTGTAGCAAGACTTCCGATGCATCTAAGGTTGCTAAGTTATACTTCCATGAGATCGTCAAACTATATGGCCTCCCTAAGACCATTGTCTCAGATAGGGATGTTCGTTTCACTAGCCATTTTTAGCGAATCCTATGGAGTATGGTTGGCACTAAACTGAAATTCTCTACTGCATATCACCCACAAATGGACGGTCAAACTGAGGTTGTTAACCGCAGTCTTGGTAATCTATTAAGATGTCTAGTCCAGGAAAATCTTAGGAATTGGGACTTGATTCTTCCTACTGCCCAACTTGCATATAACAGTTCAGTGAATCGGTCTATAGGTATGAGTCCCTTTGAGGTTGTTCATGGTTTTAAGTCTAGGAAGCCATTAGACCTTATTCTTATATCTCCACATGCTAGTGTGTCTGTGTCAGCTGAGTCTTTTGCACAACATCTGCGTGACTTGCATATTGAGATCAATAAACAGCTAGAAGCGAGTAATGCATTATACAAAGTTCGAGCTGATTTGCACAAATGCAATGTTGAATTTAATGTTGGGGATTATGTTATGATTCGAATTAGACTGGAACACCGTCCATCTGGGCCTGCTTCTAAATTGCAAGCTCGTAGTGTTGGTTCTTTTAAAATTTTAAAGCGTGTTGGTCCAAATGCTTATGTCATTGGCTTACCATCACATTTTGGCTACCACCCTAACTTTAATGTTGAAGACTTAGTTGCTTACAAAGGTCAATTTTACCCCGCTGATAATCCTTTCACACCTCCATCTCTGGACCCTCATCCTGAACATGTTATCCCTGCCCCAATTCCACCTGCTGCAGCACATAAAGATAAAATTGATGCTATTCTAGATGCACAGACTATATTAACCAAGGATGGAGACATTTAGCGCTTCCTTGTTCGTTGGGAGGGCTGTCCTGATTCTGATTGTACTTGGATCCCCAAAGAGACACTTCAACAGCTTGATTCTGACTTGTTGGAGGATTATAGGAGTCAACAAGATATTCCTCTACCCGGACCACCACCCTTGCGTGTCTATAGACATCGAAAGAAGTTTGCTCAACCGATCAGTTTGTGACTAGGAGATTGACAGCAGCCTTTTGTGATCTACCTCCTCGACGGGGTCGAGTTTTTCTCCCACCCGTTAGAGTTGATGCGGACATCATCCCCATTTTATCTTTTAGTTATTTGTTTTGGGCTTATGTATTTTAGTTATTTATTTTGGGCTTATGTTTCATTGGGCTTGTATATGAGTTTGGCCCAAGCCCAAGTTATTATTTTGTTATTTATGTTATTGTAATGAGGATTGAAAGTCAGATGATGAATGAATAAATTGTTGCCTTCCACCCCTCTGTCATCTCTCTTCCCACTCTCTCCAGATTCTCCCTTCTTGCTTTTTCTCTGCTTCTTGCTTTTCTTCTTCAATTAATCCTACATCAATATTCCACAACAACAACATAATTAGTCAAGACAAAATAAAAATAATTTTAATGCAATTAATTTAAATAGACATGATAATCACGAGAAATAAGAGTGCGGCATTACACATGCACTCATTGGATGGTATGTTTCCTCTCCCACCTTTAAAGTGGGCTTTCTTAATTTCAAAAAAGGGGGGAACACTTTTGTAGTACACAAGATAACCCTCCAGTTTGCAGGTGTATTATTTCATATTAATGCTGCACTTCATATTAATACTGCATATCTGCTTAGTTCTTTCTCAAATTGCAAACTATATGATATATTGGCATTTTCATAAAGTCAGGGTCAGTTGTATAAGTAAGGGGGTGGTATGTTGCTTAAAGGAACTATCTGAGGGGGTGTAGTTCATGTAATCTACTTTGAAAGCACTCTACACACAATACAAAAATAGCATTAAAAATCCAAATTATTTTATATCTACTTAATATTTATTATTTTATATTTCATCCAAAAGAAGTTCAAAAAGGTTAGCTAGTCAACGCCAATCAGTCACGACTGGTAGGGTGTTACAGATAAACAAGTTTATTAGCTATGTATTTTAAGGTTTCCATGAGATGCAATCTTTAATTTTCCATACAACAACATATATAGAAATGTATACTTACTATCTTGGACAGGTTTGATTGGTCAAATGATTAAAAGAAAAAAAATTATTTTAACTAATAAAAACTTTCCTTAGTTTAATTAGTAACTATATCAACCATACGCTACTTGATTATTACCGTATATAAATTTCATATTATAGGTAAGATATGTTCGTGCCTTGGAGGAGTCTCTACATAAGTAGGGAAAATGATTAAGGGACAAACTACTGCTTTAAGAATAATCTATCTATGTTCGATGAACCTATAGCATCAAGTTTTGAAGTCAGACCATTCCAATGATATCTGATCGCCTAATGTTCCAGTGAAGTATCTCAAAGTAAAACCCATGTTCTTCAACCATAATTGAAGAGAACACACTTGTGAGTGAATTATATAATCTTACTCAAAGAACAAGCTACTTGACGTGAGTAAAAAGATTGTTGAATCTTGAACCAAGTGGTGGTTGTGGCTGAATAAAATAGTGAAGTGACTATAAAATAACGATCGGAGGGTTTGATTCCACTTCTCCAGCAAATCTAAAGAAATAAGAAAATGAAGGAGTTGTCATTTATTTACTTTTGATTTTTTTAGTTAATTTCACAAAAATTACTAAGCCGAATCTATTGAATTTTTGATAATGTATTATTTTACTCGAAGCATGGGGCCATGGATATTTTCCTTAAGTGCTTACCACGTTATATTTGGTGTTCATTACTATTTAATTTCACAATAGGTTATATCTTGTACAACACAAATCTGTTTAGCTATCTCAGTCTGAACTATGCATAAAACTATCTGTATGAACTTTTGACTGACTGGTGTATTCTAACAGAAACATATATTTGTGACAAATTATTCAATTAATTGGGTTTTAGTACTTTCAATAAGATTAAACTAATAAAATAATAAAAATTCAGATTAAAGCTAAAATAAATTAAAACTAATTAACTACAATAGTCTCCTAACAACAGCAAAAAATAATTGATTGTTTAATTTCTCGCAAGTTTATGGGATCGTGAACAAGTAATAAATTGATAAGTAAGATAGTTCCTCCAAGAATTATGTACTTAATGAAGGATCAATTAATTTCAACCTTAATTGAATGGCTAATTTTTGTTGAAGAGTTTATACTGAATTAACTAATTAACTAACTATTCTATTGAGCAAATTTATGATGATTTTTATAAAACTATATAGATGGTTATTAAGATTTTGAATCCCCTTATTAATTCATTTTAATGCAAATCAATATCATGATAATATGTACACATTCTTGTTGATCAATGTCCCTAATTTAATTAAAAGCATATCTTGATGTCAATTAAATATATACTCTAAATATATTCTCTCGTGTGACCTTCTTATATCTCTATGAAAGATTTGAACATGAAAGCATGCATTAAAAATGCTAGAACATCTATAGAAAATGCCTTATGGTGTATTTCTATTCCCTATTGAACTTTACAATGGTCGTTATAAGTGCTATTTATTTTATCATTTCTCTCAAAATCAATAAAATTCACAAATCATTCCAATTAGTTGCCAATTAATTGCAAAGCATCAAACATAATAACAAATATCCAAGATATTACACATATTGGACAACAAAATATTTAATTTATTTTTAAATTTTCATAATAAGTGTTCATCTACATCTTAGTAATAAAAACTTAACCTAGCATTGCAACATTATAAGAAAACATGTTTAAGTGGAAAGACATAACTCGAATTATTTATAAATTGAGAAGTTGAGGATGAATCTTGAAATCTTGAATCTCTTCAGTGGTTTCTTTATGTTGCTCAACTTGCCACATTCTCTTCTTCGTCCAAAAACTAAGATTAAGTCTTCGTTTGATTGAATTCTTCAAAGTTCCCCTTTATTTCTCTCACAAAAGCTATGAATTTCAAACCCCTTTGATGACAATAACTGATGTATATTGAAGTATGAGAGTTTAGTGTTATTGGTTGCCCATGGTTAGAATTTATAGAGATGAAATTAGGTCAAAAATTGTGCAAGAAATTGGTTTCTATATAAAATTTTGGGAGAAAAAGGAAGCAGGCCACAAGTCTCCAATTTGTCCTAGGTGACCACCTAGGCAATATTTTGAGCTACTTTTTGAAACTTCACGCTGAGCAGGTTCCCAGCTTTTATGACTGGGTGGTCGCCTAGGTATAATGTCTTTCAAACTTTGGGATTTGATCCTTCGTTTCATTTTCTCTTCAATTTTTATATCCTTCACTTTCCATTCCAACTATTTTGGTCCTCCAAGAGCAACTTGCATTCAATTGAATCATAACATTTCCAATATTTATATCGTGGTCTGAATCAACTATTGAAATATTTGCAATTTAGGCCCCATAATTTGCTTTTTGTCTTTTTTCGCCAACTTCTGCTTCTTTCTTTCAATTCTTATTCTATTCTTCGAGTTTCACCTAATAAACAAAATATATAATGATTTAAGCCATAATTATTCAAAAAATTTAAAAAATATTGATATTTAAAGACTCGAATAAATGTATAAAATACACTTATTATAAGTCAACACTTTAAGATATAAGGATTCTTTAAATTTTTTATTGCTTCAACATCTAAAACTTAACTTGGCTAATAATTCCTTGTCAAAAGTCTAATTCTTATAAACACGTGTTTGAGACTTAATCAAAGCATGTTGTGGATCTTCTATTTCATGCACACTTTTTCAAATTTGCTTTTTATATGTGCGACCGTCTCTCTATTAAGTTTTCTAAATGACCCTTATATTGAACTTTTGACCGATGACTTTCAAGTCAGATGACTCTAAGGTATTCGGTTTTAGATATCCTTGTAGGTTTAAATTACTCAAGTCGTAAAAGTTATGAAAAAACATTTTACAATAAGATGACTTTTTTCCCACTCTTTTCTCATGATTAGTGTAATGCCCTTCATTAAACACTCATTAAAAAATATCGACCTCTTACTAAATATTTTCACCTAATTTCATCCCATTGATCTTAAAAAATCCATACAAGAACTTACAAAAGGAATCTCCATTCATATTGATATCTTTCTATAACAGTTAAATCACCAGCAAACTATGATGGATTTGGTCAAATGATGTATAATTTAGTAATTTTTGAGCTTGGCATCTAAGTTTTACTATTTCAACCTATCAAGCATATGAATCAACTCATTACTTCGTAATGCCAAGCTTAATTCATGCACCCGGATAATATCAAGTCTTACATGACCAAGCAACCATTAATCTAAGCACATACCTTAATCACAATTCATAAATCAACACATAAGTTCAAGTATATTCATCATTGTTGGCCAGACTACCTAATCCACACAAGCAAGCAAAAAAAAATAATAATAAAGAAAAGAATATTTTTTATTTTATTTTTTGGTTTTTTGGTTTTCTTATATATAATAAAGTAATAAGCACACAATCATACATAAAGGATAAACCTAAAAACACAATATTTTTTCCACCTCCAAACTTAAAGTAGAAATTGTCCTCAACGTCTAAAAATATAATAAGGACATAAAGGGGCATGAAAGAAAGGAAAAAGTTACTCCCCAAATTCTTGTCTAATATTTGAGGCAGTTTATTAAATCAATTCATTCCTTTTTAGTTTATTAAGCTTCATCTCATTTGATATCTCCATACCATTGAAAGATGAAAAAAGCAAATAAAAGAGTTATGAGTAGTTTAAAAGATAGAATGTGGTGTATATGATGGCCAATTTTTTATGCCACACGGCCTTGAAAAACGTATCACATGCTTTTTCTACTTTTTTTACTCAAATAAATTATTTTCTTTATGCTTGATGTAGATATGATAACCCTTTTTTATTTAACTAAAAACATGCTTAAAACTAATGCAACCTAATACAATACATGCAATGCAAATATAAAAATAATAACAAATAAAAGAATAAAAAATTGGGCTGCCTTCCAATAAGGGCTTAATTTAATGTCTTTAACTAGACTATGAAACATGATTACATATGGTGGTTAATAGAGATTTTTCATCCCTTCTACTTCTAGTAATTTCAGTCTTACATCCTCATTTTGTTCTTCAATTTCGAACTCTGTATTCTCATCTTTACTGGGAATTCTGCCAACTTTAGGTTTTCTCTTCTGCAAAAATTCGTAGATCGTTTTCATCAATACAGTTGCACACCTCAAGGTTCTGATGGTTTTTTGGATGGATTGTGCAATTTAAAGACTACTTATTCATCCTTCACCCTCAAGTTCAACTCATCTTTCTTCATGTCAATCAAGTTTGACTCGAGATTATTGGAATATTTCAACCTTCATCTATGTCAAGAACAATGAAATCCATCAAGCACATCAAATTTCCAGCTTTAATTAGTACATTTTCAACCTTGCCTATTGGATATTTGATGCTTCTATCAGCCAATTGAAGTAACACCATTGTTTCCTTTACTTCTCCAAGTCCTAATTTCTTTTACTGTATGTTGATGTAGAGTTTCCTTAGCACGTCCAAAAACTTCTCATATTTTTCTTGGAGCTTTTTTTTTTTTTTGCAAACTTCAAGGAAATGGGATAGGAAGCATATAAGTATTGACAAAAATTGTTGCCTAACCTGTGGATTATTTGACTTCTGATTTGTAACTATTTTGCTGGTTGTTCAAATTTATCCATTTGCTCCTCATCTGTAGAAGGTGTTGAGGAAATAAATCTCACATCGATAAAATATCGAAATAATGACCAATTTATAAAGATATTGGGCCTCTGCTCTTAACAAGATTGACCTTATTAAGATGGACCCCAAATCTTAACATAGTATCAGAGCCCAGTAAGTTCCAACGAGCTATTCGATCTGATTAAGTCTCAAAAATGAGCACACGGATTTCAAGATTGGTTTATTCAAAAAGAGCCACCATCTTGCAGGAGCATGTTAAGAAAATAAATCTCACATCGGTTAAATATCGAAATATTAACCAACTTAAATAGATATTGGGCTACTTCTCTTAATAAGGTTGACCTTATTAAGATGGACCCCAAATCTTAACATGGTATTAGAGTCCATTAAGCTCCAACGAGCTATTCGCTCCGATTAAGACACAGAAAATGAACGTACTGATTTCAAAATTGGTTTGCTCAAACGACCCACCATCTTGCAGTGGCATGTTAAGAGAAATAAATTCCACATCGATAAAGTATCGAAATAATGACCAATTTATAAAGATCTTGGGCCTCTCGTCTTAACAAGATTGACCTTATTAAGATGGACCCTAAATCTTAACAGAAGGTACACTTTCATTTAATACTACATGTCTCTTAGCTATAATTTTTGGAAGTTAAATTCCACTCCACATAATAATTGCCCGAACTAGAGTTAGTGCTTTCATAGGTGATTTCTCGATTATCTCATTCTCCACATATCTTACTATCATTGCTTCTTCTTAGGATTTGTCTTATGTCACTAGACTAGAGTCCTGGTAGTCTCTCTAAAAGTGTCTTAGCTATTTGTCCCATTTGATTGCCCAAATTCTCTATAACAACCACTTGAAATTGGAAATTTTTCTCAATTTGTTGTATGAATTTAGTTGAAACTTTAGCCATTTTGAAAATGTTGGTTGATGACGTTGCCATTTTACTCAACGCTTCTTCTCATGAGGTTTTTTATTATGGTTGTTGGAAACCTGGTGATGAATTTTGTATGTTGTGCCTTGAGAAGATTGATAGTTGCTCCAAGAGAAGTTTGGGAAATTTCTCCAACTTAGATTGTATGTATTGGAATGGGGATTATGGTGCTATCTCTGAAAATTTTATATGTAATTCACATCCTTAACTGATTGTACAAATGGAATCCCTATATTACAATCCACACTTTCACTATTACCCCTGCAATTTGCATCTCGGCCTAACTGTTTGAACTGCATTTATTGTTTGATTGGTTCCCAATTGTCTACATTCTTAGCTAGTGCTGCAACTATGCTTAAATAGCAGTTAGTGTGTTATCCTCATGCATCGTTATAGCTTTTTTTCCACTCGATCTTTCTTTTGTCCATAGTGCATTTGTATATGCTAGATCTTCCATGATTTGATACACCTGATCTATTTTTCTTCTTGTAATTGACCCATCACATGCAAGATCAACATTTCCCTACTAGTCAGACTCATGCTATTGTAGAAGACTAGACTTGTAGCCACTTTTGCAACTGATTTCATGGGCATTGTCGAAGGAAATCTTTTTTTTTTTTTTTTTCCTTTTTCATACCTCATAATAGCACTCTGAAGTAAGTTGTGAGAATGTAGTCATATCATCTCTCGACTTGGTAGTCCATTTTGTGAAAAATATTTATTTAAGAACTCCTAGCTCAAATTGTCTCAAGTCGTGATGCTGTGAAGTGGGAACATGTCCAACCTAGCAAAATCTCTCAGAGTGTAAGGAAAGGGCCTCAATCGAATTGAGTCATTGGAAACCCTTGGATATTCAATTATTGCACACATATCCAAAAATTTCGAGATATGAACATTTTGGATTATCAATTGGTCTCCCAAAGAACAACAACAGAATTTGGAGCATGTTTATTACATCCGTCCTTAAGTGAAAATTTGCTTGCTTGAATGCTGGATATGTTATGTTTGATCTGCTTTCTATGATCCGTGGAACAATGTATTCTCTCATTATTGTCTCATTCTTATTACCCGTAGCTACAATTTGATGTGCTATATTTGTAATCAATTCAACAACTACTTGATTTAGTATATTTTTTGCCCCTAGTTCTGCTTGCCATTTTTTGTTGGGCTTCTATTTGTTCTTTTCTTCCGAACATGAATGTTCGTTCAATTTCTAGATCAAATTGAGCACGATCACTATGCCTCTAACATTCCATGCAAATTCCAAAAAATAAAAAGATAAAGCTCTGTTATACTTTACTAATATGAAATTGAAACAAATAAAGCAAAAAATAAAATAAAATTTCAAATTAAAGTTAATATTAACCAAAACTAATTAATTATAATAGTCCCCCATAATGACGCCAAAAACTTGATCGTTTGATTTTCTGCAACTGTACGGTATCACGAACAAGTACTAAAGTGATAAGTAGGATATCGTTCCTATGAGGACTATGTACTTAATCAAGGATCAATCAGTTCTAGCTCTAGTCAAATGGCCAATTGTATTTGAAGAATTTATACTACTTAATCTAATTGAACTAAGAATTTTAGTGAGCAAATTATGATGGTTTTGTAAATTTTGATGCGATGTTATGCCCTTCATTAATTTATTTCAATGTAATTAAATAACATGATAATGTGTGTAAATTTGTTTTGATTAATGTTTCTAAGTTAATTAAAGGTATATCTCGACGTCAATTAAATATAATATCTCATGTAACCTTACTATATCTCTATGAAAAATGTGTGAACATGAAAACAATTATTAAAACCCTGGTATATCTCAATCACAAATCATACTTTACAATGGTTATTATAAAGTGCTTTCTATTGTATTGTTTCTTTCGAAATCAATAAAATTCACAATCAATCCAATTAGTAATCAAGTAATTGAGAAGTCATTAAATCCTATAACAATCATCCAAAAATAAATACATATTGGATGTCAAATTATCGCATTTATATTAAATCATCATAACATGGGTTCATCAATGTCTTAGTAATTAAAACCCAAACTTAGCATTACAAAATCATAATTAATTGAAAGAATATAATCCTGACTATGGATTAATAGAAGGAATAAGATGAATTTTGAAATCTTGAATTTCTCCAATAGTTTCTTGATAAATCTTCAATTGTTTCTTATCTTCTTCGTCCAATGACCAAAGTTGAATCTTCAAAGAATTGAAATCTTGCAATTACTTCTTACTTCTCTCAAAATATCTATGAATTGACTTCTCTTTTCTTGTAATAATGGATGCAGATAATGTATGAGAGGTTCCCCTTAATGTATTATGCTCTTATGTATTTATAGGCCTCGAAATTTGGCTGAAAATTCTTTAAAAATTGTTTCCAAGAATAGTTTCATCTATTAAGGAAAGTTTCCTTTGTGCTCGCCTATTTTTGTCAATATGCAACTATCATTATTTTTGTCGTAACTTTCCTATTGAGGCGATTTAAAATGCATTGGAAAGACAGCTCAAGTGGCTACAACTTTATTAGAAATAACATTACATCAACACTAAATTTTACTCAAAATATATCTTTTGTTGGGAATTAATCTTGTATTTGGGATACAATTTAAGATAAAGGAAAACTTTGATCTTATGTTCCTAATTTGAACGTTTACTATTGCGAAAATGGATCTCAATCTCCTACTAATGATGTGAAACATAAGTTGTGTGGTTGAAAATTGATTTTTAAAAATACTTGATTATATTTCAGTCCTCTTTAAGTTTTAATTTCATCCAATTGACATCTAGCAATATTCATTTATCGTTTCGTGGTTCGAATAAATTATTCAAAGTTGCAATTGAGTTCTTAAACTTTGAATTTCACCATTTTTTGCATTTTTTTGCTTCTTTATCTTAATTTCACTTTTTATCATCGAGCTTCACCTAATAAGCGAAATGTACAATAAACCAACGTAATCTAACATAGACTCTATCTAGCTGATGAGACAAATAAAAAACAGTTATTGTTAAGAGCTTCATCTAGATTAAAAATCTTTGTTGCACGGAGTGAACTCAGTAGGATTTAAAATTATTATGTAGATTTAGATACGAGTTTTATTAATGAGTTGTGACAAAACCCACTAGAGAGCACATTTTGACTTGAGGGCCTATTTATTATGTATCAATGTCACATACTGTGGAAGTTTTTCAACTTAAATAAAGCAATCCACTGAATGCGTTAAAAATGCTCGAATATGTTAAGATAAGTCAATTAATTATATTTGGATATGGATTTTGTAATTATTGCTAGCATGATATGGGGAGTGCTAGAAATTCTATAGTTATCAGTCTGTATTATTTTATGGCCGTCTCAATCATGTGAAATCTGCTCTTCGTATGTATATCTTTAGAGTTATCAATTTAATTATCAAAAAAATAAAATAAAATAATAATAAAAATCCTTTAATCATTTTGACATTGTTTTAGAGAATGGTTACATGATTATATTTTTTCTAACCGTATCGTAAAATTTATTTTGCTGCAAATTCTTCTTCTTGACTGTTTGTTTTTCGTCCATTACTTTTTTCCCCTTCTATAACGATTTGACTAATTCAAAAAAATAGCAGTTTAAAATCTATGATAGAAAAAGCAAATATTGGTTTTGCTTTGTTGTGTGCTCTTCATTTGCAGGAAGTATCCTCACTAATCACTCTAGAATGACTTGATGATACTAAATACATCGAGAATCAAATGTGTATTGCAAAAAAATAGTTATTTTATGTTTTCTAGATGGAATCCCATCGCAGCTTGTTATGCAATTTCTTATACAGCAACATATATAACCCTAATAATTAAAAGAGAAAATTGCATTACATGTTAATTTTTGGCTTTGCATTTTCAAAAATGTCAATTTTGAAAGTCTTTACAAGATTGTCATTTTTGGACTTTTTTTTGTCTCTTTACAGAATTTAAATACCCTACATGGCCTTGAACTGACAACATGAAGAAGTTATACAAAAAGTGGATAAAATCAAAGAACCAATCACCTCCCAATTGTACTTAGAAATTTTGAACTATGCTGGTGGTACATTAGCATTTACCTAATGCTGTACCTAATGGCGAGATTTTGAGGAGATTTTGCCATAATCTCCTCCTCCCCCTTTTTTTGGTTAAGTGTAGGAAATTTTTGTTCCAAAAAAAAAAAAAAAGAAAAAGGAAAAAGAACAGCAAAAATTGAACCGAAAATGGAAACCCTCGTAATATTCACAGTTCACTCCCTTCCAATTTCCCTCCTTCAAGCTGAACATTAGGGAGATCGACATTAATCGATTGTAGAAGGAGGGAAGCCATACCAATCGTTCTCTTCACATTTTCCCTATTCAAGTTTCACATTTTCCTCATTCACATCGACAAACAACTGTAGAAGAGGGAAGCCTAGCAACGAGATTCAACCCAGTATGGATGGCGATGAAGTCGAGGGTGAGGGAGCCAGAGGCGAGGAACTCCACGGTGAGTACTGCAGCAATGGTGAAATAACTTTGCTTCCTTTTTGTGAAAGTTTTGATATATTTCAACAAGCTTGTGAAATAGTTCTTCTTCCTTTTTATTCGTTTGCTTCATCTCCTTCCTCCGCTACAGATAAGCAGACCGAAAGTAACCAACAAATTGAGCATCCGTCCGATAACATGGTAGACTGCAATGTGAAAAGTGGTAACTTAGTACATTAGTTATTTGGAATGCAATATTTTTCAATCTGTATGAAATTTTAGTTAATTAAATATTTGAATATGAGATATTTAATTGCTCAAATATAGGAATGGAGGTTTACTCATCCGAGTGCGTTAGTGATGATTGTTTCCCTGATGATAGGTTGGGAGTAGAAACTGAGATTTTCGTTTCGAAGGTTGGTATGAAATTTGACAGTGAGAAGGAGTTATTTGAATTCTAGAAGAAGCATGCTTACGAAATAGGGTTCCCTGTTAGAAAAAGAAACTCTAAGAAGGGTGATGATGGGGTTGTTCGATACGTGAGCTTTACTTGTAGTTGAGAAGGTCGACGGAAGACTAATAGAAGTACTTCTTTGAATCCTCCACCGACGATTGAAATAGGGTGCAGAGCTAGGTTGACAGCGTGTTCTGATGCTCGTGGAATATGGCAAATAAACGTTGTGCAGTTAGAACATAACCATAAGATAAGCCCATCTAAATCTAGGTTATATCGATGCATTCGAGAACTTAGTGCACACGTTAAAAAACGGCTTGAGGTCAATGACATAGCAGGGATCCCATTGCATAAAAGCTATAACTCAACTGTAGTGGAGGCGGGTGGATTCCAGAACATGACTTGTGTTGAAAAAGACTGTAGGAATTTCATTGATAAAGTATGGCATTTAAGACTTGGTGAAGGAGATGCTGCTGCATTACAGAGTTACTTTTCGAAAATGCAAGCATGCAGTCATGGTTTTTATTTTAGTATAGACTTGGATGAGGAGTCTAGGTTACGGAATGTGTTTTGGGCGGATAATAGATGCAGGCAAGCATATAAAGAATTCGATGATGTAGTTACTTTTGACACCACTTATTTGACTAACAAGTACGATATGCCATTCGCTCCTTTCGTAGGGATGAATCACCACGGGCAATCAACTTTATTTGGTTGTGGATTAGTTTCGAATGAAGATGCAAATACATTTGTTTGGTTATTTAAGACATGGCTTGAGTGCATGTGGGGTCAAGTTCCTGGTGGTATAATTACAAATCAAGATCGTGCTGTGCAAAATGCAATTGCAATTGTATTCCCCAATACTAAGCATAGATGGTGTTTATGGCATATTCTAAAGAAATTGCCAGAAAAGTTCGACGGTCATCCCGAAAAGGGTGCAATACTGTATGTCATTCACGATTTAGTGTACGATACATTAGTTTTGAGGAGTTTGAAGAAGGTTGGTCGAACATGCTTGTACATTTTCATTTGCAAGATAATGATTGGTTGAACGGACTTTATGAGAACCAAAGTCGTTGGGTACCATGCTATTTGAGAACTACATTCTGGGCGGGTATGTCAACCACCCAACGAAGTGAGAGTATGAACGCATTCTCCGATGGCTATGTGCGCTCAAAGACATCTTTAAAGCTATTTGTGGAGCAATACGAACGGGCTCTGAGAAGTAAAGTTGAAAAAGAATTTCAAGCTGATTTTAGATCATTCTTGCAAATGATTCCTTGTGCTACTAAGTATGAGATGGAAAAGCAATTTCAAGAAATTTATACAATCTCGAAATTCAAGGAGTTTCAAAAAGAATTCACCGAAAAGGTTTATTGTGAAGTACTATCCGTGAAGGAGTTATGTGGGGATAGCGAAGTACGAGGTTCGTGAAGATATCATCCTTGAGGAAGGGAGGAAGACAAAAATATTTACAGTTTCTTTTTGTAAAGACAATTGCGAAATTGTGTGTAACTATCATTTGTTTGAGTTTCGAGGCATTGTTTGCAAACACGCGGTCTCAGTTTTAATTCGGAATGAGGTGTCAGTACTTCCGGAAAAGTACATTTTACGAAGAAGGAGGAGAGACATGAGTAGACCTTACACGCGGGTGGTAACAACGTATGATGGTTTGGTGAGTACTCATGAGCAGTTGAGATATGAGCAGTTGTGTGCTGCTCTAACTAAGATAGCTGACTTGGTTGCAATTAATGAAGACCGTTCGAAGCAGTTAATGGAGTGGGTTGAATTGTAGACGAATGAATTGTTAAAATCGAAACATAATCATTTGGCCGCACATGGACTTGGAGGAGAGAATGTAGAAAGCTTCAACATTTTCGATCCGAAATGTGCAAAACGTAAAGGCGCTCCAAAGAAACTTCGTATGAAAAGTTTGTTGGAGTCGTAATAAGGTATGTTGTGAAGGCCATAATTAATTAACCACTAATTCTATTATTCATATGTCACAATTTTAATGTAAGTATATTGCAACACGTGCAGGTGACTCAGAACTCGACCTGTTTGAACAAATGTAGTTTGTCCAATGACAATGTGTCAAGCAACTTACCAGTGCAAGAGGCTCAAGTGATGACCATAGCATTTTCACAAGTGTGTGAGACACAAGATAACATGGAAGTAATAAGAAGTTTGCAATGATCCATCAAGAGGTAAAGTTGGCATTTTTTTTGTAACCCGTGCAGTTGGCATTTTTTGTAACCGATGCACTTGGCATTTTTTTGTAACCTGTGCACTTGGTTTTGTAATTAAACTAGAATGACCGCATCTTTTGATTTTGATTATGATTATGTGGCTGAACAAAAATGACCACTAACTTTTGTAGTTACTCTGCCTTCTTAATGTCTGAGGCATCTTTTGGTTATTATTTTAGTACAGTTGCAGCATTTTTAGCTCACCAGAAACATATAAATTTTAGTATACCAGCAGCTTTTTTAGTAAACCAGCAGCATTTCAGCTCACCAGCAGCACCAACAGCATTTTAGTTGTTTAGGTGTTTATTTCAGTTGTATTGCCAATTCAGTTCACCACCACCAGCATATTCAAATCAACACCAACATATTTAGATCACCAATTTGCCTGGGTTGATTTTAATTGAAAATTGGAAACTAATTGTTCCTACAATAATAAGTTCACATTCACAGCCACCCAAATGAACACCAAACTCAACAGCACAATAAACACCAAAATTAACACCAACAACCAAAGGACAAATACTGAAGTCTCATTAATATTGGTGAATCAGATTACAGTATCTTCCCACATACAAAAGTGAAGAACACTAGTTAGGACCACTAATTCACCACAGCAACATTTTTTCCTCAATTTTACAGTCACCCAACTGAACTCCAACTACACATACACAACACACTACACCTAAAAGAATACATACTACACATCACAAGTGGTAGGGAGGGAAACTAACGACAAAATAATAGGACCAAGAGAATTTATGTTCTCCAGAAGAAGGGCAGTCACAGCAAGACAGTGTAGCCACCACTTGCAGTCTGCAGTTTTCTCTCTACAAGGCCGAGAAAGCTCCTCAACTACCCCAGCACAAATTTTTCAAATTCTCCGGCAACTGCAGGTGACTTTTGCCAATTCTATGGCAGCCCGATCTCTCTTTCCACCTAAATTAATACCATCTCCTATGACAATTTCAATTCCATTGGCATCCATTTCATGAAACGGGGGTCATGCAATAACTCCTGAACAAATCCACTAGCTACTTTTTTGTTTGAAGCATCAGTTAAGTCAAGCATATTACCAAGAAGTAGCAATTGTCGAGACGCAAAACGATAATTTGGTCCTGTAAAAATCAGGTGGTATTGTTCACGGTTGAGTGTGGTGCTCTGCCTAAAGGTGCTAAGTCCAGAATATCAACAGGTACTAACTTTTTCGAAGTCGAGACAACCCACATTCGCAGGTCAGGAATTCAACTCCACATCAGAACAACCCACATTTGCAGGTCAGGAATTCAAATGGTAGTGCTCTGCGTGCTGACTTTTTCAACTCAGCACCTTTCTGGTCTTCAAGCTCGGATTCAAAGTGAAAACGAAAAAAGTTTTAGACGTTCAAATTTTCGTCGCCGATGGAATCTGGACATCGAACTCGATTTTCGCCTTCAAGGTTTTTCGTTGTTGGAGAGATTTGGGGAAAATCTATTTGAGAGGAGGGTCCAAATTTGGGGAAATTTTGAAATGAGGGTTCTCATCTATTATTAAATAATCAGGCCGGGTCTAGTTTTGGGCCAACTTGTTTTAAAAATTTGAAATCCCCACCTCCAGTTCCTTGTTTCAAAATTCACGATATTTTTATTCAAGTTCTTGTCACCTCACCATTAGGTACACCATTAGGTAGTGGCTGATGTACCACCAGCATTATTGAAAAATTTTGGGGAAAATTTTGACAAACCCAAAACCAAACCATGGTTCCAGGGATGGACCAGCAATTAAATTATTGAAGCAACCATCCCCTGCCATAGACAATCACGAGAGAACCTCTCCCCTCTCATTGCTAACGCTGAAGTAGAACCCACCAACCCGACGATCAAAACCCAGTCTCAGACTCCCTGCTGCCGGCGATTCTACGAATGGCAAGAAAATGTTCACGAGAGGAACCTCCCACTACCTAACGCTGCATAAAGACCCAGTAGCCCACAATTGAAAAACACGTCGCTGACTCCCTCCTGCCATCGATTCAACGATTGGAATGGAAAAATCGCAATCGGCAAAACCGCAAACGATAAGAAAGGGAAAACAGCAAAGGATTCAGCCTGCTCCTTCCTATCGTCATTTCTACTTGCTTCCACTCGTCCACATTGAAATCACCAATTGCAATTCAAACCTTAATCTGAGTGATAAGGTTAGTACATTAACAATTTTGATTTAGTAATTTTTCTTCCTGTCCAGCGACACCGGTTGACTAATTATGATTTCGGCCTTTGTGAACGATGAATGCATGAATTTATGAAACTCAAAATCTGTGATTTGTGATTTTTGAATGGCTGAATTCGTCTGCTTCTATACCTGTTGGTTTTTTGATTGTCTCTTGAATTTGTGATTTTCTGAATATGTGATTTGTAAATTTGCTTTGGAGAATTAATGTGTTTTGTGTTTTTGATATGTAAGATTTAGTTTGGAACTTCATCAAAAATTCAAACAGAGGTGGTGATTATTATTACAAGATCATGTATTTTTACCTTCTTAATGGTGATTATGTTCAGCTTTCCAAGTGAAAATGTCTTTTGACTCGTAGATAAATTGGGCGTTACTTTATGGTCTCTGCATTAAGAAGAAGTAAAGGTAGTTTCACAATCCTATGTTAATAATGTACCTAACATTTGCTTGTTTTTATAGAGCCAATGCTGTAATGTGGAAGTTTCGTTGTTTATCTTCTTATCCTGCATTTGCTTTGTAATGTTGTTGTGATATTTTGTTGTCTATCTAGCTCCTACTATGTGGAGATGACTGGCTGATTTGGTCGGATGATTGTGAATATTTTACTTGCCATATATTTTAAATTAAAAATTGACTTCTATGACCATGTTATATTTAACATTTCAAAAATAGTAAGCTATAAGATAAACATATAAACAATTTCTAATATACTAATCTATCAAAATGGATGATGAATCCAATAGTAATGTCTTCTTGATGAAAGAATAAAGAAGATGGTTAAGAGGTTAAGTTTTGTTAATGATAGAAAAAATTGGTTTATGATTACTTTTCAAAATCTTTTATCTTTTTTTAATTAACAAAATTCATATTACCCAATATAATATACGTATATCCAATGTTTAATGTATACAAATTAAATCATCACGCCATAACATTAACGGCATTCAAATCGAGCATTAAATGCTCCTAAAAATGTATCATTAAGGGTAATTTGGACTTCTCACACAAAAAAGTGTCATTTTTAGCACCATTAATAGAAATGAAAAATTTTGGTAGACTTTTTTTATTTTTTTATTTTTTTTATGTAACATTGGATGAATTTGGTCCTAACTTTTTCCTCTAGTCTACCCAAGTCAATCTATAATCACTTTCTTCTTTACCACCTACGATACAAACTAAATATTGTATCCGTTAAACATTTACATCTTGAAGTAGCAAGTTGCAGGCACAATTCACGCGGAGACTGTAGCAACTTACAGATTTGTCTTTTGAGTCGAATAACAGGTTATCAAACAACCCCTTTGATCTTATACATTGTGATATATGGGGGACCTTACCATGTGACCTCACAATCTGGACACAATTATTTTCTAACCTTGGTAGATGATTGTTCTAGATTTACATGGATATATCTGTTCAGGAATAAATCAGATGCTAAGACCATCATTCCTAGATTTTTCAGCATGGTACATACCCAATTCAATGCTAATATAAGAATGCTCTGATACCACATCAGATATTTGAATGAAGAATCTTGTTTTATTGATCTGAAAATCTGGAGAAAAATGAACACACAAGTCTCTATAAATAGTGGCAAGTATTGACGCCAAAATGAAAATGAGCTGGACTAACTAACTAACTAAACAGGTGCCAGCTGGTTAACTAAAATTGATCTATGTACAGTACGTTTATGTACAAGTCCTAATAAAAACGCTGCGATAAGCGGGTCCCATCGACGGCTTCCCATCCTTGGCTTGCTTAGCCGGCTCCACTTCTATGATAAACCTCTTATCCGCCATTTTCGATCCTCCTGATTTCCCCCTGTAACAAGATATACTTAAATATGTAAAAATGCGTACGTAATGTGATGCTGATTAGATAGATAGGAATTTCTCACTAACGCGAAATTATCAAGTTTTAGTTTTGTGTACAGTGTATATTAGTTATAAAGGGTGGCTATGCATATGTGATTGAAAACTTGCTGGCTATATGTCGCAACTGAATTTATTTTTGACAATCGAAACTTATTTTACTAACTCACATAATTTATATCCTGTTAGAATCAAGCTATCCAATTAAATTTTTTGATTTGTTAATTTAAAAGGAACATGACTGAAAAACCTGTCGCTGACTCCCTCCTGCCATCGATTCAAGGATTGGAAAGGAAAAATCACAATCAGCAAAATCGCAAACGATTGGAAAGGGAAAACAGCAAAGGATTCAGCCTGCTCCCTCCTATCGTCATTGCTACTTGCTTCCTGTAGTCCACAGTCAAATCGCCAATTGCAGTTCAGACCCTAATCTTAGTAATAAGGTTAGTACATTAACAATTTTGATTTAGTAATTTTTCTTCCTGACCAGCGACTCCGGTCGACTAATTATGATTTCAGCCTTTGTGAACGGGGAATGTATGAATTTATGAAACTCAAAACCTGTGATTTGTGATTTTTGAATGGTTGAATTCGTCTGCTTCTATAACCTGTTGGTTTTTTTGAGGCTTTCTTGAATTTCTGATTTTGTCAATATGTGAATTGTAAATTTGCTTTGGAGAATTGATATGTTTTTTGTGTTTTTGATATGTAAGATTTAGTTTGGGAACTTCATCAAAAATTCAAAATAGAGGTGGTGATTATTATTACAAGATCATGTATTTTTACCTTCTTAATGGTGATTATGTTCAGCCTTCCAAGTGAAAATGTCTTTTGACTCGTAGATAAATTGGGCGTTACTTTATCGTCTCTGCATTAAGAAGTAAAGGTAGTTTCACAATCCTATGTTAATAATGTACCTAACATTTTCTTGTTTTTATAGAGCCAATGCTGTAATGTGGAAGAAGTTCATTGTTATCTTTTTATCCAGCATTTGCTTTGTAATGTTGTGATATTTTTGTTGTCTATCTGGCTCTTATTATGTGGAGATGACTGGCTGATTTGGTCGGATGATTGTGAATATTTTACTTGCCATATATTTTAAATTAAAAATTGACTTCTACGACCATGTTATATTTAACATTTCAAAAATAGTAAGTTATAAGTTAAACATATAAACAATTTGTAAGAGACTAATCTCTCAAAATGGATAATGAATCCAATAGCTATGTCTTCTTGATGAAAGAATAAAGAAGATGGTTAAGAAGTTGAGTTTTGTTAATGATAGAAGAAATTTGTTTATGATTACTTTTCAAAACCTTTTATCTTTTTTTATGAACAAAATTCATATTACCCAATATAATAGACGTATATCCAATGTGCAATGTATACAAATTAAATCATCACACCATAACATTAATGGCATTCAAGTCGAGCATTAAACGCTCCTAAAAACATATCATTAAGGGTAATTTGGACCTCTCACACAAAAAAGTGTCATTTTTAGCACCATTAATAGAAATGACAATTTTGGTAGATTTTCAAATTTAGTGACATCTATGAAAAATCCGTGAATTAAAACAGGAATTCCACCAACTTTAGGTTTTCTCTTTTGAATACTTCGTGGATTGTCTTCATCAATATAGTTTCACACCTCAAGGTCCGATGGTCGTTTGGATAGATTGTGTAATTTAAAGAATTCTTATTCATCCTTCAACCTCAAGGCCAACTCACCTTTCTCCATGTCAATCAATTTTGACATGTTGCTAGGAAGGTCGACTCAAGATTGTTCGAATATTTTGATCTTCATCTATGTCAAGAACAAGGAAATCCATCTAGAATACCAATTTTCCAGCTTTAATTAGTACATCATCGACTTTGTCTCTTGGATATTTGATGCTTTCATTATCCATTTGCGGTGACTCCATTATTTCCTTTACGATATGTTGATGTAGAGTTTCTTTAGCTCATCCAAAAGCTTCTCAAATTGTTCGTCGACCTTCTTTTTTTGCAATCTCTAGGGAAATGGGACATGAACATAAGTCTTGATAGAAACTGTTGCCTAACCTGTAGATTATCCGACTTCTAATCTGTAACTATTTTTGCTAGTTGTTCAGATTTATCCACTTGCTCCTCATTTGTGGAAGTTACATTTTCATTTAATACTATCTATCTCTTAACTACAATTTATGGTAGTTGAACCCTACCCCGCGTAATAATTACCTGAACTAGAGTTAGTGCTTTCACAAGTGATTTCTCGATTACCTATCAAAAACAAGTGATTTCTCGATTATTTCATTCTCCACAACTTTTATTACCATCACATGCTGTTTAGGATTTGTCTTAGTTTCACTTGACTGGGCTTCTAGTAGTCTCTTTGAAAGTGTCTTAGCTATTTGTCCTGTTTAATTATCCAAAATCTTTATAGCATCCAGTTGGACTTGAAAATTTTTCTCAATTTGTTGTATGAATTTAGTTGATACTTCAACCATAGGTTGATGACATTGCGATTTCACTCAATGCTTCTTCCCGTGAGGGTTTTTATTCTGGTTGTTGGAAACCTAGTGATGTATTTTGATATGTAGTGCCTTGAGAAGATTGATAGTTGCTCCAAGAAAAGTTTGAGTGATTTCTTCGACTCAAATTGTATGTATTGGAATGAGGATTCTTGTGTTATCTCTGAAAATTTTATATGTGATCTCTGAAATTTTTTTTATGTGATTCACATCATCAACTGATTGCACAAATGGACTTCCCACATTACAATTCGCACTTTAATGATTACACCTATAATACTTGCATCTTGGCCTAGCTGTTTGAACTGCTTTCATTGTTTGATTGGTTGCCCAATTATCTACCTTTTCAGCTAGTGCTGCAACTATGCTGAAATAGCTATCATTGAGTCAACCTCATGCATCCTAGCAGCTCCTTTTCCACCCGATCTTTCCGCTAGCCATGGTGCATTGGTGAATGCTAGATCTTCTATGATTTGATACACTTGATCCACTGTCTTTCTTGTAATTGACCCAATCACAAGCAAAGTCAACGTTACCCTCCTATTCGGAGTCAAGATATTGTAGAAGTACTGGACTTGTAGCCAATTTTGCAACCATTGTTGTGGACATTTTTGAAGCAGACGTTTTTACCTATTTCATACTTCATAATAGCACTTTGAATTAAGTTGTGAGAATCTAGGGATCTCATCTCTCAACTTGGCAATCCTTTTTGTGAGAAATATTTATTTAAGAACTTCTGGCTCAAATTGTCTCAAATCGTGATGCTGTGAAGTGGGAATGTGTCAAATTATTCCGTAGCTAAATCTCAAAGTATAAGGAAATGGCCTCAGTCGAATTGCATCACTAGAAGCCCTTGGATATTAAATTATTGCACACATATCCAAAAATTTTTAGACATGAATATTTGGATTATCAATTGGTCTCCCAAAGAGCTACAACACAATTTGGAGCATGTTTATTACATCCGTCCTTAAGTGAAAATTTGCTTGCCCGAATGCTGGATAGGCTATGCTTGATCTGCTTTCTATGATCACTGGAATAATGTATGCTCTCATTAGTTTCTCATTCTTATTACCCGCAGCTACAATTTGATGTGCTATATTTATAATCAACTCAACAAATACTTGATTTAGTATATTTTTTGCCCTAGTTTTGCTTGCCATTTTTGTTGTGCTTGCATCTGCTCTTTTCTTCTTAACATGAATGTTTGTTCAATTTCTAGATCAAATTGAGCATGATCATCGTACCTCAAACATTACATGCAAGATCCTAGAACTAAAAAGATAAAGCTCTGTAATACTTTTCTAATATGAAAATGAAACTAATAAAGAAAAAAAATCAAATCAAAGCTAAAAATAACTAAAATCTATTAAATATAATAGTCCCCCATAACGACGTCAAAAACTTGATCGTTCGATTTTTTGCACAAGTGTACGGTGTCAAGAACAAGTACTAAAGTGATAAGTAGGATATCATTCCCATGAAGATTATGTACTTGAAGGATCAATTAATTCTAGCTCTAATCAAATAGCCAATTGTATTTGAAGAATTTATATTATTTAATCTAATTAAACCAAGAATTTTAGTGAGCAAATTATGAAGTTTTGTAAATTAAGATGAGATGTTACTAAGATCTCGAATGCCGTTTATTAATCTGTTTCAATGTAATCAAATAACATGACAATAGGTGTAAATTCTTGTTGATCAATGTTCCTAAGTTAATTAGAAATATATCTCAACGTCAATTAAATATATTATAACAATGTGCCCTTCCTATATTTCTTTGAAAAATGTGAACATGAAAGAAGTTATTAAAACCATAGTATATTTCTATCCTATATCGTACTTTACAATGGTTATTATGAAGTGCTTTCTTATTGTTTCTTTCGAAATCAATAAAATTCACAATCAATCTAATTAGTGATCAAGTAATTGACAAGTCAGAAAATCCTGTAACAGTCATCCAAAAATACATACATATCTGAAGTCAAATTATCGTATTTATATTACATCATCATAACGAGGGTTCATCAATGTCTTAGTAATTAAAAAGCTAAGTTAGCATTACAAAATCATAAAAAATCATAAATAATGAAAAGAATATAATCCTGACTATTGATAATTAAAAAGAATAAGATGAATTTTGAAATCTTGAATTTCTCCAATAGCTTCTTGATGAATCTTCAATTGTTTCTTATCTTCTTCATCCAATGACAAAAGTTGAATCTTCAAAGAATTGAAATCTTGCAAACCTCTCTCGAAAGATCTGTGAATTGACTTCTCTTTCCTTGTAATAAAGGATGAAAATAATGTATGAGAGGTTCCCCTTAATGTATTTTGCTCTTATGTATTTATAGGCCTCGAAGTTTGGCCGAATATTTGTTAAAGATAGAATCTTAGAATAATTTAAATCTAATAAGAAAAGTTGCCATTGTGCTTGCCTATTTTTGTCTCTATGCAGTTATCAATATTTTTGTTATAACTTTGTTTTTTGATATCCGATTGAGTTGTTTCAAAATGCATTGGAAAGACAACTCAAATGACTAAATTTTACTGGAAATAACATTTCATCAACACTAAATTTTATTAAAATATTGAAACTCATTTTTTCAAAATATGGGAAAGATTCAAAAAATTGAAACTCATTTTTTTAATGCAGCTCCGAAATAATTTGCTTTTAGGTAGTTGGGTTAATATAAGTTACCTATTGTAGTTGTACCCGGTGATATTTTACAACATAAACTTTATTTATAATAGAATGTAGATCTAAATTCATACTAAATTCTCGTTCAATGTTTAACGTTCAACAATCAGCAAGAAAATTATCATCCATTTTGTTACGAATTTTCGTCTTCACATGTTTTGTTGCTGAAAATGTTCGCTCCACAATCGCCGTTGAAACAAGTAGTGTCAGTACTAAACAAATCAATTTAATCAAAATGACATAACTCTCCGACCTTCTACTTGCATCCCATTCTCGACATAAATCAGAAAGTGTAGTTACTTGAAAATGAGGATGACAAGGTTCTTCCTTTCTTGGAAGAAGGTCGATCTTCTTTCATAATAAATTTAAAAGCATAAAAATCAAAATGCTTCAATATCCCATAAAGGTATAAATATAATTGATAAAACTATAACCATAAACCATCAACACAAATTTCACAGTTGTGCACGGTAGATTGCTTAACGATTTTGTTACCAATACATTATCTTTGTTTAATTAATAATTACCAATAGGTAACTTTCCGAATTTCCAAGTCCAACTTCCAACAATCCAGTAAGCTAAAATTTTTCAAGGCCCATGATTTGCTTAATTGCTTTGCACAATATTATGATTTCCAAAACAACAATATAATACATGTGAATGCACAATTACCAGTAGGCTCTAAGCTAAGGCAGTAACTGGTAAGTTAAAATCTTTAAACCAATTTACTGTTTGCTATGAAATGAGATTTTTCATCAAAAGTTAGAGAATCAATGTTGAACCTCCTCAACTAGTTCAACAGCCCCTGGACCCCCTTCTTAACAAATAGCACAATACATCAAAATGCTTCACCTACAAGCCAATTAAACCAAAAAAAATAAATAAGTAAAAAAATAAAAATAAATAAATAAATCCTATTTTATGAATAACAATAATAAATCCTAAATTTGAAAGAATTATTTCAATTGGTTTTGCAAGGGAACGTGATTACGTGAAGAAAGATGGGAAGAAATGGGTGTTGAATCTGTTGATACAAATTAAATAAGCTGTGGCAAAAAATTGAGCATAAAATTATATAAATAAGTGGGCCAAATATCAAAACAAAAATTCATTTGAGGAATTGTAGGTGGGCTAATAGATTACAATTAAAACCACAAAAATAAAATAAAATTTAGAGTATTAGGCCTGGGCAACAGTGGACCCTAAATCAGCCCATGGCTATCATTAAGTCAACTTCTTGCATCCTTGCAGCTCTTTTTCCACTTGATCTTTCTGCAGGCTGTAGCGCATTAGTATATGCTAGATCTTCCATGATTTGATACATTTGATCCGCTGTCTTTCTCATAATTGACCCATCACAGGCAAAGTCAACGTTATCCTACTAGTTAGAGTTCAGATATTTTAAAGTACTGGACTTGTAGCCACTTTTGTAACCTTTGATGTGGACATTTTCTAAGCAAACCTTTTTATCTCTTTCATACCTCGTAATGACACTCTGAATTAAGTTATGAGAATGTAGTGATCTCATCTCTCAACTTGGCAATCATTTTTTTGTGGGAAATATTTATTAAAGAACTTCGGGGTCAAATTGTCACAAGTCATGATGCTGTGAAGTGGGAACGTGTCCTACCATTCCGTCGAAAAATCTCTCAGAGCGTAAGAAAAGGGCCTCAGTCTAACTGCATCACTGAAAACCCTTGGATATTAAATTATTGCACGCATATCCAAAAATTTTGAGATATGAACATTTGGATTATCAATTGGTCTCCAAAATGGCTACAACACAATTTGGAGCATGTTTATTGCATTCGTCACTAAGTGAAAATTTTCTTGCCCGAAGCCTGGATGGGCTATGTTTGATATGCTCTCTACGACCGGTTGAACAATGTATTCTCTCATTAGTCTCTCATTCTTATTACCCGTAGCTATGATTAGATGTGCTATATTTACAATATCTCAACAACTACTTGATTTAGTATATTTTTTGTTGCTGATTCTGCTTGCCATTTTTGTTGTGCTTCTATCTGTTCTTTTCTTCTTAACATGAATGTTCGTTCGATTTCTAGATCAAATTAAGCATGATCACCATGCCTCGAACATTCCATGCAAGATCTTAAAAATAAAAAAATAATGCTCTGTAATACTTTTTTTAATTTGAAATTAAAACTAATAAAGAAAAAAAATCAAATTAAGCTAAAAGTAACTAAAACTAATTAATTATAGTAGTCCCCCATAATGATGCCAAAAACTTGATCTTTTGATTTTTTGCGCAAGTATACGGTGTCACAAACAACTACTAAAGTGATCAGTAGGATATCATTCCCGTGAAGACTATGTACTTAATCAAAGATCATCAATTCTAGCTCTAATCAAATATCAAATTGTATTGAAGAATTTATACTATTTAATCTAATTAAACTAAGAATTTTAGTGAGCAAATTATGAAGATTTTGTAAATTAGATAAGATGTTGCTAAGACTTCGAATGCCCTTTATTGATCAATGTTCCTAAATTAATTAAAAGTATATCTCGACGTCAATTAAATATATTATCTCATGAGTTCTTTCTATATCTCTATGAAAAATGTGAACATGAAAGCAGTCATTAAAACCCTAGTATATCTTTATCCCGTATCGTACTTTACAATGGTTATTATAAAGTGCTTTCTATTGTATTGTTTCTTTCGAAATCAATAAATCCAATTAGTGATCAAGTAATTGAGAAGTCAATAAATTCTATAACAATCATCCAAAAAAAAAATACATATTGGATGTCAAATCATCGCCTTTATATTAAATCATCATAACAAGGGTTCATCAATGTTTTAGTGATTGAAAACCCAACTTAGCATTACAAAGTCATAAGAAACTGTAATTAATTTAAAGAATATAATGCTGATTATGGATAATTAAAAGGAATAAGTTGAATTTTGAAATCTTGAATTTCTCTAATGGCTTCTTGATGAATCTTCAATTGTTTCTCATCTTCTTCGTCCAATGACCAAAGTTGAATCTTCAAAGAATTGAAATCTTGCTTCTCTTTTCTTGTAATAATGGATGAAAATAATGTATGAGAGGTTCCCCTTAATGTATTATGATCTTATGTATTCATAGGCCTCAAAATTTGGTTGAATATTCATTAAAGATCGAATCCAAGAATAATTCAAATCTAATAAGGAAAGTTGCCTTCGTGCTCGCCTATTTTTGTCTCCGCGCAACTATAAATATTTTTGTCATAACCTTTTTTTTGGATATCCAATTGAGATGATTCAAAATACATTGAAAGACAACTCAAATGGATACAACTTCACTAGAAATAGCATTTTGTCAAGACTAAATTTTACTCAAGTTATATGTTTTGCTGGGAATATTAATCTTGAATTTGGGCAACAATTTAAGATAAAGGAAAACTTTGATTTTTTATTTTTCCCAATTCAAATGTTTGCTATTCTAAAAATGGGTCTCAATCTCCCACTTATTAAAGATCTGAAATATAAGTTGTGCGGTTGAAATTTGATTTGTGAAAATACTTTTAATTGCATCCAATTGATTTCTAACAATCTTCAATTATCGTTTTGTGGTTAGAATAAACTATTAAAAAGTTGCATCTGAGTTCTCAAACTTTGAATTTCACCATTTTAACCATTTTTTCCCTTCTTTAGTTTAAGTTCTCTTTCAATCATCGTGTTTCACCTAATAAACGAAATATACAATAAATTAGGTTATAATTAATTAAAAGCACTATTAAATGTCTTTATTTTTAGGTCCTAATAAGTGTAATAACTACACTTATCACCTTGCATACTACAAAATATTGTAATCAAACCCAATAAACAACTATATATCTGAAAACTTCAAATTAGTCAATGGAACATGGGAAAGATTCAAAAATTGAAACTCATTTTTTCATGCAACACCGGATTAATTTGCTTTAAGCTAGTTGGGTTAATTTAGAGATGTATTCAAGTCATTGACTACTATTTTTATTTTTATTTTTATTTTTTTTATTTTTTTGAACCTCACTAACCAAACAGGCTATAATTAATTGTTTAGATTATAATTAATTAATAGCACATGACTAGTTGACTTCCAAACACAATTTGTGTGAAGTCACCGTCGACACCCTAACTGATTGTAATATGTAAATTATTTAATGATCAATTAATATTGTTAAGGAAGACTTCAATCTTTAAATTATGAGGAAGTCATTTAATAATATAATATATATATATACCCACCCCCCC
>NC_036253.1:23549139-23562017 GCF_002742605.1 Olea europaea var. sylvestris | reverse complement strand
CAACCCCAATCCCTTCAATCGCCAGCGAACATGGAAATTTGTAAAATAGATTCCTTCTCACGTTAGTGTCCCATATTAAAAATCAAAGGATATTAAAAATTAATAAATTTTATTTTTCAACAAGTTTTTGAAGTGCTAACACGTGAAAATGTGACATTTATATTGTTTGTCGAATAGTAATCCATTTAAACAATAAACTGAACTAAAGATTGAGACAACTTGATTTTCAATAACAAGTGGAAATCATTTTAATTGATTTTCTAATTGTATGATTTGTAGATTTAACCTTTTTTAAGGACTTATTAAAATAATATTGCTGAAGCTGGCCTCTGGCAAGCAACCAAATTAATACTAATTGGTCTCCTCACCAAAAACCCTTGGATATTCAATTATTGCACACATATCCAAAAATTTGGAGATATAAACATTTGGATTATCAATTGGTCTCCCAAATAATTGCAACACAATTTGGAGCATGTTTATTACATCCGTCCTTAAGTGAAAATTTGCTTGCCTGAATGCTGGATAGGCTATGTCTGGTCTGCTTTCCACGACCAGTGGAACAATGTAATCTCTCATTAGTCTCTGATTCTTACTACTCGTAGCTACGATCGGATGTGCTATATTTATAATCATCTCAACAACTAATTGATATAGTATATTTTTTGCCGCTAGTTTTACTTGCCATTTTTGTTGTGCTTCTATCCGTTCTTTTCTTCTTAACATGAATATTCGTTCGATTTCTAGATCAAATTGAGCATGATCATCGTGCCTCGAATAGTACATCTTAAAAATAAAAAGATAAAGCTCTGTAGTACTTTTTTAATATGAAACTGAAACTGAAAAGAAAAAAAAATTCAAATTAAAGCTAAAGGTAACTAAAACTAATTAATTATAATAGTCCTCCCATAACGATGCTAAAAACTTGATTGTTCGATTTTTTGTGCAAGTGTACAGTGTTGCAAACACGTACTAAAGTGATAAATAGGATATCATTCTTAAGAAGACTATGTACTTAATCAAGGGTCAATCAATTCTAGCTCTAATCAAATATCCAATTGTGTTTGAAGAATTTATACGATTTAATCTAATTAAACTAAGAATTTTAGTGCGCAAATTATGAAGGTTTTGTAAATTTACATGAGATGTTGCTGAGACCTCGAATGCCCTTTATTAATCTGTTTCAATGTAATTAAATAACGTGACAATACATGAAATTCTTGTTTGTAACGCCCCGAATTCTAGCAACCCGAAACGTTACGAAACATGAAGTTATCCAAGTGCTTGAAGCAAATAATTTTAATATAATGAGAAATTTAGTAAAATTGAATAGCCTTTAACAAAAGATAAATTAAATTTAATAAAATATGTAGAACGTTTTGAAATCATATCCTTCATCAACCATTAATAAAGACTAGTTCTAACAGACAATGAAATTAGGACTAATTGAAAAATATAACATCACTCACAATTTAGTCTAAAAACAAAAAATAATAAATAATAAAATAATAAAATGTTATTTAAAATTCTAATGTTCTCAAAAATTAAAGTACATCATGTTCAGTCCCTTCAATCGCCAGCGAACATGGAAATTTGTAAAATAGATTCCTTCTCACGTTAGTGTCCCATATTAAAAATCAAAGGATATTAAAAATTAATAAATTTTATTTTTCAACAAGTTTTTGAAGTGCTAACACGTGAAAATGTGACATTTATATTGTTTGTCGAATAGTAATCCATTTAAACAATAAACTGAACTAAAGATTGAGACAACTTGATTTTCAATAACAAGTGGAAATCATCAACCCCAATCCCTTCAATCGCCAGCGAACATGGAAATTTGTAAAATAGATTCCTTCTCACGTTAGTGTCCCATATTAAAAATCAAAGGATATTAAAAATTAATAAATTTTATTTTTCAACAAGTTTTTGAAGTGCTAACACGTGAAAATGTGACATTTATATTGTTTGTCGAATAGTAATCCATTTAAACAATAAACTGAACTAAAGATTGAGACAACTTGATTTTCAATAACAAGTGGAAATCATTTTAATTGATTTTCTAATTGTATGATTTGTAGATTTAACCTTTTTTAAGGACTTATTAAAATAATATTGCTGAAGCTGGCCTCTGGCAAGCAACCAAATTAATACTAATTGGTCTCCTCACCAAAAACCCTTGGATATTCAATTATTGCACACATATCCAAAAATTTGGAGATATAAACATTTGGATTATCAATTGGTCTCCCAAATAATTGCAACACAATTTGGAGCATGTTTATTACATCCGTCCTTAAGTGAAAATTTGCTTGCCTGAATGCTGGATAGGCTATGTCTGGTCTGCTTTCCACGACCAGTGGAACAATGTAATCTCTCATTAGTCTCTGATTCTTACTACTCGTAGCTACGATCGGATGTGCTATATTTATAATCATCTCAACAACTAATTGATATAGTATATTTTTTGCCGCTAGTTTTACTTGCCATTTTTGTTGTGCTTCTATCCGTTCTTTTCTTCTTAACATGAATATTCGTTCGATTTCTAGATCAAATTGAGCATGATCATCGTGCCTCGAATAGTACATCTTAAAAATAAAAAGATAAAGCTCTGTAGTACTTTTTTAATATGAAACTGAAACTGAAAAGAAAAAAAAATTCAAATTAAAGCTAAAGGTAACTAAAACTAATTAATTATAATAGTCCTCCCATAACGATGCTAAAAACTTGATTGTTCGATTTTTTGTGCAAGTGTACAGTGTTGCAAACACGTACTAAAGTGATAAATAGGATATCATTCTTAAGAAGACTATGTACTTAATCAAGGGTCAATCAATTCTAGCTCTAATCAAATATCCAATTGTGTTTGAAGAATTTATACGATTTAATCTAATTAAACTAAGAATTTTAGTGCGCAAATTATGAAGGTTTTGTAAATTTACATGAGATGTTGCTGAGACCTCGAATGCCCTTTATTAATCTGTTTCAATGTAATTAAATAACGTGACAATACATGAAATTCTTGTTTGTAACGCCCCGAATTCTAGCAACCCGAAACGTTACGAAACATGAAGTTATCCAAGTGCTTGAAGCAAATAATTTTAATATAATGAGAAATTTAGTAAAATTGAATAGCCTTTAACAAAAGATAAATTAAATTTAATAAAATATGTAGAACGTTTTGAAATCATATCCTTCATCAACCATTAATAAAGACTAGTTCTAACAGACAATGAAATTAGGACTAATTGAAAAATATAACATCACTCACAATTTAGTCTAAAAACAAAAAATAATAAATAATAAAATAATAAAATGTTATTTAAAATTCTAATGTTCTCAAAAATTAAAGTACATCATGTTCAGAATCTATTAGTCTAATAGCATATCCATCCATTGTCGTCCATCATACTTATTTTTACCTGAAACTTGTAAATAAAGAGGGATGTGAATAACGAATTATACTCAATGAGATGCTTGGTACTCCACATTTAAATCAAATATGAAATTATGCATAAATTCTCTTACCAACATAAAATGAGAATAATTACACCATGAGAAATAATAATCTAGCAAGCATTGCAAAAATAACGTAAAAGTTAAATTGTGCCTTAAAATGTATCATGATTTCTCCCCAAGGAACCATGAACTGAAGTAATTAAATTCACACATAACAGCGCATTTTAAAGATGTGG
The DNA here is from genome assembly GCF_002742605.1 of Olea europaea var. sylvestris. NCBI lineage: Eukaryota > Viridiplantae > Streptophyta > Magnoliopsida > Lamiales > Oleaceae > Olea > Olea europaea. The sequence goes on along the minus strand of NC_036253.1, from coordinate 23,558,322 downwards.
AAAAAAATCACTAATAGCACTGAGCATCTCACCTTACGTAATGAATCTTATATTATAATATGCACTTGGAAAGAAAAATTGTGGGAACTTGTTTTGCTGAGATTTTTCTCTTGATTGCTTGTGAGATTGAATAAAATATAGTAGATTGCTTTGGGTATAAAGCCATAGTAAATATAGAGGAAAATTTAAAGAGGGAGAGAGAACGGGCACGTATAAGTGTACTGCAGAATAAGGAGTTAATTGTATAATGCTTAAAGTTTGCTGTCATATATAGTATACGAAAATATGGGGCAGTGACCGTAGGGTAGTCAAGTTAGGATTAAAATTCTAAAATTTCGTCCACTCTTCCCAGAAATTGGTTTGGACTCCTAGATTCCTATTTGATATAATTTGATTGGAGATTGACTACTGGTTTTGATAAGTTCCAAATCCACTACAATTATAATAAGGAGACACAATAATTGCACATCCTGTGCACACGTGGAAAAGTAAGGCAATTTGGTCTCCTAATTACATGTGTTATACTTGTTTTATTCTAATACAAACAACTTAAACAAATAATTAATTATTCTCCTATCTTCGATTAAATCAAAATAAATGGCAGAATGTTTCCAATTCAATTTTTGCACAACTTAACTAGTTTAAATTAATTAGAGTCCTAACTAATCTAATACTAAGGTTTATTAAAGAAAACTGATGTAATTCAAATCCCACGTAATTAAGGGTTTACATTTAGTTTCAAGTATGTTAGCATTACAGAGTAACTGATAATTATCACAAACCAATAGCTTGACAAATCCAATGATGAATCATCATTACTTACTTAATTAACAAGAATATTCCCTTAATTATAATTTTCCATCAACTTCTTTAGACGGCTAAAACTCGGGTTTAACTCATCCAAATTAAAATTTTCTTGACTTTATAATTCGCAATTTATTACAAGCTTCAAAATGAGCCCAATATTGATAGGGTAATTCTAACTTCTTCAACAGTTAACTATTTGGCCTATTTAATAAAAGTATGAAATTTGATATTTATTTTCACTTTGGCCCCTCAACTATAAAGATATCCATATGGACCCAAATTAACTATAGAGATAACAAATTAACTTGTATAAGGACTTAACTAAACATTGCATTCCTATTAAATAGCAAATAAATTATATGCAAAACTAACAAAAAAAATTGGGATTCTACAACCTACCCTCCTTAAAATAATTTCGTTTTCGGAATTTACCTTAGATTAGCGAAAAGTTCGGGATACTTGATTTTCATCTCATCTTCCTTTTCCCAAGTTAATTCTTCCACTCCATCATTACGCCATAGTACCCTGATTAAAGGAATTTCCTTGTTTCTTAGTACATGAATCTTTCTTTCTAGTATCTCCATTGGCGTCTCTTCATAGGTTATCATGTTGTACATCTAAAGATTGATGGTTGATCACATGACTAGAATCTCGTAAGTATTTTCACAACATTGATACATGGAAAATACTATGTATTGCTGAAAGTTCTGGTGGCAGGGCCAATCTATATGCCACATCTCCGATTCTTTCCAATATATCAAATGGTCCAATGAATCTTGGTCTCAATTTTCCCTTCTTTCCAAATTTAATTCCTTTATTGAAGCTACTTTTAAAAATACTTTGTCACCGATTTGGAACTTGAGATCCTTTCTCCTTCTATTAGCGTAGCTTTTTTGCCTATCTTGAGCAGCCTTAATTCTATCTCGAATCTTATCCACGGCTTGTAGTTTTTGATCAATGATCTCGGGTCCTAGGATCCTTCTTTCTCCAACCTCATCCCAATAGATAGGTGATCTGCACTTCCTACCATATAATGCCTCATAACGTGCCATACCTATAGTTGCTTAAAAACTATTGCTATAGGGAAACTCTACTAAAGGCAAGTGTGTTTCCCAACTGCCACCGAGATCTAGTACACAAGCTCTTAACATATATTCGAGTGTCTGAATTGTTCTTTCAGATTGTCCATCAGTCTATGGGTGATATGTAGTATTAAATTTAAATTTTGTTTACATAGCATTTTGTAGACATTTCCTAAATTTTTACGTGAATCTCGGGTCTCTATCTGAAATAATAGATATGGGGATTCCATGTAACCTGACTATTTCTTTAACACAAACTCGTGCATATTGTTCCATGGTGAATGTCCTCTTAACTGGAAGAAAGTGGGCCGACTTTGTAAGATGATTCACTATTACCCAGATAGCATTGTTTCCTTTAGCGAATCTCGAAAATCCTACCACAAAATCCATGGTAATTGTTCCCACTTCCACTCCGATATATCTAGCGGTCTAAGCAACTTTGAAGGTCTCTGATGTTCTGCTTTCACTTGTTGACATACCATACATTTAATTACAAAGAGTCCTATCCCTCTTTTCATATTTCTCCACTAGAATATATTTCGAAGGTCTTGATACATTTTCGTACTGCTTGGATGTGCTGCATAAGGAGTGAAGCGTGCTTCTTCAAGAATTTCATTCCTTAAACTCTCATCTTTAGGAACACATTATTTGCCATTATACGAAAGTACCTTATCGTTAGTTATTGCAAATCCTCTTCGTTTTTCTGTCCCAACTCCATCCATGATTTTACACAAAAATGGGTCATTCTTTTTGGCTTCTCTAATTTGTTCTCTAAGAGTGGGTTGAATCACTAGAGCTGCAACAATTGGTTTCTGTACAGAAGGTGCAACAACTTCTAGCCTCAAATTTTCAAATTCTTTAACTATCTATTCTTGAGTGGATGGAAATGTCAACTTTCCAGTTACTTTCCTACTAAGAGCATCAGCAACTACATTGGCTTTACCTGGGTGGTAAAAAATGGTGCAATCATAGTCTTTGACCAATTTCATCCATATTCTCTGTCTCATATTTAACTCTTTTTGAGTAAAGAAGTATTTGAGAGTTTTGTGATTGGTGTATGTCTCACATTTTCCACCATAGAGATAGTGACACCATATCTTTAAAGCGTAGACTACTGCTGTGAGTTCTAAGTCATATTTTAGATAATTCTTCTCATATAGTTTTAATAGTCTAGAGGCATAGGCTGCAACCTTTCTATGTTGCATCAACACACATCCCAAACATTGTTTAGAAGCATCACTGCATATAACAAAACCTTCTGAATCGTCTGGTATTGTCAGTACTGTGCTGAAACAAATCTTTGTTACAATTCTTGAAAACTACTTTTACACTTATCTGACAATTGGAACTTTACTCCCTTTCTAGTTAATTGTGTCAGTGGACTAGCTATCTTAGCAAATCCTTCAATAAATCTCCGGTAATAGTCGGCTAGACCTAATAAACTACGAACTTCACCTACATTGGTCGGTCTAGACCAATTTGTTACAGCTTCAATTTTAGTCGAGTCTACCTTAATTCCTTGAGCAGTAACCACATGTCCAAGGAAGTCAATGCGATCTAGCCAAAATTCACATTTTTTCACGCAGGAATCTCTAATGCCAAAATAAAAATTAAATAAATTCGCATAAGCAAAGTAGGCACCATGTAGAAAATTCCTAACCAGTGTAATCTAGTAGAGACTCTAACTAAACCAAAGTAACCTAACATAGACTATATCTGGCTGATGAGAAAAATAAAAAAAAATAGATATTGTTAAGATCTTGGTCTAGATTCAAAATCTTTGTTCCACAGAGTGAACTCAGTAAGATTTAAAATTATTTTGCAGATTTAGATATGAGTTTTATTTTAAATAAAAATAAAGACACCTAAACATTATTAATGAGTCATGACAAAACCCACTAGAGAGCACATTTTGACTTGAGTGCCTATTTATGAGGTACCAATGTCTCGTACTATGGAAGTCTTTCAACTTACATATAGCAATCCACTAAATGCATTAAAAATGCTCTAATATGTTAAGATAAGTCAATTAATTATATTTGGATATGGATTTTGTAATTATAGCTAGCATGATATGGGAAGAGCTATAGATTGTATAGCTATCAGCCCGTATTATTTTATTGTCTCCTCTAATCGTGCGAAATCTACCCTTTGTATGTATATCATTAGAGTTATCAAAATAATTTAAAAAAAAAAAAAAAAAAAAAAAAAAAAAAAAAACATTTTGACATTGTTTCAAAGTTTGGTTACACGATTATACTTTTTTCTAACCACATCATAAAAATTATTCCACCGCAAATTCTTCTTCTTGGCTGTTTGTTTTGCATCCATTACTTTTTTCTCCATTCTATATCTATTTGATTAATTCAAAAAAAAAAAATAGCAGCTTAAAATCTACGACAGAAAAAGCAAATATTGGTTTTGCTGTGTTGCGTGCTCTTCATTTGCAAGAAGCATCCTCACTATCACTCCAGAATCACTTGATGATATTAAATATATCAAGAATCAAAATGTGTTGCAAAAAAGTAGTTGCTTTAAGTTTTATAGCAGTAACTAATAAGTTAAAATCTTTAAACCAATTTATTTTTTGCTATGAAATGAGATTTTTCATCCAAAGTCAAGGAACCAACCTTGAATCTCTTCAACTAGTTTAAGAGCCTTTGAACCCTCTTCTTAGCAAATAACACGGTACTTCAAAATGATTCACCTACAAACCAATTAAACAAAAAAATCCCAAAAAACCCATTTTTTGAATAACAAAACTAAACCCCAAAGTTGAAAGAATTATTTCAATTGGGTTTGCAAGGAAATGTGATTACGTGAAGAAAGGTGGGAAGACATGCATATTGAATCTATTCATACAAATTAAATAAGTTTTTGGTGAAAAATTGGGCCTAAAATTTTACAAATAAGTGGGCCAAAGATCGAAACAAAAAATCATTTGAGGAATTGTAGGTGGGCTAACCCATTGAAATTAGGGAAGAACACATGAATCCTATATATAAAAATCATATTTCTAAACTAACAAACTTTCTAAAGCATTTCAAAATTCAGGTGTTAAATCAATTAATTAAATATTTAATTATAATATAATTAATCAACTACAAAACCCCACCCCACCAATTTTAAATTCAAGCAATTCTCTCTCTCCACCCCACCTCAACTCCTGGGACTGCTCCGACGACCCACCCACCTCCGGCAACCTCTCCGACGACTGCTCCGACGAGTATTCCGGCGACCGCTCTGGTTTCGACGAGAATTCCGGTGACGATTTCAGCACCAGAAAAATATTCCGGCGACCGTTCCGACAACTAATGCTGCACCTTTTTTTTTTTTTTATAATATTGCATATGATCAATTTCAAAATTAAGAAATAAAATTTGAAATTTCAAAAATCATACTGTTAAAATTAATCAAAAATATTTTTTAATTAAATATATTAAAATCATAAATATATACAATTTGATTACAAATTATTGAATTAATTGTTACAAACTATTTTTTTTTATCACAAATCAAAAAATTTGTATGTCACAATTTATTCATTAGTCACAATTCCGGCAACCTCTACGGCAAATATTCCGATGACCTCCGGCAACTACCTTTTTTCCCCTTTCTTCTTATTTTGGCAATGACCTGTGACTAGTTTTATTGAATTTGTGATCTAATCAAGAGGGATGAATATGCATATAACAAGACTTGTGTTACATGTGATGAAATTTTTTTTTATGACAAAATCTATGTTATATGTGACTAACTGTAATCAAATTTATCTTCCGTGTGATTGTCTGTGACCATCTAATTTATAATTGTATATAACCAAGTCACTAGTTGTGTAATCTGTGACTAATTGTGACCAAATTTGTATTCAGTGTGACTATCTGTGACCGTCTAATTTGTGGTTGTCTATAACCAAGTCAATAACACGTATTATCTGTGACTAATTGTGACCAAATTTACCTTCATTGTGACTGTCTATGACCAGGTCAATCTTTTAATTGTGACGAAATGTGATCAAGTCACAATCAACATAGAATTGGTCACAATCAGTCACAAATCACAATTTTTGCAATGACCTGTGACCATTTCTATTGGATCCGTGACCTATGCATATTAAAACATATGAAATTTGACTTTTGACCCGTGAATTGTTCCCTGTGATTTATAACATAAAATGTGACTTGTAACGTATGAAATGTGACCTTATCTGTTCATTACCAAATTTATCTTCAATGTGACTATTTATAATCATATCAATTTAATTTGTTCTTGTATGTAATCAAGTCATATACAATCACATCACATATACATAATTATAATTTGTGACCAAATTTGTCTTCAATGACTTTCTGTAACTATATAACCAAGTCATATTTAATTTGATCACATGTAATGACTTGGTTACAACCGTTCACTATAAATATAGATTTAATGAGAACTAGTCACAATTAAGACAGATTTAGTTACAGAGTTACAATTAACATATAAATGATAACACCAGCAACACCATCATTCCACCACCAACAACGCACCACAACAGCAGCAGCTAGTGATACTAAGTAAATTTCTCCAAATATATTTTACAGAATCAACAGAAATCATTTCTCTTTCTCCATGCAAAGCTAATAATAATAATAGTAAATGCAAACACATAAGCAACGAAAAACAACAAAATTTAGAAAATAAAATATATTCTATACAAATATAGCACTTAAGAACCCCATGTTCAAGAAATTAATACACATTTTCTTGAAAATTCATTTTTTACCTTGATGACACAGAGTCATAAGCTCTAGCAAAATCATTCATGGCACCATAGCCCTTTGAAATGGATCCTAAAGTAAACAGCCCAACAATTGTCTATAAGGCAAAAATGTCTTCTTCCTCATCTCCTATGTCTGTGCCCTACTCACAGTGTAAAGCAATTCATGAGGAGATTGTGACACCCTTCTTTCACCAATCCCATTTACTGCCCTGTTTTTCACCTCTTTCATAACTTTTTTTGTAGCTCCAATGTTGGAATTTACTATTTCTAGTGTTGAATTTGTAGCATTTTTAGCTTTCTCAGTTGATGAGTTTTTGGGGTTGGGAATCGGCTTCTCCATTTTCTTATCTTTGACAGGTGAAAATGATAAGGACCCCAAAATTTATGCCCGTTATTTCTACCTTCACCTTTGCTTCTATACAAGACCTTGATGAAGACCCAAGTGCAGTACTTCTAGACTGAACTTACATCACTGTCAAAATCTTAAATTGATTCCTCTGTTGGTGGATCAATCGTAGGGAAATCAATGCAGTAGACCACGGACATGTTTGATTTAATTGCCACCACACATTCAATATTTTCATCAGAAAGAGTAGTACCACCAAAGGCAACTGGAATGTATGAATTAGACAGCACAACATCTACCAGTGCACAAATAACAGCTTTAACAAAATAGGTAAAGTCACTTGTAAAATTGCAAACACGCGGAACAAATGCACTGATGGCCAGTTCAGCTTGTGAGAACTGTGAGAGAAATCATGCTATAGAAAATTGCTTAATGCTTACTTCTTTGGAAGAACAAGTAAATTTTATTCAAAATGGCTCCCGTAGTTTCAACTCATATAGAAACAATTTCTAGAAAGAAAAAAGACCAAATTTGAGGGAGATGTTTCAACGATATGTGCAGAAGACGGACAAGGTAGTTCAGCAAATTTACAAAAACTTTCAAAATCAACAAGCATCCATCAAGAAACTGAAATTGGTCAGATAGTGCAACAACTTATAGAACGCCCTCTGGGAATATTGCCGAGCAATATAATGATAAATCCTAAGGAACATGTGGTGACAATTAAAGTAGTGGAGAACGATCCACCCAAGAACCCCGTGAAAGTTAAAGCACATGTACCTCCACTTCCGTTTCCTCAAAGATTTCGAAAGAAGTCGATGGAACAAAATATTCATGTTATAACTACAAAGAGTGAGGTACAACTGCCAGATATTACTTCAAGGAGACCAGATAGGAAAGATGACCAAGAAGTGATTGATAAAGTTGTAATTGTAGACAAATCTACACTAACCTCCACTAAAAATAAAGAAAGTGCGGAAACATCTGCTACCAAAGTACCAAGTCCAATCAAAGCTTACATGCCCACAATTCCCTTTCCTCAAGGGCTTAAGAAAAACAAGCAAGACACAAATTATGAAAAATTCCTCGATGTTTTCAAGAAACTCAAGATCAATGTTTCATTCATTGATGCGATACTACAAATTGCAAGTTAGATGAAATTTTTGAAAGAGATGTTGACAAAGAAAAGAAAGCTTCCAGAGTTTGAAACTGTGGCATTAACTGAGGAAAGTAGTAAAGAGTTTAGAGAAAATTGCCTCCTAAATTGAAAGATCCAAGGAGTTTTACTTTACCAATTTCAATTGAAAATTTCTGTTCAACTAATGCACTGTGTGACACATGTGCTAGTATCAATCTAATGTCGTATTCTGTTTTCAGGAAAATTGGGACTAGGTGAAGTCAACTTAACATCAATAACACTACAATTAGCTGATAGAACAATCGCAAGGCCACGTGGCAAAGTTGAGGATATACTCGTAAAAGAAGGAAATTTCATATTTCCTGTGGACATTGTGTTGGACATATTAGAAGATCGAGACATTCCAGTTATATTGGGTCTGCCATTCTTAGCAACAGGACAAACCTTGATTGACGTGGAGAAGGGTGAGCTAATATTGAGGGTGAATGGCAAGCACGAGATATTCAATATCTACACCAAATATGAGCAACTCCCCAACATCAAAATATGTTGTAGAGTAGATGAAGAAGAGCCACCTGATAAACGAGGTTGCAAGAAAGGAAAATCAAATTTTAGTGGACTTCGTAATAGGGATAAAAATGGAAATATCAAAATATGGAAAGCCAAGAAAGGATATATAAACGAGAATTGCACAAAGTGCAAGGATAAAATAATTTGGTTCGAGCCACCATAATCAATCGTGGCCACAAGTTAAGCGAATGACTTTAAAGAAGCGCTTTTTGGGAGGCAACCCAAACTTTTATTTTATTTTATTTGTTTTGCTTAATAGTTTAATTTATAGTTTATTCAAGAATCATCACCCATACCCCTTCTACCCTATGTCTTTGAGTATTTAAGTTGGTTATTAGATGTTTGAGCTAAGTAATCACGTTTCATAATTTTAATTTTTCAAATTTATTTTTTTAGGAACATGATGTCGCGAAATACTCAAACCAACATGGATATGGAGAAAATGGGACAAATCTCAAGTTTTTGGGGGGGGGGG
>NC_036253.1:23395718-23548977 GCF_002742605.1 Olea europaea var. sylvestris | reverse complement strand
GTTTGGTGGGGGGGGGGGGGGGGGAGAATGTGGAAGAGTCAATCAAATTCAACGCCAAAGCACTACAACATCATAGGCAATACTGATATTTCATAGAAGTCCTCCTCCTTTTCCTTTATATTTAACATTGAGGACAATGTTTAGTTTAAGTTTGGGGAGTGTATTATTGTTATTGCCTAATTGCTTATCTAAAATTTTTGTGTGAGTTGGATAGTTTGGCTTACAATTACGTTTTACTTTGAGATTTGGTGTTGATTTATGAACTGCGGATAAGATACATGCTAGATTAATTGAAACTTAACATTGCAAAACTTAATATTATAAATTCACTAGAATTGAGTTTGACACTGTGATGAAACGAGTTGAATCATTTGTTATATAGATTGATTTAATTGGATATAGATGCTTTACTTAAACTATAGTAAATTATTTATCCTCAGATCAAAGTTAGTATAGTTTAGGGGTAACTTTACAGTTGTAGGAAGATGCGGATATGAATTTGGATTCCATATGTGGAAACTTATGTGTGGATTGTCTTAGACTAACATGATAAAACTCTGTGAAAGTCTTAAGTTTGAGGCCGATTTGTTTGAATAAGTGTGTGAGAGAGACATTGCACTAATCAAGATATATATTTGAAATCTACAAACTTCTCTTTGAAGTCTTCATGACTCAAGTAATTAAACTTGCAAGGGTATCTTGAAACCTGGTACCCTAAAGTCGTCTAAGTAGGGAGTCATCGGCCTAAAACTTGCTACATGAGTCATTTAGAAGGCAATCAAAGATAAAACTGCACTTGAAATAAAAATTGGTTCTCTTCGAAGCCTTTTTTACTCGGATCAGTGAGCCTGTAAGGGTGTGCTCTAAAATCATCTGATTTGAGAGTCATCGACTTAAAGCTCACTACAAAGGTTATCTAGAAAGTTTAATGGGAAAAAAACTTGCGTAAAACAGAAAAAATAAGTGCATGAAAAGAGCAAAAACACTAAATACATTGGTTAAGCCCTAACACTTATTTGAGGGAATTTGACTTTCGATGAAGAATAATTAGCTAGTTGAGTTGTGGCGGTCGAAGCAATCAAATAATTGAAGTGTTGACTTGCAACTAGTAATAATGAATATTCAACCTTAGATTACACCCTTCATTAATCTATTTCAATGTAATTAAATAACATGACAATATGTGTAAAATAATCATTCCTATATCAATCAAACACACTCTTATATTCTTTGTCAAATAGTAAAATAATCCACGTGAAAACACTTTTCCTGTGTTTCTTTCTCTCTCTGCTTGAGCTCTCTCTGACAGTGTCAATGAAGAAATATTCTGTGGTGAAAATTTCTCTTGACTTCATGGGGTATTTATAATAAAAATAAATATTTACAAATTGAGCTTTAGAGCAATAATAATAAAAAAGGCGTCTACCACCATAAATTGGATAAGAGTGGGTTCAAATGGTAGAGTTAGCATTATACACTACTATTGGTTTCTTGGTACTATCATTCCATAGAAAATAAGACACGTGATCAACTTGGACTTGGTTTCTAAAAGTAACATTTCAATTGTATTACACTATTAGTTTCATATCAAATAAAAATCACGTGGGGTAAAAATGAAAAGAGGAATTTTTTTTTTTTACTTAATTAACATTGCAAGCTCTCATCAACTCTATTAATCTATTATTCTTTTAATCGGACTTAAATTGATGTAGTCTAATCCAAAGTAACATTTGAGCAAAACCTGCTCCAAGTAGAAATACCATACTGAGCATCCAGGAAAGGCAAATTGCATTAGGTGCGATAAAGTAAGAGCACAAGACCATGCAGTTTTCTATTTGCCTCTTCAAAATTAACCATTTTGTCGAGAAGAAAAATTGTAAATAGGTAAAATGAAAGCAGCAGTAATTCCATATTCAAAAACTAAAGCAAGGTAAAATAATTATAGCAGTACAACACACTGAATCAAAGAAATACAAATATTCTGAAGTTCGACATACACTTAAATAAAGTGCAACCTTTTATTGAACGAAATGTAAAAACACAGGGAAGAGAAACATTGGCTCCATGCATCTAAACTTCCTTTATTCAACGCTCACGACATCACTGTTGATCATGCACAAAATACAAATCTATTAGTTGATCATATCATTGAATTTTTACACCATTGCACTAGAAATAATTTTCATAATTCTTTAATACTATAAAGATAGAAGCAAACATGTTTACTTGGATATGTTCCTTAAAGTTTTCAATAGGAATAGAAACATCAAGTCATGAAGAGAACAAGGATTAAAATGTATTACCTGTGAAGTGGCATTTTTGAGCTTTGAACAAAAGAAGATCATTGATCATGATCCGGAGGGTAAATGGAAAGCTTCAATCCTGCCCTGTGCTCCAAAATTTCCTTTGCAGAATCAGCTGCTGTTTTGGTAGTACGGTACAAATCCAATGTCTGGAAACTCTGAACCTTAGCAAGTTCTTTCGGGACCAAAGTAAGCTTACTGCATTGATTAAGATGAAGGCATTTGAGTCGTGGGAAATGAGCAGCAGAAGCCCTCCAAAACATTAAATCTGTCCTTTCAATATGCAAAACTATTAGAGAACGGAAACCTCCATCCTCTGACTTCCACATGTCTCCTGTAAATGCATTGTCTTTCAACTTCAGGATCTCAAGGCCTTCCAACTGTCCCAAAGTAGACATATGCTTCCAATCAAGCCTGGTCCCTACTATTGTTAGCTTCTTCAGCATCGATGGGAATTTGTATTTTGGGGGAAGGCCAACTATTTTTCCTTCAGAAGTTAGTTGAGGGGATACTTCATTCCATAGCTTCAAATTTTCAAGGTAATCCAATTTTCCCAGACTATCGAACAAACTAGATCCATTATGCTTGACATACAACAGTTTAGCTAATTTGCCCCGAATGCCCAATTTTCTTAGGTTTTGAGCAGCAGAAAATACATCTTCTGTACAACTTTCAGGGGATATTGTAGAAAGTGTTTTCAAAGAATTTACTTTACTTTTTCTTGATTTAGCAAGAGGGCCTTTCAATGTTGTGGATGCGTTTGTTTTTAGATGCCTCATTTGAATCATCTTCCATACATCTGCTTTGATTTCAAGGGTGCGTGATGATGTCTCAACTACAAGAGTTTGCATGTTCCAAAGGCTGGAAAGGGCTGCAGGTAGTGTTTTGAAGTTGCAGGAGAGAACAAGATACCTCAAATGTACAAGTTGAGTTAGGTCAACAGGAAAACGAGTGAAATGGATGGGTTTACCTTCTAACACCCTGAGCAATTTAAATGCACCAGGGATGGAAGAATTTTTTCCTCATTTTGCAAGGTTATTTCTTCATGGGTGAAACATAAAAAAGACCGAACATGTGGACCGGTTGGTTTTGAAGAGATATAGTTCGAAATTCCGGAATTGATGGAAAGGCGACGACACTTTTTAGAGTCAGGGTTGGAAGGTGAATAAGTACCTTGGTTAAGCTCTGCAATTTCAACAAATAATCTTTCTTCTGCAGCTCGTTTCTTGCAAAACACATGTAGCATGTCATGAATATGACATGTTTTGACTTTGCCATTTGACCTCTTCTCCCCAACCATGACTAAATTCCTGCTGATGAAACCCTCCAAGTACTCTTCAGCAATATCCTCCAAACTCATCTTCGTTCCTTCAATTGGCCGTATGAATCCTTCCGCGATCCAAAGGCGAAGCAGTTTCCACACCGAAATTTGGAAGTCTTCAGGAAATATCCCAAAGTAGAGAAAACACATTTTCAAATGATAAGGTAAAATGTCAAAACTCATTTCTACAATATTGTGCATCTTGTTCTCCTCGTCCATGTTTATAAATGCCTCCACACTTTCAGCAACTCTCTTCCACGATTCACTTTCCTTACCTTTTCCTAGCAGAATTCCCCCAATCACCACTATTGCCAGTGGGAGTCCTTTACATTTTTGGGCAATACGAAATTCGTGGTCTCTCAACTCGTCGGGGCACTTCATAGATCCAAGTGCCTTCCTTCGAAGTAAAATCCTACTTTCTTCAAAAGTTAGAAATTGCAACTTATGAGGATCTATGTTGGGGTTCGCATGCTTAGCCACTTTCTCATCACAAGTAGTTATTAAAATTCTACTCTTCTTGTTTCTAGGAAAAGCAGTTTTTAATTTGTCCCAAGCCTTCTCTGTCCACACATCGTCCATGACAATTAAATATTTTTTTCCCTCCAAACAATTACGAAGTTTGTCATCTAATTCGTCTTCATTCATGTCAGATTCGTTAGGCCTAGAAAATTGGACTTCGTTAATGTCAGCTTTGATACGCTTAGAAAATTGTCTTAGAATATCTTGAAGCACTTCCTTTTTACTATAGTTTTAAGAAACAGAAACCCATGCTCGATTGTAGAATTCAGATTTAACATCAGGATCGCTATATATCATTTTAGCCAGCGTTGTCTTACCAAGACCGGCCATACCAACTATTGATATAACTTGTAGTTCCTCAGGTCCTTCAATGAGAAGTTTGGTTACCTTTTTGGCATCATCTGCAAAGCCCACCACGTTGTCTTCCACGGTGGGAGCCTTTAATATAGTGAACAGTAATCAGTTGGGGTGCAATGGGAGCCTTTAATATATGTGAACAATAATCGTTCTAGTACTGATATAAAATGGAGACTACAAGGTGTTCAAGATAGTAATAAAATTAGTTTGGTACAAACTTCATTAGAAAATAAAGACTTGTTTGGGACACTTTTTTAAAAATAAAAACTACTTCTAATACTCTTTATTTTAAAGCTAATGCTTAAAAATTTGTTCCAAAGAGACTTTATTTTAACTTTTTAAAATAAAAAGTGAGTTTAGCTCTCTAAATTTAGAGGGTCAAACATGCTCTCTATTCTTAATGTACAATGATTAAGTTTAATAAATCACAAATTTTAATACCTTGCTTTTTAAAATGTTCAAACACATTTAAATTGATTGACCATTAACATATAAAAAATTATATTAAATAAAATTTGAGAAAAAATCAGTAAATGTTTCTTGAGAACGGTGAAATAAATAGCCAAAATAGAGAGAGCATTGCTGGAGTGCATAAAAATTGTCTCTTTAAATTTGAAAATGTTCTCTATAAAGCATTAGACGCTCTTTATACATACAAAGTCTTTTGAAAATGCTCTAAAAGACTACTTTAAAATATGTTTAGATAATTTTTTGAAATTGCTTTGCCTGGTTAAAGAAGTTTTAAGAAGAAATTGGTATAAAGTAGTTTCCTCGTGAACCTCTTTTATAAGAAGCATAAGCTCTCACGGGCTCCAAATTACATTTTTTGAAATTAGTATTAAAATGAATTAAGTCTTGAAACAGCAAAGGAGAAATGAAGTAAGAAGGCCAACTTCATTTTTGTTGTTATTGAACTTTTTTCTAAACGTATTACCAAGTTTTTATTATGCTTAGCCAAACATGCCCGGAACTGATAAATTGTAAACACAATCAGCTAAGCTAATCAATTAACAAAGCTTTAAAACCACTAATCAGAGTAAAGGTATTTTACCTCTTTCTTTTTGATATCAGGAGCAGCAACTAGCAGGGCTTCAGACACAGGCATATTCTTTTGATACATATCGTCGACCTTGCCCCTCACAGACTTAATCTTCACTGCCATATTTCGAAGCTTTGCCGTGTAGTTGCATATATGGATAAGTTTACTAAAGTTATTTCGGGCCTCTTGCATAGCTGAATGAGAAACATACTCGTCCACACAATCTTCTGCATCATACACGATGTCTCTGATTTGCACCACCAGTTCATTTAGGACGTAATGATGATTGTTCCCTTTTGCCATGTCTTTGAGAATGGCATGGAACAATCGCAGATTCTTGTCCAGAGATTCGACGTCACTCCTAACGCCAAGAATCAGATGTGCATTGTAAAGAAGTAGCTGCTTCAAGTTTTCTAGCAGAAATCTCATGGCAGCTTCTTCAGCCATTTCTTCTTAAATTAATTCTTCGGTACCAAAAATTCGCCTATATATGGTAAATTTATATTCATGAAAACTGAAACTGGGAGAATTTTTTTTTTTCTATGTAACTTTGATGAATTTGATCTTAACTTTTGGCTCATTTATTGGTCTACCCAAGTCAATCTATAATCCCTTTCTTCTTTAATTACCACCTACCAAACGGAGACTCGTTGACTTCCAAGCACGTTTGGGGAATAGTCACGGTTCACCTACCAAACAATCCAATTAGAGGTGCATTTTGTCACCCAAACAGTAACTAATGAAGACAGTTTATGGGCTATTTCAAATTTGTTTCTTATCGATCAAAATTACTTGTAATTAAGTTTGTTCAAAACCAATGTTTCAATCCAAATTACTTGTAACTGCACAATTTTTTTTTTTTACTTAACCATATAAGTCAGAAAGGTAGAAAAATAAAAAAAAAAAGAATAAGAAAAATAAATGAGTTGTGAAGTATAGTTTATGGAAGATATCTGCTTCCATTAAAAATAAATAAATTACTTCATCTGTCTTATTTATATAAGTTGATTTTGATTTTGTTTCAAGACCTTTTATAGATACAAAGGATTCCAAATACACTGTATGAATTTAAGAGACTAATTAATGACTTTTCCTACATACTATGAATAATAGGATACAAAGAACCATTTGGATACATGATTTAAATAAATGCATGAATATTAAATAAATTAATTCATGCATCAAAAAATTTTTTTTTTCATCATTCATGGATTAAGTTTAATTTCCAACACCCCTTCTTAAACTTGATTCCCTCTTGATAACTCCAATCCAAGTACGCAATCTTGTAAAATCATCATTCTTCAATGATTTGGTGAAAATGTCTGCTACCTGATCATTGGTCTTCACATAAGTAAGCCCAGCTTTTTTGTTCTCATTGCACTTTATAATGAAGTGAAATCTCGTATCTATATGCTTGCTTCGATCATGGAACATAGGATTTTTACCTAAAGCAATAGCTGACTTGTTATCAACATAAATTGGTGTAGCTTCTTTTTGAGGCATATAAAGCATCTCCAATAATTTCCGTAGTCAAATGGCATGACAAACACACAATGCAGCGAAAACATATTCAGCTTTACAAGTAGAAAAGGTCACAATGGGTTGCTTCTTTGAACACCAAGTGAAAGCGGTGTTACCCATGAAAAACAAAAATTCAGTGGTGCTTTTTCGATCATTAATATCACTAGCCCAATCACTATCACTATAACCATGAAGCTTGAAATTTGTAGAAGATGAATAAGCTAAGCCATAATCAAGGGAACCTACATCGAAGTATTCTTTTAGCAATCTCCAAGTGAGTTAAAGTTGGTGTCTCCATATAACGGCTAACAAGACCAACACCATAAAGAATATCGGGTCTTGTATCAAATATCTCAAGATTCCAACAAGCTGTCTATGGATCCACTTTCGTGCTCTCGTCATATTTTGACATTTTTGTTCCACACCTAATGAGAGTACTCACAGGATTGCAATTTTTCATTTTGAATCTTTCAAGAACTTTCTTTGCATAAGCTTCTTGAAAAATAAAAATGTCATTTGTTTTACCTCAATTTCGAGGTAGTATGACATGAGCCCAATGTCAATCATCTCAAATTCTTGAGCCATCATTCTCTCAAATTCATCAAACATGTTTTCATTGTTGTCGGTGAAGATCAAGTCATCAACGTACAAGCACACAATCATAAAACCTCCAAATGCATCCTTTTTAACGTAAAAAGCATACTCATGTGAACATTTGATGAATCCATGATATTGAAAATACTTGTCAATCCGACTATACCATGCTCTAGGCTTTTGCTTCAAGCCATATAGCGTCTTCTTCAACTTCAAAATTTTATCTTCATGTTCCTTGACAACATAACCCAATGATTGTTGAACGTACACTTCTTTTTCAAGGTATCCGTTCAAGAAAGCGGACTTGACATCCATTTGACAAATTTTCCACTTATTTTGAGCTGCCAAGAAAATGATTAATCGAATGGTTTCCAAGCGAGCAATGAGGGCAAAGACCTCATCATAGTCAATGACATGCTTTTGGCTATAGCCTTTGGCAACAAATCTTGCCTTGTACTTCTCCTCAAGTACTTTTCTGTACTTTGTACACCCATTTCACGCGCAATTGCTTTTTGCCCTTCAAGAAGAGAGGCAATACTATCAAAAACATGTAAATGATAAACACTAGGTTTCTTACTACTCCAAAAACTTCAACAAGGGCTTTGAATTTTTTGAATGCTCCAAAAACTTCATCTTTCGTCTTCAAAAAATAAACCCAGGTCTTGCGAGAAAAATCATCAATAAATAATAAGAAATAATTTGTTTTGCCATGAGAGGGTGGTTTGATTGGCCCTCGCATGAACAAGTTGGAGTGGCTTTGTTGCTCTTGAGGTGGATTCCTTTGGAAAACTTCTTCTAGTTTGCTTGCCAACGAGGCATATCCTTCACAAAGTTGATTGGGATGATTAATTTTTGGCAACCCATTCACCATTTCTTCATTCGTCAAGGTCTTCAAGCCACCAAAAATCAAATGACCAAATCTTAAGTACCAAAGCCAAGAATTGTCTTCAACACAAGCTTTTAGATAACTTGGATAGTCAACATTAACATTGAGTAAAAACATTCTATTTTTCTTCATTGGCACCTTTGCAATCAGTTTATGAGAAACATCTCTCAAAGTAAGGCAACGATTCTTCAAGTTAATGTCGTAGCCATTCTCAAGTAATTGTCCCACACTCAAAATATTAGACTTCAAAGCAAGTAAATAATAAACTTAAGAAATCAAAAGATGACTTCGATTTTTAGCACGAATAAGAACATCACCTTTACCTTTTATTGGAATTTTAGCTTCATCTCCAAAAATAATATTTCCTTTTACCAACTCATTTATTGTGGAGAATAACTCCTTGTTGCCACTCATGTGATTGGCGGCACCGGTGTCAATGTACCACGATTGTTTATCCTTTTCTTCTTGGGTTGCCAACGACAACAACAATTATTCATCTTCCTTTGCTTCAACAAAAAAGTTATAGGACAAGGTTGACTGCGGTGCTAGATTGTACTAGAAGGCTCAAGCAATGAATGCAAAAAGTTTAAAACCTAATGAACAGTTCACAAATTATATAGAAGGCTCTGAGTCTCGGAACAATTCCAAAACATTCTATGCAAATTAGATAGTCACCTACTGCTTCAGAATCTGATTTATGGAAAAAAGATTGCAAAACTAGTTCATTATTGTTACCCAACTTTATAAGAGGATGGAGTACTTAGTGCACTCGCTTAAAATACATTATCAGCATGCCTGTAAAAGCATGGGACGGGATGTTAAAGTCTTAAAGAAACAAGGCTGAGGGAATGGGTTTTCAAAACTTTGCACTAAAAAATGGGTTTTCAAAGTAAGTTTTTAATCACCCCGAATGTGTTATGGTTTTAATCTAGACTCCTCTTTTGATCGCAACTTATGAGGGACTGGTTTGATCATCTTTTTGTACTAAGAAATGACATGCTTGAGTTATGTTTTTGGAAAATGATCGTCTTCTATGTACCTGCTTAAGCTTATTGTGATTATTAATATATACAAGCCTGTAGTATGAAAACTTTATGTTTTTTGTGCTTTTATATTGTGGACCGGCGGGAAGTCGTGTTTCATAATAGGGGTACAATACTTCTCAATGAAAACGGGACTTGTACATTACATTCCTTTTACAAAGATTAATCCAATTTCAAATCTTTACTTGTTTAAAATGTTAAGCCAAAGTAAGGATGACAACTCTAATTATGTAATGTGTCAATCTTGTTCACAGTAATTAACATTTGCATAAAACAAGTCTTCAAACGTTTTGTTAAACAGAAACTAACCTTCCCTGTTTACAAAATCAAGCCATCGGTAACATCATTTATTACACGTCAAGATACCACAACTTTTCCCTGAAGACAGAATGTTTTATACTCCGTTTTATGAAAAAAAATATGTCCGAATTTGGGGTCATCATGTAAACCCTTCCAACAATCCAATATTTTAAAAAATTCTCAAGCTTCCCTTCATATTCTGCATAGAATATTAGATGACTAGTAATGTATGATGGTCTCCATGTCCGAATTCCTATATTGTAGGACGATGCTGATCAGGATAATATGACTCGGAAAAAAAAAATGATGGATCTGTTAATAACTTCCAACCAATGAATTTTGGGATATGACGTCTCAATATCATATGTTTGGTCCAATTTTTGTTCATGAGTGTGGCTCAAACCAAATCATTCAGACTTAAAAAACACACCATCTTTTGATTGCCACGCAATCATATGGCACGGCTTGGTAAGTATGGGTAACTACTGATAAGTTGGTAAGTATGGCTGAGAAACTTCCCAAAATGATAATAGATAGAGCTTGTAAGAAACAATAAATTGATGAAACACATAGGAATGAATATATTCATCAATGTATTTAACACAATTATGGATAAGATGTAAAAACCCAAACCCAAACCCAATTTAAAGACAATGAAGGATTTGGAGTTATATTGCAACTATACCAAACTTCACAATAGATCTCAATTTGTAGTTGAAATTTCTATAACTCACTCCTAATTGTATACCCATAACTCATAAGTCTCTCCTTCCATTAGCTTCCAATTTCTGAACTCCTGAAATATTACAACCAGTCGGTCAAAGAGAATAAGTCTCTCCATATATATATATGTACGAGAATAAAATATTACGTAAGTTTAATTTACTTGGCAAAACCTGCTCCGAGTAGAAATACCATACTCATCAAGCAAACGCAAATTACATTAGGTCCAAAAAAGTAAGAGTGCAAGACCATGCAGTTTTCTATTTGCCTCTTCAAAATTGCCCACTTTGTCAAGAAGAAGAATTATAAGTAAGTAAAATGAAGGCAGCAGTAATTCCATATTCAAAAACTAAAGCAAGGTAAAATTATTACAGCAGTACAACACACTGAATAAAAAGAAATACAAATATTCTGAAGTTCAACATACACTTAAATAAGGTGCAACCTTTTATTGAACGAAATGTAAAAACACAGGGAACAGAAACATTGGCTCCATGCATCTAAACTTCCTTTCTTCAACATTCAAGACATCATTGTTCATTTGATTATCTGCCTGCACAAATATACAAGTCCTTAAGCTGATCATATCATTAAATTTTTACATGTTTGATTGAACTTCCATTTCATATCTTTCAGGTTTTTGTGATTCAGATCATGGATTAGCGGAAAGAGCATCTATCCACAAAGTATTTTAAGAAATAGATTGAGGAGAAAAAACAATCTTGTCTGGGTGCTACTATTCGGGAAGAATAATTCTAACCTGGATCTTCCCATGAAATATATGTTTCTTAAGTTTGTTGGTGTATGTGTGTGTGTGCGCTTTTTGATAATCAAAATTGAATCTTAAACAAGAAATAAATAAAGTAAAGCTTGCTTGGAATTAACAAAAGGTTGGTAACAAACGTTATGAAATAAATGAAAATCCAAATCCCGAGGTGAGGCTGCCGCTCGAGCGGTGATATTATGTATAGAATTTCCGTTTTTCTTCTAACTTTGGACAACAATTTCTTATTCATCCAAAACTGGTTTTGAGATTCCAAATATACTACGATCATCGACTCGATGAGTAGAACAAGTTAGTGTATTCAGTTGCGTGATTTGACTATCGGAACATGTCCAGATATTTGGCCGAAATTGATACGCAATCAACTTTTCTTTGTTTTACTTAACCAAATTCCAACAAAATTTTCAGTAGGAAAAGACATATCAAGTAAAGAGAACAAGGATTTAAATGTATTACCTCTGAAGTAGAATTTTTGAGCCTTGAACAAATGGAGATCATTGATAATGATCCGGAGGGTAAATCGAAAGCTCAAATCCACTACCACCAGGCTGCCTTTTATGCTCCGAAATAGTTTTTGCAGAAACAGCTGCTGCTCTCGTGGTAAATTTCAAGTCCAATTTCTGGAAGCTTGGAACATTAGCCAGCTCGAATGGGACTTCATCAAGCTTTCTGCAGTGATTAAGATGAAGGCACTTGAGCCGTGGGAAATGAACAGCAGAAGCCTTCCAATAAACTAAATCTGTCCTTCCAATATGCAAGACTATCAGAGAACGGAAACCTCCATCCTGGGACTTCCACAAGTCTCCTATGAATGCATTGTCTTTCAACTTCAGGATCTCAAGGCCTTCCAACAGTCCCAAAGTAGACATATGCTTCCAATCAAGCCTGGTCTCTACTATTGTTAGCTTCTTCAGGTTCGATGGGAATTTGTAGTTTTGGGGAAGGCTGCTTATTTTTCCTTCAGAAGGTGGTTGAGGAGATACATCATTCCATAGCTTCAAATTTTCGAGGTAATCCAATTTTCCCAGACAATCGAACAAACTAGATCCATTATGCTTGATATGCAACAGTTTAGCTAATTTGCCCCGGATGCCCAATTTTCTTAGGCATGGAGCAGCAGCAAATACACCTTCTGTACAACTTTCAGGTGATATTGTAGAAAGTGTTTGGAAGTTCCGAGAATCTTCTTTACTTTTCCTTGATTTAGCGAGAGGGCCTTTCAATGTTGTGGATACGTTTGTTTTTAGATGCCTCATTCGAATCATCTTCCATACGTCTGCTTTGATTTCAAGGGTGCGTGATGATGTCTCAACTACAAGAGTTTGCATGTTCCAAAGGCTGGAAAGGGCTGCAGGAAGTATTTTGAAGTTGCAGGAGAGAACAAGATACCTCAAATGTACAAGTCGAGTTAGATCAGGAGGAAAACGAGTGAAATGGATGGGTTTACCATCTAACACCCTGAGCAATTCAAATGCACGAGGGATGGAAGAATTTTGCTCATTTTGCAAGCTTATTTCTTCATGGGAGAAACACAAAAAAGACCGAACACGTGGAACACGTGGACCACTTGGTTTTGAAAAGAGATAGTTCGAAATTCTGGAATTGATGGAAAGGCGACGACACTTTTCAGAGTCAATGTTGGGAGATGAATAAGTAGCTTGATTAAGTTGCGTAATTTCGACGAAAAAACTTTCTTGTGCAGCTCTTGTCTTGCAAAACAAGTGTAGCATGTCATGAATATGGCACGTTTTAACTTTGCCATTTAACCTCCTTTGCCCAACCATGACTAAATTCCTGCTGATGAAATCCTCCAAGTACTCTTCAGCAATATCCTCCAAACTCATGTTCATTCCTTCACTTTGCTGTATGAATCCTTCAGCGATCCAAAGGCGAAGCAGTTTCCACACCGGAATTTGGAAGTCTTCAGGAAATATCCCAAAGTAGAGAAAACATGTTTTCAAGTGATAAGGTAAATTGTTAAAACTCATTTCTATAAAATGGTCCATCTTTTTCTCATTGTCCATGTTAATAAATGCCTCCACACTTTCAGCAACTTTTTTCCACGATTCACTTTCCTTACCTTTTCCTAGCAGAATTCCTCCAATCACCACTATTGCAAGTGGTAGTCCTTCACATTTCTGAACAATTTGCAGTTCGTGTTCTCTCAACTCATCCGGGCACTCCATTGATCCAAGTGCCTTCCTTCGGAGTAAAATCATACATTCTTCAGTAGTTAGAAAACGCAACTTATAGGGATCAATGTTGGGGTTGGCATGGTTAGCCACTTTCTCAATACTAGTAGTGAGTAGAATTCTACTCTTGTTCTTGTTTTCAGGAAAGGCAGTTTTAAAATCATCCCAAGCCTCGTTAGTCCACACGTCATCCATGACAATTAAATATTTTCCTTTCTCCAAAAATTTACGAAGTTCGTCGGCTAATTCGTCTTCATTCATGTCAACATCACTAGGCTTAGTAAATTGTTGTAGAATATCCTGAAGCATTTCCTTTTTACTATATTCTTTAGAAACAAAAACCCATGCACGATTGTAGAATTCAAAGATAACATTAGGATCAGTATATATCATTTTAGCCAGCGTTGTCTTGCCAAGACCTGCCATACCAACTATTGATATAACTTGTAGTTCCTCAGGTCCTTCAATGAGAAGTTTGGTTACTTTTTCGACCTCATCTTTAAAGCCAACCACGTTGTCTTCCACAATGGGAGCCTTTAAAACAGTGAGCGATAATCAGTTGAGGTGAAATTGGGGCCTTGAATATATATGAGCAGTAATCGTTATAAAAGTACTGAAATTAAATGGAGACCAAATGACATTCAAGATTGTAACAAACTTAGTTTAGTAGTACACACTTCACTCAAATCCTATAATGATATTTAGTGGTGCAACTGTTTGAAGATACGCTGTAAAAGAAAGATTTTGGATCAATAGCAGAAGAATAATGCTATTTGTCATTAGTAGAGCTGCATCATTAGTTAGGTGGTAATGGTGGCGATGAAATCCTGATTCATGATCCATTAGAGATGTAATGTATTTTAATACATTAAAAAACAAAGCAAGGGACCCATTGCCACCTAATTAACTAGTAATGCATATCTACTAATAATAGATAGTATTACTCCCTGATTAAGCCCCGGTTTGACATCTTTATAATCTAAAAAATATAGTTTTGAATAGTATTTTTTGGAGAATATATGGTTAAAAATGTAGGAAAAAGTTTGAGTTTACATGTAGAATATATTATTGTGTGAATGTATGGCTAAAAATGAGTATGAGAAATAAATTAAATTAAAGGAAAGGATGTCAAGCAGGACTATAAAACATACTTTATCAGTCATATATTTTAATGATATATATAAATTACAATGAATTATTTAGAGAGTAAGGCTCTATATGGCAAGGCTTTTGAAAAGATAAAAACCACTTCTGATATAAAGAAGCTACAATAAAACATGTTTTCTCAAATTGCTTTGTTTGGATAGAAGAGCTTTTCTACAAGTAGCAGAAGTGCGTCAAACTGGCTTTAAATTACATTTTTAAAATTAGTATTAAAATGAATTAATTCTCGAAACAACAGGGGAGGTATGTCAACTTAAATTTTGTTCTTATTGAATTCATCAGATCTGGCGTTTCCTTATTTTATGGAAACGTTCCACTGATTTCTAATATCAAGATTCACTCAAGATGCCCAGTATTGAACAAATTACCAAGTTTTTGTTATGCTTAGCCAAATATGCTCGGAACTGATAAATTGTAAACACAATCAACAAGTTCATCAATTAAAATCACTAATCGGAGAGAGTAATGGCAATTTACCTCTTCCTTTTTGTCGGGAGGAGCAGCAACTAGCTGGGCTTCAAACCCATATTTCTTGTCTTGATATATATAATTGACCTTGGCCCTCATAGACTTATTCTCCACTGCCGTATCTCGCGTATCATCCAATATATCGTTGACCATGGCCCTTATAGACTTAATCTTCTCTGCCATATCTCGACGCTTCGTCGGATCATCGAATATATGGACAACTTTCATTAGGCCACTTCGAGTCCTTTGCATAGCTGACCGAGAAACATACATGTCCACACAGCCTTCTGCTTCGTACACAACGTCTCTGATTTGCTTCACCAGTGTATTTGGGACTTCAGGGTTGTTGTCCCTTTTTGCCATGTCTTTTAGAAAGGCGTTGAACAATTGCAGATCGTTGTGCAGAGATTCGACGTAGCTCTTCACATTTAGAATCAGATGTGCATTATAAAGAAGTAGCTGCTTCAAGTTTTCTAGCAGAAATCCCAGTCCCACGGCAGCTTCTTCCGCCATTTCTTCTTAAATTAATTCTTCGCCTGTATATGGTATGTGTATATTCCTAAAAACTGAAACCGTGAGAATTTTTTTTCCGTTTCTTTTTTTTTTCATGTAAATTTGGATGAATTTGATCTTAACTTTGGGCTCATTTATAGGTCTACCCAAGTCAATCTATAATCCCTTTCTTCTTTTAATTACCACCTACCAAACGGAGACTCGTTGACTTCCAAGCACGTTTTGGGAAAAGTCACGGTTCACCTACCAAACAATCTAATTAGAGGTTCATTTTGTCGCCCAAACAGTAACTAATGAAGATAGTTTGGGCAATTTCAAATTTGTTTCTTGTCGATGAAAATTACTATCTTTTCTTGGAATTAAGTTTGTTCAAACCCAATGTTTTAATCCAAATTACTTGTAAGTCAGAAAGCTGAAAAAAATAAAAAAGAATAAGAAAAAGAACGAAAAGTTTTTTATTTACGTGTAATATTATTTTATGGAAGATTGTGTGGTTGAAAATAAGAGAGAGAGATAGAGAGAATGAGAATGGAGGCCAAACGGGTGCATAATTTGTACCCTTCATGTCTCATAAAGATATTTACTTCCATCTTAACATGTACAAAAAAAATTTGGACCAAACTACATAATTTGCGCAGATGACCGCATGATTGATATAATACAAACATATGGGAGGTCAGGATTATTTTATTCATTGGGGACCCACGCCGGCCATGTGAGGGTGCGATCACCCGAAGTGTCAACGACGTGGGTCGTTTGGGATTTTCCAAAAAAATTATTCTCTCTATCTTATTTATATAAGTTGATTTTGTTTTTCAAACGTATTAAGAAATTTTATTTAATATTATTAAAAAGAATTACTCCCATCGTCCCACGCAGTTTCATCTGCCATTTCTTCTTATATTAATTCTTCATTACCATAAATTCGCCTATATGTAGTAGATGTATGCTCCTGAAAATTGAAACTGAGAGAAATTATTTTTTTATTTAATTTTGGACGAATTTGAACTTAACTTTAGGCTTATTTATATGCCTACTCAAGACAACCTATAATCTCTTTCTTCTTTACCACATACCAAATATTAAATCCATAAAACACTTAGGGTACGTTTGATTGAAAATATGAAATTTGGGTAAAAGAAAATAAATTTAGGGAATTGAGTTACCTAAAAATTATTTTTCTGGAAATTGTAAATTATTGTGTTTGATTAGTATAATTTTTCATGTGAAAAATATTGAAATAAAAGTGTTTTTGATGTTCATTTGACTTTGTTTTATATAAAAATTGTCAATTAAAGCGATAGAATTTACTGGTATTGGATATAGAATTTATTTCCATTGCTAACAAAAAATTTTTAAAAAATCATCTATCTTTTAGTGTTCGTTTGGCTTTGTTTTACATGAAAATTGTCAATTAAAAGGAAATATTTTTTTTACAATAATTTTTAGAATTTATTTCCATTGCTTAAAAAAATAAAAAATAAAATTTAAAAATGCTACAATAACCGAGAATTCTAATTCTCACCATTTTGGTGAGAATTGGAATTAGATTTCATGGAAAATGGTGATGTGGCCAACAAAGGTGGAATTCGTTTTTCATGAAAAATTTTACCTATCAAACACTACAAAAATTGAAAAATGGTATTGATTTTCCATTTTCCATGGAAAATAGTGTGCTATCAAACACACCCTTATATCTTAAAGTAGCAAGTTGCAGGCTCAATTCACACGGAAACTCGTTGAGTTCCAAATACAATTTGTGAAAAGTCACACAATTCTCATACTCAAATAACCATTTTTTTTTCTAAAGCAAAATTAACTTCTCATTGAATTAAGGGGGTGTTTGGGAGTGAATTTTCACCTAAAAAAATTGATTTTTTGATAATTATTTCACTATTTCATTCGTAGAGTTTAACTTCTTCTCTCACATGTGGCCTCCACTTTTCACCTAATGGTAACAAAATCAATTCTCAAAATCACTTCCAAATGGGGTAAGTCTCCTTTTGTCTCATATTGGTACACAACTCCTTTTTATATATACTCATTTTTAATTACATTCACTCGATAAAATATTATACACTTAAAAACCCAAAACCTTTTTTTCTACCTTTCTAACCATACATTCTCCCAGAAAATAGAAAAGAAAAATTCACTATTTAAAACAATGTTTTCTCCCAAATAAATAAATAATGACCACCAAAAAGGGGGCTAAATCTCCTGAACTATGGAAAAAGTAAAAACAGGCAAACAATCCAATTAAAAGTGCAATTTGGCACCCAAAATAGTAGGTAGTGAAAATAGTTTATGGGAATTTGTAAAATAGATTCCTTCTCAAGTTAGTGTTCCCATATTAAATATCAAAATACATTTAATTAATAAATTTCATTTTTCAACTAAAGTTTTGAAATGCAAGATCCGCTATAGAATGAAGACGTTTATTTTTCAAATGATTCATTCAAGTGTACCTATTCTAAATTTCAATTCAATCAAATGTTCAGCGGCTACCAATATGTCTCGTGGTAACAAAAATGTATTGTTCTAGGGTATATCAAGGTTCCGTCTTCGGTTCATATTTCTTCCACCAATCCTACTCAACTCACATCTTTGTTGAAATAACTTCTTTTGTAATTCCTTACAATAAGTGAAAATGTGACATACCATTTAAACAATAAAATGGATAAAGATTGAGACCTTTCGACAAAACAAGATTTTCGATTACGAGTGGAATTCATCTTAATTGATTTTCTAATTGCATGATATGGGACCTTCAAAAGACTATCAATGTCAATATTTTTTAAACTAGTCGATAGCAAGCAATCAAATTAATATATTAGCTTTATCTTTATTGTATTTGCGAATACTGATAACTTTGAAACAACTTAAAAAACAAAATGCCTCGAAACTTTTGGTAATAAATAGGGAAAATTGTAGTTGAGATACCAAACATTTTGCTTATTAGCAGCCTTTATCCAAACTTTTCATTTGTGTTATTAGAGGTGTCAAACCTTTAAAAAATTCGTAGGGCTAGTCCAAAATGACGGTTTCTGTCTGTTTGACCGCCAAAACAGTTAGTTGACCAAAATAGTAGAATTTAATCAAATATAAGGGCAAAATAGTAACTTCACAATTCTAAAACCTTAAATAATAAAAAATGAAATAGAAAAGGAAAAAAAATAAAATAAAAGGGTTGTCTTCTTCACCCCCACACCACATCGTTTCCCACCTCCCAAAATCAAACAACCACCACTGCTATCCAACACCAGCAAGGCCGACGGCACAATAGCGAAGAAATAATTGATAACCTGCAAATTAAACCAAGTTAAAGAAATAGGGAATATCGACCGTCTCCCATCCATAATATACCCTATACACCAACTAAAATATTGCCGACCACCGCACAGTACATTTGAAATGGCTTCAAGAACTTCTCAAAGAGGTAAGCTTTTATCAATATGTATACACCCACTAAAATCCTAACACCCAACTCAATTTGAATCTCCAGCCCCTCTTCAAAAATTCAAACGCAAACTGTAAATTATCCTTACAAATTAATATCGATAACACATTAACGTCCTTTTACAATATGCTCCAAGTGAAACCCTCACCACACATCTTAGTGATGAAGATGTGATTTTTGTTGAAAACGGTGGAAAATGAAGAAACTGAGAAATCGCATGCGGGGGGAATTGCATCTTTACACACATATACAACACTCATCGTCGGAGGAATCGCATCGTGGTTGACGGTAGCCGATGGTAAATCTTTTGATATGATTTTGGGAGGTTGGGGATAGGGATGACTCTTCTGATCTGATTTGGGGAGGTTAGAGGTAGCGGGGTTGTTGAAGAAGATGAACTTGAGACTTATTAAATGTCAAAATTGCCCTTCACTTACTTAGGAAAAATTGTTAAATTTTTAATTACTGGAGTCAACTAACGGTTTTGATGATCAAACAAACGAAAATTGTCATTTTGGATTGCATCTACGAAGATTTTAAAGGTTTTGTACCTCCGATGGCACAAATGAAGAGTTTGGACAAAGTCTGTTAATAAACAAAAGGTTTGGTACCTTGGCTGCAATTTTTCCTTATAAATACGTTTAACGCTCGAGATTTATATGGAGCATAGTTTCTATTCTTTGTTTCCAATAAACTACTAATAGATTTAGGCCCTGTTTGGGAGCGATTTTGAGATTTAATTTTTTAATCGTTAGGAGAAAAGTGGGGGCCATCTGTGAAAGAAGAAATCAAATTTTGCGATCGAAATAATAAAATAATGATTAAAAATCAATTTTTTAGAGGTGAAAAATTCCTCCCAAACGCCCCTTATTGCAGGGAAAGGAGCAAAATTGATAGAAAGGCTGAAGGGGGCATCGTTTTCTATGCACAATAATCTATGCAAACTTTTGCATCTTTGGTCCAATTGAGTTCCTACAGTGTCCTTAATTTCTTCTTTTAGTGGGTCCCTCCGATGTGGACCCTCCAATGTGGGGAGACTAAACATTTAATTTAGAATCAGTCCAAATAGAGTAATGATATCTAATTTCATTGGAATTATAATCCTAATTTAGATAGTGTTAATGTGACATTAAATAACCATTTAATTTTACATCTCGTACAGCCCATCATTTATCTTCGTCTAGATTGGAGTTATAATCCTAATGAGATTACATAGCATTATTCGTCCAAATAATTCCATTCTCTTGCCATATGAATGATGTGTATTTCCTAGCACCATAAAGGTGTATAATATTGTGGGAAACCCTTGAATTTTTTCAGCTCGTGGTCTCAACAGATTTCTTGTCGTTCAGAATTACCATCTATTCCTGTAATTAAGTTTGTTCACAGCCAATGTTTCAATCCAAATTACTTGTAACTGCACAAATTTATTTATTTATTTATTTAACTTAAAAGGAGATGTGCCCATATAAATCAAAAAGGGGGAACACAATATAAAGGAATAAGAAAAAAATATTAACTTGTACTCTCTATGTTCCGTAAAGATATTTGCTTCCATTTTAGACGTGGATAAAAAAGATTACTTCCTCCGTCCCACGGAAACTTCGTCCGCCATTTCTTCTTAAATGAATTCTTCGATACCATAAATTCACCTATATGGTAGATGCATAATCCTAAAAATTGAGCCCATGTTTAGTTTTGATTAAAATCTGATTTTAATCTAAATCAAAGTCAAACAATCAATATTAACCACATTTCTCATGGATCTCACAACATTTCAAAAACTTCTATTCTTTACCACGTACCACATGTTATTATGTTAAATCCACGAAACACTTATACCTTAAAGTAGCAAGTTGCAGGCTCAATTCACACGCAGGCTCGTTAGACTTCCAAATACATTTTGTCAAAAATCAAATTTCACATACTCAAATGACTGTAGCCATTTTTTTTACTGCAAAATTAATCTCAAAATAATTTTGTCACCCAAAATAGTAGTTAGTGAAGATAGTTTATGGGAATTCGTAAAATAGATTCCTTCTCACGTTAGTGTTCCCATATTAAATATCCAAATATATTTACTAAAATAATTTCATTTTTCCAAAGTTTTTGCAATGCCAATATATGAAAATCTGACATTCTTTTTATCAAATAGTAACCCATTTAAACAATAAAATGAATAAAGATCATAAAATTTGTTCCGCTGCAAATCTTCTTCTTGACTGTTTGTTTTTCGTTCATTGAGAATGTTTCCTTCTATATCTCGTTGACTAATTCAAAGGAAAAAAAAAGGCAGTTTAAATTCTATGACAGAAAAGGAAAATATTGATTTTACTGTGTTGCATGCTCTTCATTTGCAAGAGTACCTCACTAATCAGTCAGAATGACTTGATGGTACTAACTACATCGAGAATCAAATGTGCATTGAAAATAATTAGTTGCTTTACATTTTCTAGCAGAAATTCCATGGTGGCTTCGTCCACAATTTCTTCTTAAATTAATTCTCTGTTGCCATAAATTCTCCTATATGTGGTAGACGTATAATCCTAAAAATTGAAACTCGGAGAAAAATTTCTTCTTTTTTTATTTTTTATTTTTTATTTTGGAAGAGAGAAAAAATGTATTAAATTAAAATGGAGCCCAAACAGGAGCCAAATCTCCAAAACGACAGACGAAATAGAAACCGGCAAACAAACCTATTAAAAAGTTCATTTTGGCACCCAAAATAGTAGTTAATGGAAATAGTTTATGAGCTATTTCATTCTCCCGTGTAGGGAGTAAACATAAGTGCCACACCGGCATCTGAATCTAGAAGAGTAGCTAAAATAATTGTTGACGGTACAAATCGAAACAATAAAATCCTCACCTAATTAGGATTTTTACCTCCAAAAATCACTAGTTTTGAAGATCAAACTGGAACAAGAGGAAAAATTGCTATTTGATAGAGAGATATTTTAATTTGCATGCATTTTATGCTTTTAAGCAAGAGCGTTTATAAACTTCCCTTAAGGCTTTAGGGACATTGGGTCATCTAGGAAAAATGACAAATAACAACCTCCTATGAGATAACTTGTAATTGATTCTATTATAGTATTACATTTTATTCATTAGTTTACGTGTTTTTGCATTCATTGGCTTAGGAATAATGCTTTAAACACTTGCTTATGTGTACATCAATAACAGTTTTTTGACAACCTGGATGGATGAAATGGCTCATCTAAACTCTGTGAGCCCTTTAAAGATGCTTGCTTCCATTTTCATACACAGATCAAAAAATAAAATAAAAAATAAAAAAAAATTAGTTCATATAGTTGGAACAATAAATTTACTAATCTTTTTCTTAATATAAACCTACATTAATATTAGATGACTCGTTACTCTATTGAAACTAGATGGCCATGAAGTATTGAATTAGTTTTGGAACAAATTATTCTTTAGTGGAAGGTTCAATGTACTTAACGATGCAAGGTTGGCTAACATGAAATTGAACAAATTACCAAACCTCCAAAAACATAAATTGCTAATTTCAACAAGTTGTTGGAAATGTGCATTTTTTTGGTGTTTTATTTATTATTCCAACTACAATTAAATAATAATGTTTGTGATAAATATGACACACTAAATTGGGGTATATTAGGAAAATAAGAAATCAACTATAATCTTAACAAAAAAAAACATGACTATAATTTGGAGCACATGACTAAGGAAGTTAAGTCCATCTTTACGGACTGATGGAGAATTATTTAGTAACAATCTCTCTATGCACGTATTTGATTCACTTTAGAACAAAATAATTTATTTTTTCATACTCATTTACAACCATATATTTACACAATAAAATATTTTGTATTATAAATCCAAATCTTTTTTCCACTCTTTAACCATATATTTTCAAAAAAATCACTATTCAAAATATCATATTTACAACACTAATGACCATCAAATAGGGGTATGTATGTGTGTGTGTGTGTGCGTGTGTGTAGAGAGAGAGAGAGCAATTTGATAAAAATCTAGTTGTTAAGGTTGATGGTCGAGGGTGAGTGTGTTTATTATGCTTCGTTTGGAGGGGATTAAAATTAGATTTTAATAGATTTTTATAGAAGTTGCTAAAATGTGTGGTTGAAAAATTGTAGATCCTAAAAAATGTGTGTTAAAAATTGGTTATTGACTTTGACTTAAATTAAAATCTAAATTTTAATTTATACCAAATAGGGAAAATGTGTGTGTGTGGAGGAGGTGTTTCATTTAGTTTAAGTGGCGTTAAATACCCATATATGTGGTATTGGGATTTATTACCTATAAATACTTTGAATAAAAAAGTGTGCATCATTTGACCAATTGCAGGCATGGATGCGTGTGTGTGCGCGCACACATATATAAGAGAGAGAGAGAGAGAGAGAGAGAGAGAGAGAAACTTGATAAAAATTTAGTTGTTAAGGTTGATGGTCGAGTGTGAGTGTGTTTATTATGCCCTGTTAGGAGGGGATTAAAATCATATTTTTAATAGATTTTTATAAAAGTTGATGAAAATGTATGGTTGAAAAAGTGTGGGTCCCATAAAATATGTGGTAAAAATTGATTATTGATTTTGACTCAAATTAAAATCTGAATTTTAATTTATGCCAAACAAGGAAAAGGTATGGGTCTGGAGGGGGGTTTCATTTAGTTTAAGTGGCGTTAAATACCCATATATGTGGTATTGGGATTTATTACCTATAAATACTTCGAATAAAAAAGTGTGCATCATTTGACTAGTTGCAGGCATGGATTCCATTGCACTTAGACGGGTGCTTAGTACTACTCAGCAAATCTACTAATCAATATTTTGAAAATTATGTAATAATCTCAATTGCTTAGTATAAATAAATCAATAGTGATATTTCACATAAATTACAAATTTATTTTAATTTTTGGAACACATCATGAACTTATTTATCAAATAATGGATATACACACAAAAAGCGATAAATCCTATCTATCTGATATTTGTCCAATTGCATTCTTTCCCCTCACACACTCACATAAAATATATATATATTTTTGATCCAATTTAGGCTATAAATCTCACTGCCACATAGACTTTTACTTAAGAATAAAATCGGACAAAACTTCAGAACCGAACTGGACCCGATCTCAACTGAATCAAATCGAGCGGTTCTTCTTAAGTTAAATACCAGACCAGGTATTTAAATTGAGAACCGACGAGTTTGGCTCCATTTTTTGTTCTCGATCAAGAGCCGAAGAACTGAATAAGAACCGAATCTTCCTAATATTTTTAATTAATTTATTTTAAATAAGTTAAATTATTTTATTTTTTAAATAAATTTACTAACTAATTAATTTTGCTCAAACCCAAAGATATGGTTTTCCTATTTCTAATCAACTTAATCAAATTGACCTAAGTTTTACTCAAATTCGATATTCTAACATAGTATCGAGAAATTGAATTGATGCTCGACTGTTAATCTTTTAATTAATTGTGAGCTCGTTATCTTCATCTTTCCGTAATTTTAACAATCAAATCTTATACAAAACTTAGCAAAAAGAGAAGCACAAGATATATATAAGATTGGACTACGTTATTTAGTAAGAGCTAAATTGATAAATTGAACATGCCATTAATTGAATCAATGTAATGTTGTAAATATTAACAAATTTAATTATAGTACAAAACCCGTGCACCGAATGTAATCGAACCAAACCGAACCGAACCAAATGGGATTCAACCCGAATGGTTTCATAATTAAATTTGGATCTTACGGTTCCACTTTTTAAATACCCGAAAATTTTAGATCTGATTCAGTTCTCTTTAAAATCAAATCGAACCGGATCAAACCATGTCCAATCCTACTTAAGACTACTAGAACTAGATAACAATGTTTTATATATGTATACACAACCATCAAATCTAACAACAAAAATTTTGCCCAATTTAAATGTACACTATTGGACTATGTTTATGAAGTAAAAATGGTAAAAATATTGTCAATTGTATTATTGAGCCTTATGATTGTCTAGTTTCCTGCAAGAGTACGGTACAACGAACAACTAATAAAGTGATAAGTAGGACATCGCTCCCACAAAGACTATGTAACTAATGAAGGATCAATCGATTCTAACTCCAACCGAATAGCCAATTGTATTTGAAGAATTTATACTAATTAATCTAATTAAACTAAGCATTCTAGTGAGCAAATTATGAAGATTTTGTAAATCTAGATGAAATGTTATTAAGAACTCGAATCCCCCTTATTAATTAGTTTCAATACAATTAAATAACATGACTATATACGCATATTCTTGTTGATCAATGTTTATAAGATATTTAAAAACATTTCTCAATGTCAATTAAATACATCCCCTCATGTGATCTTTATATAACTCTAAGAAAAAACGTGAATATGAAAGCATGTTTTAAAAATGCTAGAACATCTTTAGAAATTATGTAAAGCATAGCAATGTGTCTCTAGCTTCTATCGACCTTTAAAATGACAGTTATAAAATGTTTTCTATCCTTTTTTTTTTCTTTTGAAATCTGTAAAATTCACAATTAATCTAATTAGTAATCAAGTAATTAGAACTCATCCAAAATTGAATCCAAGAAGTGTTCCAATTGAGTTAAGAAATTTGCCATTGAGAGCTCATATTTTTGTTGCCATGTAGCTGTCGGTATTTTTGTCATACAGTTCTTTTCTGATATTTGATATAGGCAATTTGAAATGCTTTAGAAAGTTAACTCAAGAGGCTACAATTACTCGAAATAGCATTTTTCTCATTCGAATGTTTACTATGCCAAAAATGGGTCTCAATATGTGGCTAAAATTTAGAACATAACATTTGTGGTTGAAATTTTATTTGTGAAAATACTTTGACCATATTTCACTCCTTTTTTACTTCTAATTTCATCAAATTGAATCCTAGAAATCTTTAGTTATCATTTGTGGCTTCAATCAACTATTGAAAAGTTACAATTGAGTCCTCAAACTTTAGATTCCACCATTTTTCGTCTTTTCTTTGCTTCTTTATTTCAAATCCACTTTCAATCATAAAGTTTCATCTAATAAATAAAATATACAATAAATTATACTATAATTAATTAGAAGAACTATTAAATATCTATATTTTTAGATCTAAATAAGGTTATAATCTACACTTATCAAGCAGTCCAAATTTAAACATTTGTTTGTCCTCGAATAAAACCATAACTTAACTTAAAAATAAACAATCACGCAACAACATTTTGGTTAGATAACCTGTCATTTCGTGTCGAAGTTCGAATCATTCTATTATATCTATAAATAGCTTCAAAGTTACAATACCGAATCAACATCGACTTCTTCAAAGCAAAACTGATGTGAGTGTGTGAAAAATCCAAGTATAATATTACAAAATCATA
Source organism: Olea europaea var. sylvestris (assembly GCF_002742605.1). NCBI lineage: Eukaryota > Viridiplantae > Streptophyta > Magnoliopsida > Lamiales > Oleaceae > Olea > Olea europaea. The sequence goes on along the minus strand of NC_036253.1, from coordinate 23,522,397 downwards.
AGTTGTTTCAATTTCCGATCTTCAATGATTAAATTTGTCATTTCTTTAATTGTGAGATTCATACACACCAAATTTATTCTTTCTACTCTTTTTCCAATGTGCAATCCAAGGTTAAATGTTTATTCTAATTTTCACCTTCTCAAGTTTAGATGGATCATACTGATTGTAAGTTGATCGTTTGATTTCCTACAAGTGTACCGGACTCAAACAAGTAATAAATGATAAGTAAGATATCGTTCCCTGCGAGGACTATGTACTTTATCAAGTATGAATTAATTTCATCCTTAATCAAATAGCAAATTTTTGTTGAAGAATTTATGTAAAACTAATTAATCAACTATTGCATTGAGCAAATTTATAATTTTTTTTCAATATCATGATAATATATGCACATTCTTGTTAATCAATGTTTCTAAGTTAATTAAAAGCATCTCTAGATGTTAATTATATATATATATATATATATATATATATATATATATATAGCATTCATTAGAAACTTTATAAAATCTATAGAATTCATGCAAAGCATAGCGTATATCTCTATTCCCTATTAAATTTTACAATGGTTGTTATAGGTGCTATCTACTTTATCATTTCTCTCGAAATCAATAAAATTCACAAATCATTCCAATTAGTAGCTAATTAATTGATAAGCATTAAACACAATAACATGCATCCAAGGAATAACATATATTGGATGTTAAAATATTTTATTTATATTAAAAACTTCATAATAAGGGTTCATCTACATCTTAGTAATTAAAAACTTAGCATGGCATTGAAACATTACAGGAAAACATGTTTAAGTGGAAAAACATAATCCATATTTTGATAAATTGAGAAGATAAAGATGAAGATGAATATTGAAATTTGAATCTTCATTGGCTTCTTCATGAATCTTCAATTGCGCCTTCTCTTATTTTTCGAAAAACCAAGATTGAGTTTTCATTTGATTGAATTCTTCCAAGTCCTCTTCAATTCTATCAGAAGACTGTATTTCGCCTCCCTCTAATGATAATAACTGATTATATTGAGGTTATTTTTATTGGCTGACTGTGTTTGGTATTTATAGAGGTGAAATTAGTTCAAAAATTGTGCAATGAATTGCTTTCCATGTAGAATTTTGGACGAAAAAGGAAGCTGGCCATGAGTCCTAGATAGAAAGCCCAGGCAAAACCCGAGTGCTCATCCAGGCAATGTTTTGAGCTACTGTTTTTGAAACTTCATGTCAGGCATCTAAATCTGCGTTTTGGTCCTTCGTTTCATCCTCTCTTCAATTTTTTGACCCTTCACTTTCCTTTCTACCTATTTTTGTCATTCAGCTTCAATTTGCATTCAATTGAATCTGTAACATTTCCAATCTTCATTCGGTCCAAATCAACTATGGAAATATTGCAATATATGTACTTACTATTTGTCTTTTTTGGTAAATTCCCGCTTTTTTCTTTCAACGCCTTTTCCATTCTTTCGTTTCACCTAATAAACAAATATATAATGAATTAAAACATTACTAATCAAAAGAACTTCAAAATATCAATATTTAAAGGCTTGAAGGTCACAATACCAAAGTCAATATCAACCTCTCCAAGCGAAGCTGATGTGTGTGTGAAGAATTAAGTTAAACATCATAAATTCGCAAGTTGTTTCGATTCCCGACTCTCTGTAGTCAAATTTGTCATTTCTTCACTCGTAAAATTTATACACCCCAAACTTATTTTCTTTAATTCTCTTCCCAAAGTATATTCTAAGGTTGACTTTCAATTACTAATTCCTTGCACCGCTCTAATTTGATTGAGTTTAAGCAGTAACATCAAGATTCTATGCATGTAATGATTCATCAAAAATTTGAGTGCATTGGCAGTCAAGTTTATACTAAGCAATTCAAACCTAATAGTTATCTAAGCTCCCACAATTGATCCTACTTGCACAATTGCATAATTACTTACTTATTTTGATTTTTTTTTTCCATTTTAGGATCAACCTCACCTTTTTTTTTTCTCTCTTCTTTAACCATGTAACGAGCTTTTAGTTGATATAATTTTTAAATATCAAAGGGTACCAAATTTCAAGATACCCTAACTACTTCCTAACTCGAATTAAAAAGGGTGAAGACGTGAGGTAAAAAACCAACAAATGCAATGCCCTTTTTCAATTTTTTTAAGGCATACATAGGTGGGCCTTAAATCCTTATAATATGGTCATTGCCTAGTTTATACTTGATAGTTGAAGATGAAGTCACACATATTTTTTTCAACATGCATGGAACCAACACATTTTAGATCATCTCTTTCACCGGCTCAAGCACCCCCAAATTATACTATACAAGGTTCGAGGATGTAATAAATAATAGGTTGTGGGATTGAATATCGTAATCTGCCTGTTTCAACCTATCAATGATACTATTCAACTCGTTACTTTATAATGCTAAAATCAATTCATGTGTGCAAAGAGTACCAAGTTTTATATGGATAAGAATAAATTAATTTAAGCATGTAACCTATCCAAAGTTCATAAATAAATACATAATTCCAATAATATTCATCACTGTCAACAAAGCCATCTAACCTACACAAACACGCAAACTAAAAAAATAGAATTTTTTTGGAAAATTTTTAAAATTTTTTGCATTTTTCCTAGTTTCTCATATAAAATAAAGCAATAAATACTCAATCACACAAAAAAATAAAACTAAAAACTCAATGTTTTACATTTTTTTTCACTATCCCAAAAACTTAAATTAGACAATATCCTCAATGTCTTAAAATCTAATGTACACATGAAGGGGTGAGAGAAAAGAAAAAGATACTCCTTGAATTTTTTGTCTGATATTTGAGGTAGCTTGTTAGATTAGTTCATTCCTTTTTCAGTTTGCAGGTGTATTGTTTCATATTAATGCTGCACTTCATATTAATATTGCATATCTGCTTAGTTCTTTCTCAAACTACATACTATATGATATATTGGCTTTTTCATAAAGTCAGAGTCAGTTGTTTAAGTAAGGAAGTGGTATGTTGCTTAAAGGAAATATCTGAAAGGGTGCAGTTCATGCAATCTACTTTGAAAGCACTCTACACACAAGCACAAAAGTAGCATTAAAAATCCAAATTACTTTATATCTACTTAATATTTATTATTTTATATTTCATCCAAAATATGAAGTTCAAATAGGTTAGCCAGTCAATGCCAATAAGTCACGACTGGCAGGGTACTACAGGTAAACAGATTTCTTAGCTATGTATTTTAAGGTTTTCATGAGATGCAATCTTTAATTTTCCATACAACAACATATATTGAAATATATACTTACTATCTTGGACAGGTTTGATTGGTCAAATGATTAAAAGAAAGAAATATTATTTTAACTAATAAAAACTTTCCTTAGTTTAATTATTGACCATATCAACCATAAGCTACTTGATTGTTACCGTATATAAATCCCATATTATAGGTAAGATATGTTCGTGCCTTGGAGAAGTCTCTACATAAGTAGAGAAAATTATAAAGGTACAAACTACTGCTTTAAGAATAATCTCTATTTTCAATAAACCTGCAGCATCAAGTTTTAAAGTCTTGTGACCATTCCAATGAGTCCTGATTGCCTAATGTTCTAGTGAAGTTTCTCAAAGTATAACCCGTGTTCTTCAACCATAATTGAAAACACTTGTGCGTGTGAGTAAAGATTGGTGAATCTTGAACCAAGTGGTGGTTGCAGCCGATTACAATAGTGAAGTGACAATAAAATCAAGATCGGAGGGTTTGATTCAAAATGCATTGGAGAGACCACTCAAATGACTACAACTTTACTACAAATAACATTTCATCAACACTAAATGCTATTCAAAATATAGCTTTTGGGAATTTATCTTGTATTTGGGCTACAATTTAAGATAAAGGAAAACTTTGATTTTATGTTCCCAATTCGATCGTTTACTATTCTAAAAATGGGTCTTAGTCTCCAACTAAAGATCTAAAACATCAGTTGTGCGGTCAAAATTTGATTTGTGAAAATACTTTGATTATATTTTCACTCATTTTTTACTCTTAATTGTATCTAATTGACTTCTAGCAAACTTCAATTATCGTTTTGTGGTTCAAATAAACTATTGAAAAATTGCAACCGAGTTCTCAAACTTTGAATTTCACCATTTTTTGCATTTTTTTCACTTCTGTATTTTAATTTCACTTTCGATCATCGAATTTCACCTAATAAAAGAAATATACAATAAATTAGGTTGTAATTAATCAAAAGCACTATTAAATGTCTATATTTTTAGGTCCTAATAAGTGTATAAACTACACTTATCCCCTTGAATACTTAAAAATCTTGTAATCAAACCCATTAAACAAATATATATCTGAAAACTTTAAATTAGTCGATGGAACATGAGAAAGATTCAAAATTTGAGACTCATTTTTTCAAGCAACTCCGGATTAATTTGCTTTTAGCTAGTTGGGTTAATTTATAGATGTATTCAAGTCATTGGCTACTTTCTTTTTTACGTTTTTTTCCCTCCTGAACCTCACTTACCAAACAGGCTATAATTAATTGTTTAGATTATAATTAATTAATAGCACATGACTAGTTGACTCCCAAATACAATTTGTGTGAAGTCAACGTCCACATCCTTTCCGATTGTAATATGTAAAATAATTAATGATTAATTAATATAGTTAAGAAAGACTTCAAATTTTAAATTATATGATGAAGTCATTTAATAATACATATATATGGAAATTTGTAAAATAGATTCCTTCGCACGTTAGTGTTCTCAAGTTAAATATCCAAAGATATTAAAAATTAATAAATTTCATTTTTCAACAAGCTTTTGAAATGCTAACACGTGAAAATGTGACATTTATGTTCTTTGTTGAATAGTAATCCATTTAAACAATAAAATGTATTAAAAATTAAGACAACGAGATTTTCTGGAAATCATTTTAATTGATTTTCTAATTGTATGATTTGGACATTAACCCTTTTAAAAGACTTATTAAAATAATATTGCTGAAGCTGGCCGCTGACAAGCAACCAAATTAATGCTAACTTTATATCTGTCGTGTTCACAAACACAGATAACTTCCAAACAATTTAAAGAATAAAATGGATTGAAACTTTTGGTGATAAATATGACTGTAAAGATTTATATGTGCATAGTTTCCATTCTTTCTTTAGACAAAATTGCTGTCTGATTTATTATAGGAAAGTTGACAATAATTGAAAGAAAGGCCAAAGGTGTGACTACAATATTATCGGGCTCCTAGATATGGATGGACTTCTTCACAACGTCTTTTATTTTTTCACCACATGAACTAGAAAGAGTCTCGCATTGATTACATCGGTGAGGAATTCGCAGACGTTAAATGGTTTGCTAATGCCATAAATTTTTTCACGCAAGCATATCTAATGCCTAAATAATAAATAAATAAATTCGCATTAGCAAAGTAGGCACCATGTAGAAAATTTTCTAACCAATGTAATCTGGTAGAGACTCTAACTAAACGGCTGATGAGACAAATAAAAAATAGATATTGTTAAGATTCAAAATCTTTGTTGCACGGAGTGAACTCAGTAGGATTTAAAATTATTGTGCAGATTTAGATATGAGTTTTATTTTAAGCAAAAATAAAGACACCTAAACAGTATTAATGAGTTGTGATAAAACCCACTAGAGAGCACATTTTGACTTGAGTGCCTATTTATTAGGTACCAATGTCGCGTGCTATGGAAGTCTTTCAACTTACATGTATCAATCCACCGAATGCCTTAAAAATGTTTGAATATGTTAAGATAAGTCAATTAATTATATTTGGATATGGATTTTGTAATTATATCTAGCATGATATGGGGAGTGCTATAGATTGTATAGCTATCAGTGCATATTATTTTATGGTCACCTCTGATCGTCCTAAATCTGCCCTTTGTATGTATATCTTCAGAGTTATCAATTGAATTATCAAAAATAAAAATAAAAATAAAAAATAAAAAATGAAAAACTTTAATCATTTTGACATTGTTTTAGATTATGGTTACATGATTATATTTTTTTTTCTAACCACATCATAAAATTTATTCTGCTGCAAATTCTTGTTATTGACTGTTCGTTTTTCATCCATTCCTTTTTTCTCCCTTCTATATCGATTTAACTACTTCGAAAAATTAGCAGTTTAAAATCTATGACAGAAAAAGCAAATATTGGTTTTGCTATGTTGCGTGCTTTTCATTTGCAAGAAGCATCCTCGCTATCACTCCAGAATGACTTGATGATATTAAATATATCGAGAATCAAAATGTGTTGCAAAAAAGTAGTTACTTTATGTTTTGTAGCAATAACTAGTAAGTTAAAATCTTTAAACCAATTTATTGTTTGCTATGAATTGAGATTTTTCATCCAAAATCAGGAAACCAACCTTGAACCTCCTCAACTAGTTTAACAGCTTTTGAATCCTCTTCTTAGCAAGTAGCACGGTATGACTCACCTACAAACCAATTAAACAATAAAATCCCAAAAAACTAAGAACCCATTTTTTGAATAACAAAAATAAACCCCAAAGTTGAAAAAATTATTCCAATTGGTTTTGCAAGGAAACGTGATTACGTGAAGAAAGATGGGAAAAAATGGGTATTGAATCTATTGATAAAAATTAAATAAGTTTGTGGTAAAAAATTGGGCCTAAAATTATATAAATAAGTGGGCCAAAGATCGAAACAAAAAAATCATTTGAGGAATTGCAGGTGGGCTAGCACATTGAAATTAATAATTGGTGGGCAAACCGATTACAATTAACATAAGGCAAAAAAAAAAAAAAAAAGTGTATTGGGCCTGGGCAACAGTAGGATGCAGCAAAGTACAGCTCATCCCTAAATCTGCCCATGGCAAACATTGAGTCAACCTTATGCATTCTTGTAGCTCTTTTTCCACCCGATCTTTCTGCTGACCATAGAGCATTGGCATATGCTAGATCTTCCCTGATTTGATATACCTGATCCACTATCTTTCTTTTAATTGATCCATCACATGCAAAGTCAACGTTATCGTACTAGTCGGAGTCAGGATATTTTAAAAGTGCTAGAGTTATAGCCATTTTTGCAACCCTTTTTGTGGACATTTTCGAAGCAAACATTTTTATTGTTTTCATACCTCATAATGGCACTCTGAATTAAGTTGTGAGAATGTAGTGATCTCATCTCTAAACTTGGCAATCATTTTTTGTGGGAAATATTTATTGAAGAACTTCTGGCTCAAATTGTCTCAAGTTGTGATGCTGTGAAGGAGGGTAGCAATCAGGCTTCTCCAAGATACATCTCCTCCATCTAAAAGAAAAATAGACTATCTTGTGTCTACACATTCAACAAAATTTAGTCTTTGGTTCTTTGAAGATACCTTTTCACTTTCTTGGCAGCTCTCTATTGCTCTATACCTAGATTACTTTGATATCTATCCTTATAGCAACTGCAAATATAATGTCATGTCTATTACAAACTTGTACATACATCAAGCTACCGACAGTGGAAGCATTGGGTATAGAAGCAATGTACTCTCTTTCCAATTCATTTAATGTACACTATTTTTGGTTTAATTTATCACTTTTAACAACATGATACACGATCCTTTATCCCCTATCTTTTCAAAATCTTTTCATTGTATACTTTATGAGACAATCTTAATGACCATTTAGACATATCTCTATGAATCTCTATGTTAATGATATAAGAGGCTTTACCCATACCATTCATTTCAAAATTTTGGCTAACAAACTGTTTTGTGTCATATAGCAAATCGATATCACTGCTTGCAAGTAAAATGTCTTCTACATATAGGAGTGTAAAAATGTATGTACTCCCACTAACTTTGAGATACATGCATTGGTCAATGATATTTTCTGTAAAACCATCTGAAGTAACAAAATGGTTAACTTCAAGCACTACTTATGGGATGCCTGTTTTAGGTCCTATATAGATTTTCTTAATTTGTAAATCATTTGATTCCTTCATCGCTATTAAAGCCTCCATGTTGTTTCATTTGTATCTCTTCTTTAAGATCATCATTCAAGAATGTTAATTTCATGTCCATCTGATGTAGCTTTAGATCAAAATGAGCTACTAAAACTATTAAAATTGTAAACAAATCTTTTTTAGAAGTTGAAGAAAATGTTTTATGGTAATCAATTCCTTCCGTTTGAGTGAAACATTTGCTACAAGTCTAGTTTTATACTGTTGTATAGCGCCAGATGCATTTCTTTTGGTCTTATAGACCCATATACAACCAACGGTTGTAAGTTCATTTGACAAATCAACGAGATCCCAAACATGCTTTTTAGCTATAGATTTTATCTATTCCTTCATGGCATCATACAAAAGATTGAGTTTTTTCCTTCAACAACTTGTGATAATGAGCTAGGATCATTGTACTGTCCAACATATTATTGGACTCTTGAAGATATTCGACATAATAACTATAGATTACTAATTTTCTTATTCTTGAGGATATCTTTATACCTACCACATTATTTTGATTTTGCATATTCTGAATAGTAATAGCTTTTGCATGTTCTACATTGAGTGGTGATTCTCGTTCAGTGTTTTTCTCATGTAGTAATGATTGTTCTTTAGTTGATTCATTTTCCAGTTTTACATGAGTGCTTTATTTTGTAAGAATCAATATACCATGATTGGAAAATGACCTAACAAATTCGCTAATTTCTTGAAAAGCAATATTTATAGAAAACGCACTCACACTCACAACGTGATATTCTAGAAACTTTACATTTCTAGCTTTGACTATTTTTGGAGTGTGCGAAGGACAATAGAATCTATAGCATTTAGGGTTCACTAGATAGCCTATGAAATATCCACCAACTGTCAACGGGTTCAATTTCTTTATGTGAGGATTATGGACCCCCACTTCAACCAGACAACCCCAGATTTATATATATCTCAAACTAGGTTTTCATTTGTTCCAACTTACCAATGGTGTTTTAGGAATTGCCTCAGATAGAAATCTATTTAAGATATACACGACAATTTACAATGCTTCACTCAATAAATATAACTAGAGTTGAATGTCTCATCATGCTCATAATCATGTCCATTATTTATTTATTTTTTAATTTCTTTCGGCTACATCATTTTTGTTGCAGCGTACCTAACATCCTCTATTGTTGTATAAAATTTAGCAAATGGAGTTGGCATTTGTCACTTTATTTTTGTACTGTCCATAATATTCTCCACCCTCTCTGAACTTATAATTTTAAATTTTCTTTCATTTTGTTTCTTTGCTTCTATGTTATAAACCTTCAAGGCATCTAGTGCATCATCCATATGATTTAGAAGATAGAGATACATATATCTTGAATGGTCGTCTATAAATACAATAAAATATCTCTGACCATTTAGACGAGGAGTGAAAAAATGTCTACAAATATCTATTTGAATAATCTCAAGAATGTTTGAACTATTTTTGGCACTATTAGTGGCCTTGTTTGTCAGCTTTCCCTTTATACAATCAATACAAGTTTCAGAATCAGCAAAGTCAGGAGTCGGTAAAATTCCATCATTTACTTATCTTTTGAGGTCTCTATAGAGATATGTCCCGATCTTTTATACCATACTTCAGATGAATTCTTCTTATCATACAACGTTTATTGTCAATATTACTACTATTCAGGTTGAAAAAGATACATTCATAAGTGGGATCCAAATCAAGTTTGTATAAAGTACCAACTAAAACATCATCTCCAACAATAACTGAATTTTGAAATAAACTAAAACTTCTATTTTCAAATGCAAATTTTAAACCTAACGGTGCTAGTTTTGAAATAGAAACTAATTACGCAATATTATTGACTTTTTTGCTCTAAGGTGGGCTAGCAGGTCTTTTTCCTTACAACTTGGGAGGTGTAGCCTCATTTACCTTCGATTTCTATGGAGTAATTTGAGTAGGAGGAGCTAATGCAGATAATCTTACCCTAAGGGGCACTATGGTAGAGGTTGGGGAGGTGCCCTAACTAAAAAGTGGGGCCAAAGAAGAAGCCAAATGCCCCAGTCATTTTCTTTTTATTCACATGATGGAGACAGTATTCCAATGTTCCTCTGAAATTGCAAACTGAGGCAATGTACCTCCAAACAAAGGAGAAAAATGTTAAGTATAAGAAATGAAAACAATAAGGCATAGCTTGCAAATCTGAAGACTAACTAGGTGTGGAGTAGGTTGTGGAGATGGTGAAAGACGTCGTACGATCTCCTTCCATTATATCCCAATAACTTGAGATCCAAAACCAAGACTCTTTCTACCCTTCAATGGAGGATGAAAGACCTAAAACAAAAAGGGGGTCTGCATCCTCCAAGAAGTTAGTGGCTTTAGGATTGTAGACGGTTGGAAGACATTGAACGGCATGTCATCACTAGCATCGCCTCGTGCCAAAGCATCCACCATCCAACAATTTGACTCCAGGAGTTCGAGTTGAGTATGGTCGATGGATAGGTAAACTAAGGGCGACTTTTAGAATGGCCTCGCTAATAGCTACGTACCCTAGCCTCGAATAATATGTTAGTTCATAAATCTCGAGGACAATTAACCATATGCTATCAGATATTCTAAACTGTTCCTTAATGGTCTAAATTTTGGCTGGAGTCATGGTAGAAGGAAATTTTGAGGATTTTCATTTAATTGAGGTGTTTATAGGCTCGATGGAAAGTGTCCACTACTAAAATACAGTTTTTCACCTACGAAAAATTACCAACAAATTGCATCCGTTGGTGATTAGAAATGGATTATCTGTTGGTAAAAGTAATTCGCTTTTAGCTACGACAATTAGCAACGAATTTTCCGTTGGTAAGATGATATCTCTTTACCAACCGATATTCCGTGCCTAATGTAATCATTTAACATTTGGCTCTTCCTCCAACGGATATTATTACCAACGGATTGCATCCGTTGGTAATTAGAAATGGATAATCCGTTGGTAAAATTAATTTACTTTTAGCTACAATAATCAGAAACGAATTTTTCGTTGGTAAAGATGATATCTTTGTACCAACGGATATTCCGTACCTAATATAATCATTTAACATTTTGATCTTTTACCTACGGATATTCCGTTGGTAATTAGAAACGGATTATCTGTTGGTAAAAGTAATTCACTTTTAACTACGATAATTAGCAACGGATTTTCCGTTGGTAAAGATGATATCTTTGTACCAACGGATATTCCGTACCTAATATAATCATTTAACATTTTGATCTTTTACCTACGGATATTCCGTTGGTAATTAGAAACGGATTATCCGTTAGTAAAAATGATATCTCTTTACTAACGGATATTTCGTGCCTAATATAACTGTTTAACAATTTGATCTTTCAGCAACGGATATTCTGTTGGTAATTAGAAATGAATTATCTGTTGGTAAAATAATTCACTTATCCCACATCGGAAGTTTACAACAATATCTTTGTATTTGCCCTCTATAAATTTGTGGTCCAATAAAGAGTTAAACAATATTTTGACCTTTCAATTCAGTTGGCAAAAAAAATAAAAATTATAATTATTAAATAAATAAATAATAATAATAATAATAACAATAATAAAAAATAAATAAATAATTTTTTTACCATATGGTTATTTACAACATTGATTTTTACCAATTGTAATGGTAGACATTTACCAACGGAAAGTCGGTTGGTATTGGTTAAGACTTTTACCAACGAAAATTCATTTAGTAAAAGATTCACACTTTACCAACGAAAAATCCGTTGGTAAAATGTTTACTCTTTACCTACGACATGATCCATTGGTAACTATCAGCGACCCTCAAATTACCAATGGATCTGTGGTTGTAAATATTCCATTGGTGAATATTATTAGCAACGGATATTGAGGCTTTAGGAACGGAAAATCCGTACCTGAAACTCTATTTTTTAGTAGTGGTCCAAGTATTCACCCTCGACCTAAAGGATGCAAAAAAATCTCAATCAAGGTGAGGACAATTGGTTCCCTAATACTAGAAGTGCCCATACCTAATCCATCTCCATTCATCCCGCCTAAAGAACCTCTCATAGTCCCAAACATCATTAGTGCTTGTTTTAAAGAAGAAAACCAACAAAAGGGATGAAGAAAATAAAAATGAAACTAAGATCTTGTTAGAGAAACTATTAGTGACTGTAACAAATACTGGATAGACATATACCGGATTTGCAGTTTACAGAAATACTAAATTTGCACATACCAAGTATGCAATGAACATAGATACCGGATATTAGCTAACATTTAGCAAATTAAATAATCTTGTTAATTACAATAAAGTAGAACAAGTTAATCTAAATTACAATAAAGAAAGTAATAAAAAAAATCAAATGAAATTTGAAAACGAGATCTATGTGAACACAATTTTCTTAAAACAGATTTGCTCCCTCACTATAGGTGCTTGAGGTTTAGTTTGGACATCTATCCTAGGATACAACAAAGGAATGGTAGAATTTGAGTTTCTCAAATACCATTCAGGCAAACAGAACTTGAGTCAAAACAATATCACAAAATAATAATAATAATAATTCCAAATAGACAAGGAACTGTATATCTATGCAGTATGCAGACCAAAAGAAACTATGCAGAAACTGTATTGCTTTTTGTGTAGAATGGTGAAAAAATGGGTTCTCATATACAGACTTAACCCCTATAAATGGTAAGTTAATTATGTCCGTAAGTATGCCATTCACTTGTATTATAATAACAATAATTATTGGAGTTTCAACAGTTTTGAAATTTAAGATGTCTGTTGGAGAACAAATTGACAAAACGTAGGCCCTCTAAAGGGGCCAATTTGAGTCCTTTCGGATTAAATAATTTTGTTAATTACAATAAAGTAGAACGAGTTAATCTAAATGACAATAAAGCAAGTAATGAAAAAATCAAATAAAATTTGAAAACGAGATCTATCTGAACACAATTTTCTTAAAACAGATTCGCTTCCTCACTATAATTGCTTGAGATTTAGTTCGGACGTCTGTCCTAGGATACAACAAAGGAGTGGTAGAATTTGAGTATCTCAAATACCACTCAGGCAAACAGAACTTGTGTCGGAACAATATCATCAAAACAGAAAAAAAATCCGAATAGACGAGGAACTGTATATCTATGCAGTATGCAGACTAGAAGAAACTATGCAGAAACTGTATTTTTTTGTGTGGAATAGTGAAAAAATGTGCTCTCATATATAGACTTAACCCCTATAAATGTAAAGTTAATTATGTTCGTAAGTATGTCATTAACTTGTATTATAATGACAATAATTATTGGAGTTTCAACAATTTTAAAATTTAAAAGGTCAATTGAGGAAAAAAATTAGCAAAACGTAGGCCCTCCAAAGAGGCCAATTACAGTCCTTTCGGTCCGACATTCATGTGTCCAGGCCAAGCTCGCACACAAGTTCAAGGTCCGAAACATATTTCGGTCCATGATTTGCACCCTCTTGCGCATGCACGTGGAGAGAGTCTCTATACTACTCATGATTACACTCTTTCAAAGTGTAATCCTATATAGGTGGTATTTGCCTTCATTACTTTCCTATGTGGGACAAACCTTAATTGGTTTCTCTCCAACATATAAACTCCTTTCAATTGGTATACTTTGAGCTTCAATTTCTCATTTACCCGAACATCATTTTGACAAGTAAATATATAATTTTAATGTTCTCACGAAGGAGAACACAAATCAATCTTGATCTTCAAAAATAAACAATCGGGTCCCACACAAATTTTCTACCAAATTCAGCTACTCAACTCATTTTTCCAACAAATTTAACTAGAAAAAGGCTTTTATAGTAAGAGACCTACTAAAGATGATGAATGTCGTTAGAAAATTGAAATTTCTTGCTGAAATTACGATTTTGAATTTTTTGTAGAGTAAAGAAATTGCAAATGAAAGGGAAAGGCCTGTGCACTTCAACTGTTGGATAAAATCAAAATTGATCTTAGCCATCCATTCATCAGCTCATTCAAGCAATTCAAATGAAAGATTAAAGCTAATCAAAGGTTCGGATGAGGCAAAGGTCTAGATGAAGCAGTATATCTTAAATATATGTCTGGTCACATGGCCTTGAACTTGCACGTGAGCCTCGATTTATTTTCTTGAAAACACACAACACCTTTCAATCAATGTCTGGTCATCTCAGGGTTTCAAATCACCTACGCTACAACATTCCATTTTTCACGCCACATCGCCTTTGCCTTACATCTTCGTCAAGTTGCCTACCTTCAGATCCCCATCTTCCATGGTACGACATCGCCTCTACATCACAGCTTCATCAAGTTTCCTATCTTTTTGAGCCTCGTCCTCTAGCCTAGAACCTCACCTCTACATCATAGCTTTATCAAGTTTCCTATCTTTTAGAGACTCATACTCTATGTCAGACCTAGCCTCTGTAATACCTGGTTTGCATAGTTGCTCCACAAGGTATCAAAACATCATTTCAACATTTTAAATCCATGCGTTATATTAAAAAAAAAAAAAGGTTGAACCCCAACCTTGAGGGCTCCCACCGCCCCGCCCCAGAGCTTTGTGAGGGAGGTAAATCGCAGGATGTGCCTCAGCAGGCCAGGGAACAAGAGCTGTCTGTACACTGCGCCTATAAGAGTCCAATTCCATGTCTCAGGAATCGAACCCCCACACTGTAGCTACCAGCAAGACGTGAGATAACTTCACTCATGTCCTTTGCACCACTGGACTATGCACCGGGGGGCAATGCGTTATATTAATATCCATGCTAGGATTAGGCGAACGAGGTATTGCTTGTTTGGTGTTATAAAATATTATGGGTTGTTTAATTTGTTAACAATAATTTTTTATCTATAACATTATTTTCTATTAATTCATCTTTAAAGACGCATTATTATTTTGTTACAATGTTAAAAGAGTTAGTGAAATTGGTGAAAATGACACTTTTTGTATTAATGAATTAAATTAAGTTTGAGTTAACTTCATAGTTAGGGCAGGAATACTTACTCACTTGTCACTATATTGATCTCTAAGTTCATAACAACTTTGAATCATATATGGTCTCTATATGTAATATGAATATATTTCTATGACTTTGATTGTCATTAGAGTGGATATAAAAACAAAAAGAAGTAATTTTGGTGAAAGCAGCATCTGACCGTTAAAAAAAAGGAAAAATGTGTTTTTTGTACAAGAAATACTGATTTCACTCCAAACATTACCGGCCATCTAGATGAGTTTAGATAAGGTGCTAAGTTTTGTTATCTCATCTAGAGGGATTACTAGAATATTAGTTCACTTCATTCCTAGTGTAGTGAAATTACTTATGAGACTCACATGTTGGTCATTATAGGTGAACTTTGTATCAATCGTGATTCCTAGTGTAGTGAAATTACTTATGAGGCTCACATGTTGGTCATCATAGGCGAACTTTGTATCAATCGTGATGTCAAAAGGTAGTTAGAATGTGTCTTCATTCATTTTTATGATCACATGAGATAATATAAGCCAAATGCACATGGTATTAGGTAAAACGACAATAATTTAAAATGGTTGCATGCAATTTTAGAGCATGAGCTCTCATTTGCCTCTATAACTCATCAATAATATTTTGAAAAGTTGTAGAAGATTTGAACGAGTATAACCAAGATTAGATACATAGTTTGTTATATCATCTGGAGGAATTTAATAGAATTTGAGTTAACATCGTTCCTACTGAAGTTACTCATGAGACACAAATGTTGATCATTATAGTGCGAACTTTGTATGGATTGTGTTGTTCAGATATAATGAGAGCTTTGTATGGATTGTGTTGTTCAGATATAATGAGAACATGTATTTACTCATTTTTATGGTCATACAAGTAAACATAAAATCCTTTGGTGGTCTGGGCTGGGTGAGAGCTCTGTGAAGAAGATGAATAGTTAAAATCCTATTTTATTTACTTAGTATTTTTTTTAATTTATTGAAGAAATATAAAATTATAATTTTGCCCTTTAAAATTTGGTCAAGAAATAGTCAAATTGAGCTTTTTAGGTTGAATACGTGTAAGAATTTTTAATTAAAGATGGGCTTATATGTGTAAATAATTGTGTGTTAAATTATAGGCTATCGAATTCGGTTGAGCCCAATTAAAGTGATCTAATAAAGTTTCGATTTTGGACTTTAATGTATCAAATTAAAGTATGGGTTTACATATGTGTAGAGACTGGGCCCAAGTCCTAATTCTATGGTGGGCCAAATTAGGTCAAAGGGCATCCCTATATAAATAGGTTATGGTCCCCAGATCACATGCAACGTATTATTCATTTTCTACTGCATCCTATCACAGAGAGGAAAAGGAGACTGCATGTAGATTTGGAAGATCATACCGCGAAATTCATATTGCATTAACCATGTCAGATTCAGGTATGCTTCCGCTTTAATTCTTATATTTCTCGATGATTTAACATGAAAGATCCAATAATTTAAAGCATTAAATTATCCAACAAGTGGTATTAGAGCCTCTTCATGTTGAATCATTGAGAATCAAAGGTTTTAATTTGGTTCTTGCAATATATTTTGAAATTTTCAGATTTAACAATTTTTGGTTATATATTTTGTTAAATGTGAAAATTTTTGCGGTATAATTCTTGTTATTTTCGTTCGGATTAATTAGTTTAGAAAATTCAGATTTGGAATTCGAAATTTTTGAGATTCAGATTAAAAAAAAAAATTTAGTCGGACAGCGGCAGTCGGAGCGCTGTGCGCTGCGCAGGCAGAAGCGCGCAGTAGGCGCTGCTGCACTCACAGTAGCGCTGGGTGTGCTACAGGAGCCGGCTCATGCCAGCGACGTTAGTCCGAGCGGCGCCAGAGTGCGTCGCCGCCAGAAGGAAAGAAAGAGAAATTTTTTTTTTTTTTTAGGTTTTTTCAGTTTTTGATTTTTGGAGGCGGGGGCCTCTCCTGTAAATTAGAAGAATTGAGGTCCTTAGTTGCAATTAGGGTTAGGGTTATAAAATTAAGTTTTCAGTCCCTAACCTTTAAGTTATATTGAGATTTGGGCCTTTAAGTTTCGAATTTAATAATTCAGTCCCTAAAGTTTTAAAATTAATTAATTCGGGCCATCAAAGTTCTGAAATTATAATTAAAGAATTCAAAATTTAATTATTAATTCAAATTGGCCCCCAAGTTCACAATTAATTCAAATTGATCCCTAAAGTTTTGAATTGGTCAATTTTGGCCCCTGAAGTTTTAAAATTGTTCTAATTGATCCTCTAAAGTATTGAATTAATTAATTATTATCCATAAAGTTTTAAGTTTATTAATTTCGACCCCTAAAGTTTGAAATTAATTAATTTTGCCCCCTTAAAGTTTTGAATTATTAATCCTAAGGCCCCTAAAGTTTAAAACTAAACAAAATATGCAAAATTGGTGATTCTCTTTCTCAAATTTTGGTATTAAAGACTCTTTTAAAGAGATATAATATTCGAAAGTTAGTTAATTGAAGCAACATGTTGCCAAAGCAACCTCTCTTGTGAAAATTGACTAACTTAGAATGTTAAAAAGTGTTTGTGCACGTGTTATTCATAGGAATATTGGTCGGCCCAAAGAAAGGTCAATATTTAGCCGAATACACATGCACCTGTGGTGATAAACGTGTGACGATTATTTGGTTTAATGTGTGATCAATAAATCGGTCCAAAGAAAGGTTTATTGATTGATACGTTGTTTTATCGTCAATGTTTGATCACTACGCCAAGAGTACCGCTTACAAGTCAATATCTCCGTCCAAAGACTGGATATTAATGTTGTGCTTAGTATCTTGTGATGGGCCCTACCACTATTTGAGATTATTATTATTATTATTATTTGCATATTAAAGATATTCATGTGAGCTATTCATAATAAATGTTCTCTAATTCAATTTGAGGTTCTGCTGCTAATATTTCTGCTAGCATCAATTCAATTCCAATGTTAAATGGTACAAACTTCAGGGCATGGCAAGAGAACGTTATGATTGTTCTCGGAGTCATGGACCTAGACCTTGCTTTACGGGTCGATCAACCTGCTGCACTTACTGATAAGAGTACCTCTGATGACAAGAGGGAGATGGAAAAGTGGGAACAATCGAACCACATAAGCTTAATGGTCATGAAGCGTTCTATTCCAGAAGCATTCCGGGGCACTATATCCGATAAGGTGACTACGGCTAAGGGTTTCCTTGAGGACCTTGAGAAGAGGTTTGCCAAAAATGAAAAGGCAGAAACAAGTACACTTTTGGTAAATCTTGTCTCAATGAGGTATAAAGGGAAAGGAAACATTTGGGAGTACATTATGAAAATGTCTCACATTGCTTCAAAACTAAAGGCACTCAAGTTGGATTTATCTAAAGACTTGTTAGTGCACTTGGTTCTGATATCCCTTCAGGTACATTTCAGTCAATTCAAGGTGAGCTATAACTGTCAAAAGGACTCATGGTCCCTTAATGAGCTCATCTCACACTGTGTCCAGGAAGAGGAAAGACTGAAGCATGAAAAGACAGAAATTGCTTATTTAGCCACCACTTCTAAGGACAAAAGCAACAAGAAAAGGAAGATTAATAAGAAAGCTGCAGGTACGGCACCGCAAAAGAAACAGCATAAGGAACCAACTGAAGGTGGTTGTTTCTTCTGTGGAGCTGCATAAGGAACCAATTACCACGCATGGCGTGTAAAGAAAGGTACTCTTCTTCATTTGGTTTGTTTTGAGGTTAATTTAACTTCGGTACCTAGACATACATGGTGGATAGATTCTGGTGCAACAACTCACATCAGTATGTCTATGCAGAGTTGCCTGAGTTGCCGAAAACCAAGTGATGGTGAAAGATACATCTATGCTGGCGACGGCAATAGAATGGAAGTAGAGGCAATAGGAAAATTTAGATTATTGTTAAAGACTGAATTTTATTTAGATCTTATTGAGACATTTATTGTACCGTCTTTTAGACGGAATTTGATTTCTATTTCTATTTTGGACAAATTTGGTTATACTTGTTTTTTTGGAAATGGAAAATTTAGTTTGTTTCATGATTCAAAATTGGTTGGTTCCGGTTCTTTATCAGGTTACAATAATCTTTATTCAATTGATACAATTACTTCTTATAATGAAACCTTGCATGTAAGTACTAGAGGTGTAAAGCGAAAATTAAACGACGAGAATTCTGCCTTGTTGTGGCACAAGAGATTAGGTCACATCTCCAAAAAGAGAATTGAGAGACTTGTGTCTGACGGGATTCTCGACCCTCTTGACTTCACAGATTATGATTTGTGTGTCAACTGTATAAAGGGAAAACAAACCAATAAAAGGAGATTTCAAGCTAATAGGATTTCGGACGTCTTAGAACTTATACATACGGATATTTGTGGACCATTCCCTACGGGTTCTTGGAATGGTCAACAATATTTTATAACGTTCATAGACGACTTTTCAAGATATGGCTACATATATCTCATTCATGAAAAATCACAATCACTGGATGTGTTCAAAAACTATAAAGCTGAAATTGAGAACCAACTCGGCAAAAGGATTAAAAGCGTCAGATCTGACCGTGGGGGTGAATACTATGGCAGATATGACGGTTTAGGTGAACAGCGTCCAAGACCGTTTGCTAAATTCTTAGAGGAATGCGGTATCGTCCCATAGTACACTATGCCGGGTTCGCCAACTATGAATGGTGTTGCTGAAAGACGAAACAGAACGCTTAAGGACATGGTGAGGAGTATGATTAGTCATTCTACCTTACCAGAATCTCTCTGGGGTGAAGCACTAAAGACTGCAGCTTATATACTCAACAGAGTTCCAACTAAGGCCACTGATAAAACCCCATATGAGCTTTGGACGGGCAAGAAGCCTAGTTTGAAGCATATATATATTTGGGGGTGTCTAGCTGAGGCAATGCCCTATAAGCCAAATGAAAGAAATTGGACGCAAGGACCATCAGTTGTTATTTCATTGGATATTCTGAAAGGTCCAGGGGTTACAAGTTTTATGATCCCACAACTAAGGCAATTTTCAAGACAGAAAATGCTAGGTTCTTTGAGGATGTTGAGTTTGTGGGGGGAGAAAGGGTTACAGGCTTTGTCTTTGAGGAGGAATATGTTGAAATTCCTCCAATTGCCATTGACAATGATCATGTTTCTATCCCTGATATTGTTCAAGAAGCAACTCTGGATCAAGACAATGTCATACCTCCCTCTCAAGATCAACAAATTGTTCCAGAAGAACAAACTCTACGCCTTCAAGAACCAATGCCATTAAGAAGATCCACTAGAGAGAGGAAAAGTACGGTTTCGAATGATTACATCGTATTTCTTCAAGAACATGAAGTTGACATTGGAATGGTGGAAGATGATCCGATCAACTTCCGTCAAGCCATGGAAAGTTCTAACTCTCAAAAATGGCTCGATGCTATGAATGAAGAGATAAAGTCCATGAAGGACAATGACGTATAAGACCTCGTTCCATTGCCTGAAGGTGCGAAACCCATTGGTTGCAAATGGATATTTAAGACCAAGAGGGATTCGAAAGGTGATGTAGAGAGGTATAAGGCTCGTCTTGTCGCAAAATTCTTTACACAGAAAGAAGGCATCGATTATAAAGAGACTTTCATGGACTTAGTTCCCAGACCTGAAAATTGTAATGTTATTGGTACCAAGTGGATCTTTAAGAACAAGACAGATGACCAAGGTACTATAACTAGGAATAAGGCGAGATTAGTTGCTCAGGGGTATACTCAAGTTGAGGGGATTGATTTTGATGAGACTTTTGCCCCCGTTGCACGACTTGAGTCTATTAGGATTCTGCTTACTGTTGCATGTACCTTAGGATTCAAGTTGCATCAAATGGACGTTAAGAGTGCCTTCTTGAATGGACTTCTTCAGGAAGAAGTATATGTGGAACAACCTAAGGGATTTGTTGATCCAAAATTTCCCCACTATGTCTACAAACTTCACAAAGCACTCTATGGTTTGAAGCAAGCTCCTAGAGCTTGGTATGAGAGACTTACATCATATCTGGAAGAACATGGGTTCTCTCGAGGTGGTGCAGATAGGACCTTATTCATTAGACATATAGAAGAAAATTTTACCATTGCTCAGATTTATGTCGATGATATCATTTTTGGGTCTCCTCTTGAGTCTTTAGCGTTTGAGTTTGCTGAGTGTCTGCAGAGAGAGTTCGAGATGAGTATGGTTGGAGAGTTAAGTTATTTCCTTGGACTTCAGGTATGACAAACAGAGGATGGACTGTTTATCTCACAGTCTAAGTATGATAAGGATCTCGTTAAGCGATTTGGGTTAGATAGTAAGAAGCATACTAGGACACCGATGAGTACTAGCTTAAAGTTAGGTCGTGATCCTTCTGGTAAGAGTGTAGATCATTCCCTATATCGTAGCATGATAGGTAGTCTTCTCTATCTCACAGCTACTAGGCCTGACATTGCCTTTAGTGTAGGAGTGTGTGCTCGCTTTCAAGCAGATCCAAAAGAGTCACACCTAAGCTCTGTTAGACGCATAATCAGGTATATCAGTGGTACAGTGGATCTAGGGATATTCTATTCTAGAAATTCCAATCTTGATTTGGCTAGATACTCTGACGCCGATTGGGCCGGAAATGCAGATGATATGAAAAGTACGACTGGGGGTTGTTTTTACATGGGTAGCAATCTCATAGCCTGGCTAAGTAAGAAACAAAATTCAATATCTTTATCCACCGCAGAGGCCGAATACATAGCTGCAGGGAGTTGCTGTACTCAGCTTCTCTGGATGAAACAAATGCTTAGTGATTATGGGATTAGTCAAGGGACAATGACTGTTTTCTGTGATAATACGAGTGCGATAAATATTTCTAAGAATCCCATTCAGCACTCTCGAACAAAACATATTGACATACGACATCATTTCATTCGAGAGCTTGTTGAATCACATGTTGTCTCTCTTAACCATGTCTCTACTGATAATCAATTGGCTGATCTACTTACGAAACCACTAGATGGATTGAGGTTTGAGTCGCTTTGGACGGCTGTTGGTGTTTGCTCACCTATTTGATCATGGATTCATGTATGTTCATGCATTCATCACATATGTACCTCATCACTTCATATCTTGCGTGTGATATGTGTGTGTGTGATGCATTTCTTTTGTTTTGTTTAGTCTTCTGTTATGTGTTATATGTGTGTTTTAAAAAAAATCAGATAAAATAAAATAGAATAAATTTTTTTTTGAACATTTATGTAATGATTCTGGCATTTGCATTAAAGATCAAATTCTATTTTTTCAACATGTGTATGAATCTGAGGATCCATCTTTGTTCATTTTTCAATGTGGAGTTCTGGGTATATGGCACATCATTCATTTTCACACAACACACACTGTAGTCCTGTAAGTGAGTCTTGACCGCATGGGTGAGACTTGGGATGGTGTTCTTCTATGATTGGGGTTGTATGTACATTTGACTTGATCTGGGACGAGTGTAACCTAATCAATATTGTCTTTCCCCAGTTTTACTTTTGTTCTTTGTTGAACTTATGGCTATCTTCGGGGCCTATTTGACTCGAACAATTAAGCCTGAGGGGTTTCTAACCTGGTGCCCTATGGTCGTCTGACTAGGGAGTCACCGGCCCAAAGTTCGTTACAGGAGTCATTTATGTTGCCTAATGGGGATGGCATTGCACTTAGGTTCTTTTGTGAAAAAAAAAAAAATAATAATAATAATAATAATAAAGATAAAAATACAAATTTGGAATCATACAGTTAGGGGGAGTAAAATTGTGACAATCATAGTATTTGCTATAGGTCCTCGTGGAATTGGATTTGACTGTCACTTGGTCGACATTCACCGTTGTCGGGTCGTTTTCACGTGTCCTTTCTCACTAATTTAAGGTTTTGAGTCTAGCTTGCATGGACTACGTAGCACTTTTCACAGTAATATTCTGTATACACTTTACTACACAGGATTCTGAACTATGTGTGGATTA
The DNA here is from genome assembly GCF_002742605.1 of Olea europaea var. sylvestris. NCBI lineage: Eukaryota > Viridiplantae > Streptophyta > Magnoliopsida > Lamiales > Oleaceae > Olea > Olea europaea. Next base: position 23,499,413 of record NC_036253.1, on the reverse strand, counting down.
ACGATTTGACTACATGCTGGAGGTCGGGTTTGTGATTTTATGCTTATTGTTGGTTTTGATTGCATATGTGATTTCATGCTATTATTTTTTTTGGATTATTTTCCACTATTACGTAGTTCACTTATTTTTGAAATTTCACGATTTGGGCTAATTTCGTCATTTCTTGAAGATTATGTTATTTTTCTCACAATTCAAATTTTTGGTGCTATTTTTGACATTTGGTATTTCGCTCGAGTCTCGCCTGGTCTTCGCTCGAGCGACAAAAGCAGTTTGCCTGTCGCCCGAGTCTCGCTGGACCCTCGCTCGAGCAACAGGCCTATTTTAAAACGGCCCTGTTTCATTTTTTTCGCGCATTTTCTCTTTTTCTCTTCTCCTTCGTTTTTCTTCGTGATTTCCTCCATATTTCATCCCCATATTCCTCTAATAATATCACTCCACGGTCCATAACATATTTGTTTCCAGATTTCCTTTGCCAAACTTCATATGGAGGTAATTTTTTTCTTTTTTCGTTTTCCTTCTCTTTGTCGTGTGTTTGGCTTACTTTGGTATTCTTGCTTGATTGTTACTTAATTAATAGTGGCTTCGACATTCCTTGTTTCATTGGGAGTTCTTTCCCGCATTGTGCATCACGATTTCCATTGCATTGTTGATTTCTTCATTCTTCGAACTATGTGATTTACATGTTTTTCATCCATTTTCAATTCGTTCGTTCTTGCATTCCGTTAATCCGTTTGACGTGTGGTTTGTTTCATTTTAAAGTACGTCGTTTCTCGTTTGAGGGACTATGATTGGATGGGTGATTGGATCTCATATGTGCTTGGAATTGTGTGACAAAGTGATGCACGCCACATGCTCGATGAAATTTCTTACCTATTTTACTCTTTGTTTCCTTTTTTTTTTTGTGCATCTCATTTCTTTCTTTCCTTTCCGTCGTTGGTTCTTTGTCATCACGTGCCATGATAGGTGTGTTCACACATGTTTTTGGTCTATATCTTCATCTTACTTCGTTTGTGCTTAGGGTCATTCACATTTGTCGATGCATCTCTATTGTGCCTCTTTTGTGTGTGTGGTGTTTCATTCCACATTGCATCGAATCACGTGCATTCTTCATATTACTTATTAGTTTTGTCTCTGCGAATGCCAGATGGCCCGTAAGTGTTCTCGATCCTCTGCACAGCCAGCTAGTGGTTCGACGTCGTATAGTCGTTCCAGATTCATTTCTGCTACAGTTCAGGAAGTCTTCACTTCTCAGTTCTCCTTACGCCCCGTTCTCGTGGAGCGTGGGGTAATCTTATCTGACTTCCTGTTGATATAGCCGCCATTTTTGTTTCCCGGGGTTGGGAGCCCCTTCTTATTGGTCTTTCACCTCCTCCCCCACTCCTTGTTCAGGAATTCTACGCGAATATTCATGATATAGACGGCTCGTCCTTTAGGGTTACTCTTAGAGGTCATTTGTTTAGAGTTACTCCATCGGCTATAGTTCATGCCTTAGGTATACCTCAGATTACCCATCCGACGTACCCCTATATTTTACCTGCTTATATTCCGGCCGATACTCTTATTCGGTCTACGCTTTTGAACACCCCGTCTATCGGTGGGCTTACGGCGATGGCCACGGGGTCATTGCCTACTGATCGTCAGGTCTTGTTGCGCATAGTGTGCACAAACCTGTGGCCTGTTGCCCATACCTCTTCTCTACCTATGGTACGTACCCGTTTTCTGTATGCCCTTCTTCATGGGGACTCGATCGACTTTTCTAGTTTTGTGTGCCAGAATATTCTGGCTTCCTTTCGTACTCCTGGGGGTCGGATCGGGTTGCCTTATGCTTGTTTGATTCATCGGGTTGCGTTGTCTTTGGGTGCCTCTTTTTCGGAGGGTTCGACTTGTCGCATAGGACGTCCGATTGGATAGCAAACCATTCATTAGAGTCGATCTCATGTACTGTCATCTTCCTCTACCGCTCCGGCTGCGACCCCTGATGTTTTTGATCCTTCGGAGCCCTTTGATCCTATTACTGAGATTCTTACAGGGGGCTCCCGTGTGTTTCTCCCTCCTCGTCCAGTTTTTCCTTCTGCTATGCCTCTTAGCTCTGCGTTTGCTTCGACATCTACTTCTACTCCGGGGGTGGCTTCTCTGCCCGTTGACACCATGGTGACGCTTATAGGTCAGATGTCTACACTAATCGAGCACCAGGCTCGTATGATAGCTAAGATCATGCAGTTACGTGTTGTTTCGGACGTCAGTCAGCCGAGATGTCTACGTTTCACCGTGCTCTTGCTGTCTATCAGCGTCAGTTGAGCTGGATTCGAGATCATTTGGAGGAGAGCACGAGTGCTGAGAGTGGTTCTGATTCTTCCAGTGCTGGAGATGCTGCTTCTAGTTCATTTTGTTGCTTTCGCTTTTCTTTGGCCCTTTGTGACAAAAAGGGGGAGTAGATTGAGATATGGAGTAGATTGCATAGATATTGGAGCTGCATAGATATTGGAGCAGATAATTATTTTTTGATAACTGTGATATAAAGTTGATGTATATATGTCATTTTATAACTAGATTAAGTTTTTGATGTTTTGGCAATCTTAATGTCTGTTTTTGGTGTTTTAGACATACATTATTATTGCTTCTTAATCTGGTTAATGATATATGATTTATATCTTGTCTATATTTACTGTTTCCATTTCACATGCTTTTTCACGTGGTATTTGAGTTTTGTTTTTCAGGAAACAAGTTCAACAAGATATTGCTGATGTGATAGAATAGATTGGTAGTTTGAAGTCAATTTGTTTTTTATCCTTGACTGTCAAATGTGTTTTTGTCACAGAATGCCAAAGGGGGAGTTTGTTAGGAAAATATGTAATTGACAAATATGTGACCAAGGACCAAATTGTCAATGTCCAATAGTTCAGGGTCTAGAGTTGCAATTAACTAAAGTTTATAGGCTAGGTCTAGGGTTGTGTGGGATGCCTCGAAGATGCAAGCGGTGCTTTGATTTCGCTAGAGTCTCGCCCTGACCTCGCTCGAGCCACAATTGCAGAACCAACTTCGCTGGACTCACGCTGAGCCATCGCTCGAGCGAAATGTACGTCGCTCGAGGCTCGCCAGTACCTCGCTCGAGCGACCGTGTTACCTAGCCAATTCTAATTTTAAACGCTCGTGAATGTTTGACGCTCCACATTACCATATATCGACCTCTATATATACCAAACGTCCGATTCGTGTTCATTAACCCGAAAATTCACATTGAAAACACTTTGAATATTCTTTCAATTCCTTGGCAACCAAAAATCCAAATCATTCTCTCCAAGGATCAAAAGCCAAAGAAATCCTTCATTGTTCTCATACCAATCTTTGGCTTGTTGAGTAAAAACATCAAATCCATAAACACCAAAACACCTGTCTCACAACTCCAATTAAACTTCCAGACGATCATCAGTTTGAAGATCCGGGAAGGATTTGCTTGAAGAGCAGGAGTGCGTAGCGATTCACGGGAGGTAGAAATTATACAAGGCTGGGATTTAGCACGGATCTACAAAATCCAGGAGGGTCTTGAGTTCATACAGCAAGGAGGTCAGAAAATTGAGAGTGTCAATGATGTCTGGCGTGCTGTAAGTTGGTTTCTACAATAATGAATTTCTACTGGCTTGTGCCCGGAGTTTTTACCCAGTTGGGTTTCTCCGTCAACATGTTTATTGTGTTTTTACCGCTTTAATTTATTTACTTGTCAATGGTAATCCAACATAGGTAGATAAAGCACGTGAATTAATCTGAACAAATTATAATTTGTGTGACTTGTTGCATGAATTATTCAAAAAGTTTTTAATTCCGCAAGAACACCTATTCACCCCCCCCTCTAGGTGTTAGTTGGGTCGAACGATAGGTTTTTCACTATATTTACAACATTCTCCCTTGAATGACTATTTATACAATAACTATCTCATTAAAACCTCGTTTGACAAAAAACTTGATGAGACAAAAATGTCGACAAATAAAGAAAGAGTATAAATAATTTGATGTAGTAAAATAATGTCTCATTAAAACCTTGTCAAGAAAACACAATGTGACAAAACTTGATTGAAGGAAAAGTAGTACATTTACTCCCCCTAATTTCAATTCTTGTACCAAGCAATTTACATCTTGTATGTCAATGCCTTAAATATTGATATCTAATACGTTAATGTTTTCAAGAAAACCTAATGGAATAAAACATGATAATTGTAGTAACATAATGATTAAAACAAGGTTTTGTTGATCTCTTCAGGAGTTATATATATACGAGTAAGACGCACGTGCAAAGCACGTGACATGGTGTAGTTGACTATGTAATAGCACAGGTACAGAAAAATACATAGATGTAAAATTAAGGAGTTTGGGTGAATAGAAAAGGTGAGCTCGTCCAAAAGGGGCATAAGCGAAAATAAAACCTCAATTTAGAAACATAATAATTAATAGTTGTTTATGCCATTACAGTAAAAACTCCTATATATCTAAAAACAATTACTTTCTAATAAAAATCGACCGAAATAATAAAAACTCAAATATCTAAAATTAAAGCTAACAGTAAACATATTTCAATAAACATATCCAAATGCAAATCTATCCGTTGGAAGTGGTTGGCAGTTGGACCATTTCATTCTGATGCTCAAGTAGCAACACATACACTGTCTTTATCAAACCAGGAAAGGCTTCTTAATTATTTTTCTTCTCCTGTGGGTCACAAAGAATTACCAAAGCCAACCTGCCCTGAAAACTTTTAACCATTTTAAGACCTGCAAACACGCAACAAAGTGGGAGCCTTCATCATTAGTCATTCCAAAGCAAAAGCAAAAGCAAAAGATAAAAGAAAAGAAAAGAAAAGAAGAAGGAGGAGGAGAAATTTTTTTTTTTTAAAAAAAAAATAAAAAAATAATGCAAAATCAGAGGTCAGTTGAAACCCAACAGTCTCTGATGCAAACAGGGCAGATTTCAGGAAGTTTGAGTTTCACTGGGATTATGACAAAAGAAGAGGAAGAAATGTTGAAATCTGCTCTTTTGACATTTAGGGCTAAAGAGGAGGAGATTCAAAAGAAGAAAATGGAGGTTAAGGAGAGAGTTCAAGCACAGTTGGGTCGAGTTGAACAAGAAACTAGGCGTTTGGCTACAATCAGGGAGGTATATATTTTCATGATATGGCCACCAAATTTATTGGCTACCTATAAGCAGAGACTGAAAATGTGACATTAATGCAGTTGCTGGCAGGTACCAAAGAAATGAGTTTGAACTGAATGATGTCAAGTTGAGGTCCATCTGACATCATCATCTTACTACCCCATTTCTTGAAATGAAAATGGTAGAATAATGTTTTTTTTTGAAAAAAATGAGTGGTTGAAGAAGAATAAAAAAATTTTGATTTACGTATAATATTATTTTATGAAAGATTGTGCGATTGGAAAAAGAAAAAGGAAAAATGAAATGATGTAGCCGAGGAATAAGTTTCAAAAGTGCTTGATGTATAGCATGGTATAGTCCCCTCACAATAAGAGGCTTATCAATTTTTATTATTATTATTTTTTTCTATGGACTCCCCACACATGAGAGAGCTGTACAAGTAGGGATGGCAACAGAATGGAGCGGGGACAAGGCAACTTTTTGCCCCGTTTAATTTTTTTCACATTTTCAAATTTTTGAGTTAGGTTATTATTAGAGAATAAATTATAAATACAAAATGAATTTTCAACTGGTGAATTGTCTAGAAATAATAAAGCTAATAGTAAAAGCAATTACTTTTTAACAGTTTCATAATTTTGCTGGTGATGAAACCCTATGTTCTCAGCATATTCTCTCTCTCTCTCTCTCTCTCTCTCTCTCTCTCTCTCTCTCTCTCTCTCTCTCTCTCTCTTTTTCTTACCAACTGATCCATAGAGTTCCAATTCCTATATCTTTCAAAGTATATTCCAATTCGAGTTCCAGCTCAAAAAATTATGGCTCTCCATAATAATTATAGAAAATAATCTGCCTCAAGCAGCTTCTATTTACATTACAAAACTACTATAAGAGGGAGTGTGTGTGAGAGAGAGAGAAAGAGGGTTCCTATGGTGCCGAGTAGGTAAACTCTGCATAAACCATTGTTGGAGTGAGCTTAAAAGTAAATTACACTTGCTGTTAGCAATAAGATGCTAAAAGGATAGAGTAATGTCAAACCTAAGGTGAGAAACAATCTTCAATAGCCCTACAAAAACAAAAAATCCATCATTGTTGCTGGTGTCAGAAGCCATAGAAGTCTAGCAAAACATGTGGGAGGTCGATTTTGTTGCTTTAACTCCATCCCCATCTTCATGGACACTTATCCTTTCAATCTCTTTGTCATTTAATTTTGCTTAAATTAGCTGCATAACATAGGATCTTACTAATTATTGAAACTTCGCTTCTAATAACTATGCTAAATTATTTATTTCAAATTAATTCATTATTCTCAAGGCAAAGAAAATTCCTCTTTACTAGAAGAGTTATAAGGGTATAATTAACCTTTGCTTTTGTTGCAACCGAGTCCTCTACAACATGAATGACTCTCTTCTCTCCTACCCCCACTCTCATTCTCCTTCCCGATTGCAAGATAATATATAGTTGGAACTTGAGTTTCTTTCTCTTTTTGTCAACATTGAACTGAAAGTTGTTAATTTTGGGTTTTCAAATTTCACCTGCTATCATACAATCAGGGATATGTTCGACCATAATTCTAAAGTCAATTGCCCAAAATTTTGAATTCCACCTATCGCAATGTTGGCTAATTAGAATATATCATTAAATATGTTTGAAGTGAGAATATATTCTAAAACCAAATTGTATTGTCAAACCAATTCTCTTAAACATCTAGAGAACATAAAATGAGAAAAAAAAATTTAAGAATTTCTACATAGGCACTCAACTTCCAAGCTGTAGTATATATATTCGGCATAATGGGTCCCAGAGTTGAATAAATTGAAGACATAGTTGAAGAAATTTTGAGCCACAATCGGAATGATATCTTGTTTCCAAATAGCTTAGACTTATTGGGGCATCTCAAATGCTATCTAGCAATGGTTTATACATGCACAGGCTTTATAAGTACATGCACCTCTCTTAAATGGACTACAACCAACTTAAGGGCAATGAAATCCTAATGACATTAAACTTCGAACAATTAAAAAAAAAAAAAAAATACTGTTTGATTTCATACCACCAATAGAACACATATCCCATGTCCCAAAATGAGTTAAAAAGACAAGTAAAGGACTGGTTCGATTCAATTCCAATTTTTACCGAAGTATAGCCTTAACAATTAAAATACTCTGATTAGCATAAGGTCCTCATCTCTACCTGAATTTTATACGCCAAAAGTCGAGTATCAATAATAATATTAAGAAAAGGGTAATCTTATTCAATCCAAACATTAATTAAAATTAAAATATTTCCAGTAGTTATAATCAATTATAATAAAAGAACTCATTATTTCATCTAGGAGTAATCAAATTCTAATCAATACCACATTGCAATCATACATAGCACAATTAGTTAATTAAAGATGAAAGAATAAAAAAATTTAAACAAAAACCATACCTTCTGTAGGTCCATCCATCATGATCATTGATCACAGCAGTAACTCTTTTTTCATTCGAACTTCCCATTTCTCCACCAAAATAAAGCAATACCCAGATTTCAAAATTCTATGTGCAACTTTCTAGTAATTGAACACAGCTCCATATCCTACAATATCTTTCGATCATTTAAGTTTTCAAAAAATGTAAAAATTTTGGATTGATTATTTACAGGAGGAAAAAAGGGTGACGATGGTTGGGAATCATTTGGCAAAGAAGCTTGTGAAGTATCATTATAAGATTTCTATACAACTCTCCAGCAATTGTTGTTTTTCATCATCAACCTTGATTAATTTCTTATATGTAAACTTTTATGATTACACTACTTGGTAACATGCATACAGGCACTTCATCAGATTAAGCTGCTAGATATTGGCTTCTAATCAGAGTTTGTTTGCTTCTGACACAAACCTTTTTTAAAATTTTATTTTGGGAAATCTCAAAAATTCAATAGTGGTTTATTTTTGTTCTTTCTTCAGAATATTTCCAAAATCTAAAATATGATGGGAACTAACATTGTCAGAGTACTAAAATTGAAAGAATTGAGAAAGAAACAAATCAATTAACCTTTGGGGGCCTCATCGTAAGCCTCGATTCACCATATCTCCATTCCCCATTTCTCTATTCCTCCTTTTTTTTTAAATAATACACTTTTCTTTTATTTCACTCTAATTCAAAGACTTTTAACAAATAAGTCAGAGTGAAAAAAAATGTAAAAATGAAATTTACCCATCTGTTGTACCCACTTGTATTGTGCCAAACACTGCTTGAGCTCGAATCATCATGATCATCCTGTTCTGCAGACATATTTTGCCCATTTTAGTGTACACCATTAAATCCTAATGAGAAAATGACTATCAGTCAAGTGAAGAAGATTTCATTTCAATTTTTCAAAGAGAAGGAAGGACAAAAAGCATCATCAATTCAATCGTCGGAAAAAAAAAAACAAGAAGAAGAAACAAAAATCATTCACCACAGATAATACAAACCAACAAAATCAAAACATAGAGAAAAAGAAACAGTAAAATTAGTTCATTCAACACTCCGTCAGTGAAACACTTGTAAACCCATTCTTCAAGAATACCTACATCCGCTTAGAGGCTTGAATCTAAATCGAAAAGCTCCGGCAAGATTACGTAGCTTATGGAGAGAATCTTGAGAGAAAGAAAAAGAAAAGAGAGAAGGAAGGAGAAGTATGGACGATTTTCTGGGAAACTGGTGAATTAAAAAGATCTAGTAGTTCTGAGAAGAGAATGGAGATGATGGTTGTGTGAGGTGTCTGTACTCAGATGTATGGGTGTTGCGAGTAAAAAAGTTTTTTTCCTACATTATCTTATGATGTCGTTTTACGTTCCAAAAATAATTATAAATGACGAAAAAAAAAAGGTGGAGCTAGAGGTAGAGGCACGCATTCCTATTAACAGTAAACAAACAAACTCCCTCTTTTATGTTATAGGGATATCAAAATATTATTTTGAGGATAAATTCATTACAAAATATACCTCATCAAAAGCAATTAGAAAAAATACTATGGAAAATTTAATAAATAAAAAAACTGCATTTATTCTTTTAAGTATGCTACAAAAATTGTCTCGTTAAAAACATTATCAGAAAAATTCAATTGGACAAACCATTGGTAAAGAAAAAAATGTACATCACGTATTTACTATTTATCATGATAATATTACTTGAATTATGTTTCAAGCAAATTAAATATTTCAAGGATAGTATTAAATTTATATAAGATAAGTTGACTATAATCATATTTATTATATAAATATCAAATATCGTGCATTGTTCACTAACAATCACATGATAATTTATTTATTTATACAATTTTTCGTGAAATTCAATATGTAAAGGGTCGTACATTTTATATTATGACTTTACTTTTTTCCTTTTCATTTCACATGGGTACACACTTTTAGGTGTTCAGACCATAGATCCAAGAATCTCAAGTATCCTTTGTAAGTTTGATTTTACTAGGATCGCATCCAAAAACTTCGGGTTTCTTTAGTAAACTAATTTTAGAATGATACCATCATTTTATTTTGGTTTCTCACTATTCATAATATGATATGATTCATCATATGCAAAAGTATTATCAACAACTTTTTTCTTTTTGATTCTATTTCTTGCCTTATATTAACATAACTTATTGATATATCTTAATTTCCAATATATCAAGAACCAGAAGTATTAATCACAAGTAACATAATGTGTAAGGATGAGAAAGTTGGGTTGCCCCCCAACAAGCGCTTGGTTATAGTCCCTAGCTCAACTATAGGCCTTGTTCACTCCGGATTGGCAAGAGGAATGGATGACTTCTCCTTTGAAAAATCACCTCCAAAGTATGGTTTCAACCGTTGTATGTTAGCCTTAAAGTTTCCCTTTTCCTCATGATGAAGTTCAACCACTCCATGTGAAAAAATTTTAGCGATGGTGATAGGACCCTACCATCTCGAGCGGAGCTGTTTAGGAAACAATCAGAGTCGAGAATTGTAAAGAAGAACTTGTTGCCCAAAAAAGAAGTCCCGCTTTACAATGTTTTGGTCATACTATGTCTTTGTCTTTTCCTTATAAATTTGGCCACTTTCGTATGAATCAAAGCATTGTTCATCAAGTTCATTCAATTGAAGCAATCTTCTCTCACCAATCGATTTGACATCAAAATTCAAAGCTTTTATCGCCCAATAAGGCCACTGCTCAAGTTCTACTGGGAGGTGGCAAGCTTTTTCAAACAAAAGACGATAGGGAGAAATACCAATGAACGTTTTGAACGTGGTAAGGTAAGCCTATAATGCATCATCCAATTTCTTGGACCAATCATTTCTAGAGGCACTCATCGTCTATTCAAGTATCCTCTCTAACTCTCGATTTGAGATCTCAACTTGGCCACTAGTTTGGGGCTGACAAGGAGTGGCCATACGATTCTTTACTCCATATTTGGTCAATAGTGAATCAAAGAGACGATTGCAAAAATGTTTACCTTTATCACTAATGATAGCTCGGGGGTGCCATAATGAGAGAAAATGTTTTTCTTTAAAAAGCTTACTACCACTTGAGCATCATTAGTAGATAAAGCCACCACTTCTACCCACTTTGACACACAATCAACTACCACCAATATGTATTGATTTGAGAATGAAGGAGGAAAATGTCCCATAAAATCAATACCTTAAACCTTAAACACAAAAAACCTCCACCTCCAATATAGAATTCAAAGGCATTTCATTTCGGTTGGAGATATTACCACTGAGTTGGCATTTGTCACACTTGGAATCAAGAGTGTAAGCATCTTTAAACAAGGTACGCCAATAGAAATTGAATTGAAGTACCTTTGATGTAGTTTTTATGGTACCAACGTGACCACCATAGGGAGAGGAATGACATTGCTCAAGGATTTGCTCCATTTCTTCTTCCGGTACACATCTCCGAATAATTTGATCTGGGCCCGTTTGAACAACAAAGGATCATCCTAAAAATGATGCTTGATGTCGGCAAAGAACTTCATCCTTTGTTGGTAAGATAGATCTAGGACAGTGATACCACTAGCAAGGAAGTTCAAATGGTTGCATACCATGGTGTATAAATGGTTTGTAGAATATGCATAATTTGCAAGAGTTGTTTATCAAAGAATTCTTCATTTATCTCCCCATCCACTACTTCTTCGGTTTGCTCAAGTCAAGACAGATGATCGGCAACAACATTTTTTATCCCCTTTTATCTCAAATTTCCAATTCAAACTCTTGTAGAAGAAGTACCCATCTGATCTACCGAGGCGTGGCATCTCTTTGCTAGCAAATACTTGAGGACTGAGTGGTCTGTGTAAACAATCACGTTCGACATAGTGAGGTAAGATCGAAATTTATCAAATGCAAATACCACTGCAGGCATCTCTTATTCAGTAGTGGCATAGTTCAGTTGAGCATCGGTTAAAGTTTGGCTAGCATAGTAGATAACGTGCAAGATTTTATCTCTTGTTTACCCTAAAATTGCTCAATGGCATAATCATGTACATCACACATAAGCTCAAACGGCAGATTCAAATTCAGAGCTACAATGATAGAAGCCATGATGAGTTTCTCTTTAAGAGTGTTGAAAGTATAAATACACTCTTGAAAAAAATCAAATGGAGTGTTCTTCTCAAGTAAGGAGCAAAGCGGCTTTGCAATCTCCGAGAAATCCTTGATAAACCTCCTATAAAATCTGGCATGTCCCAAAAAACTCCTTATCTCCTTCACCAAGGTTGGTAGAGGTAATTTCTCAATGACTTGGATTTTTGCCTTGTCAACCTCTATCCCTTTTTGTGAAATTCGATGGCCAAGAACTATGTCTTCTTGGACAATGAAATGGCATTTTTTTCAATTAAGTATTGAATTGGTTTCCTTACATCTTTTTAACACCATCTATAAATTGCTTAGGCATCCGTTAAATGAGGCTCCAAACACTGAGAAATCATCCATAAAAACTTCAATACATTTTCCACCATGTCGAAAAAGATAGCCATCAAGCACCTTTAGAAAGTGGTGGGTGCGTTGTAAAGACTAAACGACATCCTTCTATAAGTAAATGTACCATATGGGCATGTAAAGGTAATTTTCTCTTAATCCTTTGGGGCTATTGGAATTTGATTATAGCCCGAATACCCATCCAAATAACAGTAATGAGAATACCGCGCTAACCGCTCAAACATTTGATTAATAAAAGGAAGGGGAAAGTGATCCTTCCTTGTAGCCTTGTTAAGCTTGTGGTAGTCAATGCATACCCTCCAACCGGTCATGGGTCTAGTAGGCATAAGTTCATTATCCTCATTTTCCACAACAATGATACCTTCTTTCTTTAGCACCACTTAAACAAGGTTCACCCATGCACTATCTGAAATCGGATAAATAATGTTCGCATCAAGCCACTTTACTACCTCGGCTCTTACCACTTTTTTCATGTTGGGATTCAACCGCCTTTGATGCTCCACTAATGGTTTAAAAATCATCATCCAGAAGGATTTTATACATGCATAGTGAAGGACTAATTCTCCAAATATCTGCAATAGTCCGACCAATGGCTTCCTTGTGTTCCCTCGACACCCGAAGGACTAATTCTCCAAATATCTGCAATAGTCCAACCAATGGCTTCCTTGTGTTCCCTCAACACCCGAAGTAACTTGTCTTCTTCCAAATCACTTAAGGAATTAGCAATGATAATTGGAAGTGTAGATGACTCTCCCAAATAGGCATACCTCAAATGAGATAGAAGAGGCTTCAAGTCAAGTATAGGTGCCTGTTGAAGAGATGGTATTGGTAGTGAAGAGCTCTTTTCCAAGTCCTCAAAATTTGGTGTCCTCTTGTAAGACCGAGAAGGTATAGCCTTCAAATAATGTGCCATATGCTCAACTTTAGGATCTTATCTTTGATATTTGAAGAATGGACAACACATGTTTCGAGATGATCCTTAGAAAGCCCATAAAAAGAATCGGCAACCATATGATTAGCAACGTCCACTCGAAGGTATGAATCGGATTCAGAGGAATACTTGATGGCCTTCAAGATATTGAATGTAACTTGTTCATCTTGGACTCTTAGAATGAGTTGCCCCTCTTTTACATCAATCAAAGCTCGACCGGTGGCAAGGAACAATCATTCCAAAATGATAGGGATGTCATAGTCCCCCATGTCAAGAATTATAAAATCATCCGAAAATATGAATTTGTCCACCTTGACTAACACGACCTCAATGACACCCTAAGGATTTTAATTGATCGATCAGCCAATTGTAATGAGACAGTGCTGGCCTTAGCTTCTCCCAATCCCAGCTTCCTGAAAATAGACAAAGGCATCAAATTAATTTTAGCACCAAGATAACATAAAGTTTTACTAAAATTTAAATCACCAATAGTGCATGGAATAATAAAACTCCCTGGATCTTTGATTTATGGCCATAGCTTCTTTTACAAAATGGCGCTACATTCCTTCGTTAGCATCATTGTCTCATGTTCTTATTGTTTCCTTTTGTTTGAAAGAATATCCTTCATAAATTTGGCATAACTTGACATTTGGGCCAACGCATCAGCAAAGAGAATGTTTATGTGTAGATTTTTGAAGACTTCCAAAAATTTTCCAAATTGAGCATCCAATGTCTATTTGTAGAACCTTTGTAGGAGGGGAATAGGAGGCACATAGGCCTTGACCGGTGTTGGATACTTTGATGTTGATGGCTCCGATTCATCTTCCTTGGTCGCTTCATCCTTTGTATTACGTTCTTGTACAACCCCTTCTTCTTCAATGGGTGCCCTGTCAATTTGAGCCTTCGGGTGTATCACCGTGATTTCGAGCAATTGCACCCCACGTCTAGTGGTAATTTCACCAACCCCTCTTTTGAACCTCTATCCGGCCACATAGCACTTTGCTCACTTATGACCTTGAATAGATCATATGCTTTCCGAATACTCTTCTTCTTGATTGAGCCATTAGACGATGAATCCACATCTGAACGGCAAAGAGTTAACTCGGCATAAAAATAATTCACTTGTTGCCCCCTTGTGATTCCATGATTTGGACATTTTCGAAGCATATCTTTAAACCTCTCCCAAGCCTCATGAAAGCTCTCAAATTCAGATTGTTGGAAGTGGTTGTGTCATGCTTGAGTTTGGCTACTCGTGTGGGTGGAAAGAATTTGGTTGTAAATTTCTGAACAAGTTTCTCCCAACTATTTATACTTCAGGGCGATAAAGTTTCAAGCCATTCTGATGCAGGAAGATCCGAGTCGAGTGATACTGATTTGTCAGATAGCACGATGATGACACTAAGATACCATGAGATGGCAGATCGGCGCAAAGATGGAAAGTGAATCGCCATTATTTCCTTAATTGGGGGAATTGACACGTCTTTGGTAATTTGGCCATAACTTTGGCTACGGTTATCGGAATCGCTATTATGACCCCAATCCAAAAAGCTCTTTTCGGCTATGCTTGGTGGACGTCAATTTCGAGCCCAAAATCCACTGTTTTCCTTTCCAAAATTCAATTTTAAGTTATTTTTTACTATTGATGGTAATATTTCGTTTTTCTTTTTCCATATGTTAGAAAACTCGAATTGAGCCAAATTTTTGGCAATTTACTTCTTTTACTTAATAATTTATTTTGGTATAATTTCGAGATTTTGCCATTTTTGGTAATTTTTCCATAATTTCGTATTTCGCAGCTATTTAACCCGGCTTGTGGGTTAATTTTGAGGATCCTGCATTATTAATAATATTGAGTTGAATTCAGAGTATTTTCTCTGATTTTTTGGGCGTTTTCTGACGTTCTTTTCTTGCAAATTATCTGCTACAACAAACCAATAGGATAATCACTATCCTACCTGGCGTCACATTCCCTGCCTTATCCTTCAAAGTTTGAACAAATAACCTCATCCGGATTGCTTCCACATTCACGCCTTCATATTTAAAAATTCCAACATCTCTATAATTCGTGCAACAAGTGAGTTGAGGGTTCTCACCAATTCTCCCATAGAATGGAATGGTGTTGGAGAACAAACTGATGACATCCGAATGAAGTTGAAAGTTTGGATGTCCATATGAAGGGTAGACAATACTTGATTCATTCTCTAACACGGGTGAGTTCATGAAGTCCCCAAATAGCATATCTTCCTCATTTACAATGGGCCCTTGAGCCCTACCTGCTAGGTTACCAAAAGCTAGTGGCATGCCACCTCGAGGAATATTTTTTGGTTGAGCATTAGGTTCCACATTACCCCCTTGGTTTGCCATCTCAATTAGTTCTTAGCATCTTAATTCTCTTTGTTTTCATTGCCTTTTTCGGAAAGTCCTTTCAATATCCGAATCAAGTTCAAAAAGATCAAAACTTCTCGAATGAAGCATGCACTACCAAAGACCTAGAGAAACCAAAATTAAGAAGTCAGTTTCACTATAAAGATATAAAAACTACAAAAAAAAAAAAAAAAAAAAAAAAAAAAAAAAAAAAAAAAAAAGACCAAAAGTAAAATTGTGAAAATTAGAATCAACAAAGATTGTAATTGAATTAAACATTTTTCGACAACGGCGCCAAAAATTTGTTCGCTAAAAGTGCATACCATAGTGCATGGGTCGCTTACAAGTAATACAATGAACTTTTTGAGTCCGAGTCGATCCCTCGAATAGTGCTTCTTCCAATTACACGAAAGTTGATTCAAATTAGTGATAGAGGTGTACACAATTAAATCTTGAAAATTAGAAATAAAAAAAAATACTTGTAGGCTTAAATTTAATTAATAGTTATGAAAGGAAAAAGGTTCCAAAATTTAGATGGGTTGGGATTTATGATTTCACCTTACCGTCATTTCATTAATATCTCAACAAACCAAAAATATAAATTACCAATGTTAGACTCAATTTTCCAATTTTAGTTAGTTACCTCTCTCAAGTGAAACTAACTTTAATTGATTCGCTTTACCCACTATATCTCTATGTTGATAAAAACACAACCAGCCGCATTAAATTGTAGTGAAAATAACTCAATGGGTCAGTTAGGGTTAGGAGTATATCTCTATATCCTAAAACAACCTAGGACATTAATTACTTTGGTCTAGAAAGTACAACCATCTCTCAGTAATTGCACAAACCACCTAATCCAATCATCTATTGGCCAAACAAATGATGAAAATGTAAACATAGTAAAAAAATGCACAAGAACAATGGCACCTTATCATTAAATGGCAAATATATTGATATTAATAAATCCCAACTATACACCCTTAACCCATTGTCAAGTAAGGGTAGGACACGGAGAATGTGATGAAATTCATTACAAAATGAAGGAGCTAATGAAAAGATACAAAATGAAAGGAGAAATCATTTTTTTAAATGTATTCTTGAATAAAAATAGGGTTGAAATCTTAAATCTTTCCTTGAACTCCAAAATCTTAGTTTGAATCTTCTCCTTTCTCCAATTCTTCTTTATCTCCTCTAGGCTAAGGTTTGTTCAAGATGAAGATAGAATGGTGAGAAAGGGTGTTTAAAAAGAATAAAAATGGTTCCAGCCAAATTACAAGAAGAGCCCTTAAAAAATTAAAATGTGCACAGGGGTCTTGATTTTCAGCCTAAGACACGTGCCTAATACAAAATGAGGTGCGCACCTTAGTCCTTTGGTTGCTCTCAGTTGTCCAAAATTGGGAGCTTAGGCACACTCCTTAGCCTTTTTTCCTTCTCTTCAGTTTGGTCTCAAAAGAATTGCACATCAAGACCTCCAACTTTGGTTTCATCTAATTTAGTCCTTGAATTTTGAATTCTTTTTCAATCAAGTCCTTCATAATTTGAAACTAATTAAGTCCTTGAACTTTCTGACTTATACATTGTAGAGGCCCTGTATGGTAGACTGGTAGTTATTCTAGCATCCACAAGGCATTTTTTGTGTAGGTTCATCATACCGGAATCTGCATTAACCATAGTTGCTAAACATTGAAATTAAGACGTGGGATCTAAGAAGTTTGGATATTTTCTTTCTTGAAGCATTGTCAATTATGTCATTTATGGTAGAGTTGCTACATTAGTGTTTCTTATTAATTGAAAGCTTTCTAGCTTCTTAGTGGAATTTAGATTCATTAGTAAGTAGATTTACTTCTTTCTTCCCTCATCCTTATTTCTTAGTTTCTAGAGTAACACCACTATAATTAGTTTTTCAACATTGCCATATCACAACAGAATACATATTTTTGATGTCTATAACATTCAGCAAAGAAATGGTCACTGATTAAATTTTGGGAGGAAACCTCATAAATCGGTTCATATTTTTCATGTTAGTGATCGACTATTAGTTACTTCTGAAGTTAGGAGTTAGTATTTTGCTTGTTGGTGATTGTAGGTTCTAGATGTTATTTGGTTTGAGATGTTTGCATTTTTTATTATCTGTCATTTTTCTGAATTTTTACTCATTAGCACAGAATGCTTTACATAAACACCATTCCCATATTTCATTAACATAAGCATAGCTCTAAATGACAATGAGATTTCATGCATGTAATTTGTATTGTGTTGTAATTGCCTTGTCAATCTGTAGTGAAGTGGCTATTTTAATGCGAGTAATTGCCATTTTATAGGTGCTGGAAGCAATGAAGACCGGCAGCAGAGGCATAGGGACTGTGAGAAAGGAACAAAAGAAGTATTGATCTTTGGATAGTTTATTGTAGTTTCGAGCTATATAGTGGATGCAACAGAAACTCTTTAACTCCAACTCCTTTTTATTAGGTGGTGTTGTATCACGCTCTAATGTTCAAGTGTATTGATTCAAAAATTTGCAATGAAATTATCAATTTTTTTGCAATTCCAAAACTTGTTCACAAAGTGTCATTTTCAATTTTGATCAACGTTTCAAAAGCTAGACTTTTGCAACGTTGTTTAAAGGCTGCAAAAGTCAATCTACAACGTTGCAAAAAATTGACTTTTGCAACGTTGCAAAAACTCTCTCCTTAATGGCAACATCAACCTTCGCAACACACGCTAAAACGCTGCAAAAGGTCTAAAGACCGTTGCAAAAGCCTTTTTTGGTGTAGTGTTGAGTCCTTGAACTTTCTGACTTGTACATTTTAGTCCCCATAGTCATACTTTTGTCCATTTTTGGGTCATTTTTCCTTCCTTTAGCCTTTTTCTCTTTCAATTTGGAATTTTAGCCTACAAACACGATAATTACACAATTATGAATAGGAATCTACTCAATTACATCAATAATTAGCTCATTAAAGTGCCTAATAAGTGTGTAAAAACACACTTACCATCAACCTTGTACATGAAACATCAAGGTAACATTGATTGATGATTTGATGTTTACAAAAAAAAATACAAAAATAATTGAAGAATTTAAAGTTGACATGATGAAAAGATATGAATTGAATGATTTGGGGCTGGTACATTATTTTCTTGGTATGGAAATATATCAATATGGAAATTGAGTGTTTATTTCTCAAATGAAGTATGCTTAAAAAATTCCAGAATGTTTGGATGTAGAAGTATTGAAAATTCACTTGCTTGCAACGAGAAATTGATGAAGGATGATGGAGAAGAAATTGGATAAAACTCCTTATAGAAGCTTGATTGAAAACTTGCTTTATCTTACCGCTATAAGACCGGATCTTATGTATGCCAGAGGTTTACTTTCAAGGTACATGAATAGTCTATCACATAAGCATTTTGGTGTTGGAAAGAGAGTTTTGGAATATAAAATGGGGACTATAAATTTTGGGATCAGATTTGAGAAGAATTTAGAAGTGAAGTTAAATGGTTTTTGTGATAGTGATTGGGAGGTTGTGTTGATGATATGAAGAGCACCTTCGGTTATGCATTTTCACTTGGTTCGAGAGTATTTTTCTTGCTATCCACGAAGCAACAAATAGTTGGTCAACCTCAACTGATGTTGAACATATGTCAACCTTGATTGCAACCTCACAAGTCATTTGGCTAAGAAGAATTTTAGAAGACATTGGGGAGAAGGAGAAGCCACACCATTATTTTGTGACAACAAATTAGTTATTGTTATGTCAAAAAATCCATGTTTTATAGTCGGACCAGATATATTGCAATCAAGTTCCACTTCACGAGAGATGCAATTGAAGATAGAGAAGAACTCATCCATTGCGAGTCCAAAGAGCAAATTTCTAATATCATCACAAAGGCACTTCCAACAAAGAGATTACAACAAGGGAAATTTTCATAAATGCCATTAAATTTGAAAATGCACAAAAAAAATTTCATTTGCACCAAATTCTTCCAAAAATATCACTTTTTACTACGAAATGTCCATAATACCCTTTGTGACACCTTTTTATGAGCATTTAATGCTTGATTTGGGTGCCATTAATGTTGTGATGTAATAATTTGTTTTGTATATTATAAATATTTGAAATATCATTATTACATGTGTAATATAAATTTTGGTAAAAAAAAAAATTAAAAAGTGAAAAAAACACATAAATTCTCACTATTCATTATCTTCATTCCATCATCAACAAGTGAAAGCTATTGGATTGATCATCTATTTTTCAAAGGTTAACTATTAGAAATTGTTTATAATTTCACCTTATAATTTACTATTTTAAATGTTGAATACAACATGGTCATATTTATTTGAAAATTGTGAAGAATTCATTGATTTGTTTGATTTTTGATATATTTTTGAAAGGAAAATATACCAACATCCTCTAGAAAATGTGAAGGATGCCATATTAATAAAGCATTGAGTTATTCCCTATTTATTTTTGGAAAGATTTAGAGATGTAGTTGAGAATTGATTATCACCATTAATGTTTTCAATAATTTCTTCCAAAGATTCAAACACGTTTTTTAAGCTTCCCCAAAAGTCATGGCCGTTCAACTGTCGAATAGTATCTTCGAAATTGTCGAGTTAGACATTTGAACTGTCAAATTCAACATTTACAAGATGTCGGGATAGACAATTTAACTATCGATTTTGACATTTGAAAACTCTCGACAGCCTTTCTTTCCCTTTTTGGTATTACATGGATCTAAATAGATTTCAGGTATGAGTCATCATTTGAAATTCATCGTGTTGCATGGGGGAAAGTTTATTTAAGTGGACGACGAATGGAAGTGGAGATGGGACAAAGCCACTTCCATTTTAGCTCTAACTAGTATTATCATAGCCGAGCTTAATTACATATATTCTTATTTTGTCACCCATCGTATGTCTTCTTCTAGGTAGACCACCGACACGACATAAGCGTTATAGATTCGAGTCTACCACACGACTCAAGAAATGCACTCATTGTGGTCAAGTTGGTCAAAATCGAATCACATGTTCAAACCCCAATGTAACACAAGTTTCTCAAACAGCCGCTCCATGTCGTTGAAGACGTTATATGTTCAATGTTCCCCTACTGTACTATACATTATAAAGTTATATTATCATTTTCTTATCATTATTGTTTGCGGATGTTATTGCACATTATGTTGGCATAAAAATTACAGATCCTTATGTTGACAATCTGCACAACATCCCAACAGTGAAACAGTCAGTCCTAGCAGATGTTTTCCTCATTCTCAATAGATGATTGTAAAGTAGAATTGTTCACTGAAAATGTACAAAAAGCAATAAAGACAAGGAAAAAGGTAAAAAAGCAATAAAGAGAAAGAAAAGGGGTAAATTGTTGATTTCTTAAAAAAGAATAAAAATAACTAAAAAGTTAAATTGCTCAATCTTTAAAAACGTACAAAAGGCACTCCAACTCTATAGTTGGTCAAAATGATTCAACCAGACAATTGAAAAACTTCTATCACAATTCACTAAAAATTCTAATTTTAATCCCCCACCAAGTACATTGTAATTAGTAAATTGTATATAGTGAACTAATTGACACATAAATGATAAACACCACCAATGTTAAATAGCATTACTACGGAGAAAAGGAAAGGACAATTAGCATAATTAAATTGAATTACTTTGAACAATTTAATAGTTGGAGTGCTTTTTGAACTTGTTTAATAAATCAGCGCATGTGGCTCTTTTTTCTTATCTTTACTGCTTATCACCCTTATAAACTGAAAATTTCATTGAAGCTTGCATACTTGTCGTAACGGTATTTTCAACTTACGATGTTCCCCAGCATACTATCAACTTACATTTTTTATCTTTAACTTACATCGCCATTATCATTCCATTATCATTTGCAGATATTTAAAAATATATGTTCAACTTCACAAGCAAAATATGGATTCATAAACAACATATTGCATGACAGCTCGACCGATTGTTTGTCATTCTCGACACTTGAACCGAGACAAAAATTACACTACACGTAACTAGCATAAGGGACAGGTCCAAGCTCATCTAATGAGTCATTTATCCTTGACATTTACACAGTTTTTGAACAGTTTTTCATCTAGTCATATCTAATTTAATGAAGGACATGTAAAGTATTCAAATTATTCAAAGGGGCAAAAATGTCTAAATCTGACAATTTTGCAAAGACTTTTAAAAAAGTGACATTTTTGCCAAATCCAAAAATTGACTTTTAGTGTAATTTCCTCTTACCAAACAATTAATAGAAGCACTTGGAGTTTAAGAAAAACGCGTTGAGGGGGAGAATGTTAATATATAATGTGTTTTTAGTAGAAAAGTCAAAGAAATTTATAAAATGAATGAGAACTATAAATGTAATTTGCATTGTTTTAAAGTTCGTAAAAGTAGCAAAAATATGTCATAATCATATAACGAGAATCTTGTAAGAATCTTGTGAAGTAAGGAAAGCTCCTATTGCTGTCCTTTATCTCGTTTTTCCATCTGTTTCCCCTATTTTCTGTTGCTGAATATCTAATGGAGTGATTTCCCCTGTTTTCACACAGCTGAAACCATTTTGTCCTACTTTCATACACGTGAAATATGTGAATTATAAATTTTCCCTTGATTTCATTTGCGAGAAACAAGTGTAGTTTTATTCAAAACCATAATCTCAGCCAACAGATATATTTGGCAATGTATTTAAAACAATTATGTATACGATGGAAAAATCTAAACGCAATTTAAAGACCGTTAAGGATTTGGAGTTATATTGCAACTATACCAAACTTCAAAATCTAAGTCTCTCCTTCCTCCTTCCATGAGCTTCCAATTCCCAATATCCTGGAAAAAAATTACTAATGGTCTCTCTCATGAATGTATGGATAAAAAGTGATTTATTGATTATAATACGTTTATAAATATTAGCCAAACGTGGGACTTATATGTTTTTTATTAGGAAGAGAAGTTGCATATCCAAATATGCTGGAGGATAGAATCTTACATAAAGTTTAATTTACTTAGCAAAACCTGCTCCAAGTACAATGACCATACTCATCAAGCTAAGGCAAATTACCTTAGGTGCAATAAAGTAAGAGCGCAAGACCATGCAGTTTTCTATTTGCCTCTTCAAAATTGACCACTTTGTCAAGAAAAAAAATTATAAGTAGGTAAAATGAAAGCAGCAGTAATTCCATAGTGAAAAGCTAAAGCAAGGTCTAATGATTACAGCAATACAACCCACTGAATAAAAAGAAATACCAATATTCTGATGTTCAACATACATTTAAATGAAGTGCAACTTTTTATTGAACGAAATGTAAAAAGACAGGGAAAAGAAACAGTGGCTCCACGCATCTAAACTTCCTTTATTCAACACTCATGACATCATTGTTCGTCTAATTATCTGCCTGCACAAGGTATAAGTTGATCATATCATTGAATTTTTACACCTTTACACTAGAAATAATTTTCATAATTCATTAGTAATATGTAAGATAGTAGCAAACATGTTTACTTGGACTTCTACTTCATATGTTTCAGATTTTTGTGATAAAAATCATGGATTAGCTGATAGAGCATATATCCACAAAGAGATAAGAAATAGACAGGGCACAGGGGAAAAAACAGTCCTTTCTTGGTGCTAATATTTAGGAAGAATAATTCTAACCAGGATCATCCCATGAAATATATGTTTCTTACGTTTTAAGCAGGAATAGATATATCAACTGAAGAGAACAAAATTTAAAATATATTACCTGTGAAGTAGCATTTATGAGCTTTGAACAAATGGAGATCATTGATCATGATCTGAAGGGTAAATCGAAAGCTTAAATCCACTACCACCAATTTGCTTTTAATGCTCCGAAATTTTCTTGGCAGATTTAGCTGCTGATCTGCTGGTACAGTTCAAGTCCAATATCTGGAAGCTTGGAACATTGGCCAGTTCGAATGGGACTTCATGAAGCTTGCTGCAGTAATTAAGACGGAGGCACTTGAGTCGTGGGAAATGAAGAGCAGAAGCCTCCCACAAAACTAAATCTGTCCTTCCAATATACAAGACTATCAGAGAACGGAAACCTCCATCCTGGGACTTCCAACGGTCCCCTCTGAATGCATTTTCTTTCAACTTCAGGATCTCAAGGCCTTCCAACAGTCCCAAAGTAGAAATATGCCACCAAACGATCCTGGTGCTTACTATTGTTAGCTTCTTTAGCTTCAATGGGAATTTGTAGCTTTGGGGAAGGCTATATATTTTTCCTTCAGGAGGAAATGCATCATTCCATAGCTTCAAATTTTCAAGGTAAACCAATTTTCCCAGATTGTCAAACAAACTAGATCCAGTACCCTTGGTATCAAATAGTTTAGCTAAATTGCCCTGAATACCCAATTCTCTTAGGTTTGGAGCTGCAGAAACGACATCTTCTGTACAACTTTCAGGTGATATTGCAGGAAGTGTTTTGAAGTTCGAAGATGCTTCTTCACTTTTTCTTGATTTAGCAAGAGGGCCTTTCAATGTTGTGGATGCGTTTGTTTTTAGATGCCTCATTTGAATCACATTCCATACATCTGCTATGATTTCAAGGGTGCATGATGATGTCTCAATTACAAGAGTTTGTATGTTCCAAAGGCTGGAAAGGGCTGCTGGAAGTATTTTGAAGTCCCACGACAGAACAAGATACCTCAAATGAACAAGTAGAGTTAGGTCAGGAGGAAAACGAGTGAAATGGATGGGTTTACTGTCTAACACCCTGAGCAATTTAAATGCACCAGGGATGGAAGAATTTTGCTCATTTTGCAAGGTTATTTCTTCATGGGCGAAACACAAAAAAGACCGAACATGTGGACCGATTGGTTTTGAAGAGAGATAATTCGAAATTCTGGAATTGATGGAAAAGGGCGACGACACATTTCGAAGTCAGGGTTGGAAGGTGAATAAGTACCTTGATTAGGCTGTGTGATGTAGGATGAATAAGAAAGAAAGAAGAAGGAAAAGGGAGGAGAAGAGAAGAAGGGGAACCGAGGGGGGAAGAAGAAGAGGGGAAGAAACGTGGCTCAACCAAACGCAATTTAATCAATTCATCATCTAATGAAATTACAACTGAAAACCATATAAATAGTAAAAGCATAACCCTACCAATAATAGGTTTGGGCCAAACCAATAATACAAGCCCAATAACTAGAAAAGTAAAATAGTGCGATAATAATATAAGTGATGTCCGCATCAATTCTCCCGGGGTGGAAGAAAAACTCGACTCTGTCGAGTGAACAAATGACGATGAGCTACCGTCAATCTTCAATGTCTGAACTCATACCACGGTGGACGATCTTTTTGAAGAACCAAATATCAGAACTCCACGGTTGATAACAATACAAATGGCAACTTGTCCTCAAGAATATGATCCGACCAAGGCGGATGATCCCTCATTTTAATTAAGTACCGACATTGGACTCCAAATAACAAGTACTCCTACAACTCATCTCCAAAATCTTCACATGATTGCGCATAAAGTGGAGCACAATAAGAACGTTGATCTACCCAACAATTAAAGAAGCACCGATTCTCTCCATCAATGATTAACACAACCTGTTCATCTAAAATTACATCAATTTTATCTTTGTGTGCTGCGACTGGTGGCATTCGAATAGACATAGCAAAAGATTCGATATGGGAGTTCTCAGGTAGAGATAGAAAAGTATCAACAAAAGTGTTAAAATAGCCATTGTAAGTATCGAAGTCGTTAACAAATAAAATAGGGTGATGGTCATAATGTGATAAAAGATCATTGACATAGGCATTTTGACCAACATGCTTTGAAATTTTAAAAAGACCCGCATTACACGCTTGCAATATAACATAATCCCCAATATTAAATTCAAAGTGTTGTTTATGTCAATCAACTTGAGGTTTATATAATGCTTTACTTGCTTCAAATTGTTTATTGATCTCAATATGCAAGCTATGAAAATGTGATACAACTACCTCAATTGACATAGACACACAAGCATGTGGATGCATGGGAATAAGGTTTAGAGGTTTCAAAGGTTCACAACTAAGAATAACTTCAAAGGGTTTTAGACCTAAAGACCAGTTCACAGGATTGTTATATGCAATTTGAACAGTTGGAAGGATCAAGTCCCAATTCCCAAGATTTTTCTGGACTGGATACTGTAATAAATTGTCAGGATTTTGGTTAGCACTCTTGTTTTGACCATCAATTTGAGGTTGGTCAATGGTAGATAATTTTGCCTTAGTGTTAACCACATGCGACTGGATTTTCCAAGGGTGACTGGTGACATCATCAAGCTCTTTAACTTGGGTAAGGGTACGACATATAACATGTGATCGAGAATTGTCGGAGATAAGGGGTATAGTATCCCAAGTCTCGGGAAGAGTCCGGATTCCACCTAAGTGTCCCCACTATCATCCAAGTCATCAAAATCTTCAAGTTTAGGTTCATAGACTAGATCTTCTAACGGCTCCTCTATTACATTCTTTCATTCTTCCATGACTAAGGTTCGATTAGGACATTTAGAAGAAATGTGACCAAAGTCTTTACAGTTGACGCACAACAAGTGAGAAGAAGACCTTGGAGTTTTAGAAATTCTACCCTAATTTTTCAAGATTGGAGAACCATTAGAAGGGGGAGGTCCTAGAAGGGACTTAACGGGAGAAGATGGAGCCAATGAAACCAAATGATGATTATGAAAAATTTTACCCTTATTTTTCAAAATTGGAGGAACATCAGATGGGGGAAGTCCTAGAAAGGACTTAACGGGAGGAAGTGGAGCCAATGACACCGAAGGATGATTGTCAATATTCTTTCTACATGAAGAAGAAGATCTTGGACTATCACGACCTTTACAATTATTTTTCCAAATAGGAGGAACATTAGACGGAGAAGGTTTTATGATAGACTTATGATGAGGCGACGCAAATGAGATGGGTGAACGACGATGACCATGCTTTTCATATGGAGTACTAGTAATCAACTCATAATCTCGAGCTAAAGAGTAAGCATGATCAAGAGTAGTGACACCTCGAAGGAAAAGCTCGCGCTTAAGATCATCTCTCAGACCTTGGCTAAACTTACTCAAAGTCGTGCTCTCATCCTCAATCAAATGACATTTGGTTCGAAATTCCTCAAATTGCGCGATATACTCAGTCACTAATTGATTTCCTTGTTTAAGAACATTCCATTGAGTAAGAATTTCAAAATTATCTCGTTCTCGCTCATGAATCTGATCCCTATTCCTATCCCTATCCTTACGATCGAGTCGAAAGTATTTTTGATTACCTTGTCGACGATGTTGTCTATTATGAGACACCTTAGAATTATCAACATCAATTGAACGAGGAATGTGTTTAAAATTTTTCAAACTGACAGATAGGGCCTTACTCTCTTCAAGAGTAGCGGTCATTTGAGTTTGAATAGCCGCTATTTGTCGGGTGAGTGCATCGAATTGTGAGGGGTTCATGTTTAAGGTACTGGAGCTAGAAGTGACAAGATGACCAATATGTAACTACATGCACTGTAATAGCAACTTAATGACATGCAATAGAGAAATCAAAGAACAAAAAATGCAAGTAATGGAAAATGAAAATTTGAGCTATTTCTTTTATCTTTTTTTTTAATAAATAAATTTTGAGATTAAAATTATATACAACAAGCTAGTACTGCTGGTTTATGTAAAATAATAAAGTAATGGTCAAATACTAGTCAAAAAACCTAATCACGTAAAATAAGCAGGTTAAAATGAGATTTAATGAGGTTAATGGATCCAATTACGTGAGTTTAGGTAGTAAAAACTGGAATAACAGCAGCACACAGAAAATATTGATGCAATTTTAAAACGAAACAGTAATATAAACCAAAGATAAATAAAAATAGTAACTTCCCTTTCGTCCATTGAAGTAGCCGTGTCAAATCAACAGGAATAAAAAAGAAGTACCTACAAATAATAGAAAATACGTTTTCTTTTCACTTCATTTTTTTTTTCACTTCCTTTTTTTTTTTTTTTTTTTTTACTCTTTTCTTTTCTTCTCTCTTTCTTTTTTTTTTTTTTCCTCTTTTTTTTTTTTTTTTTTTTCCTGCCATAGAATATCAAAACCTAACTACTAACCACGGCCCAATTGAAAAGGCCTGAAAATCAAACGGCGATGGCACCAGTGAAGACACGGCGGTCGGCAAGTAGAATAGCAATCTGGGAAGGGGAAATCGATGGTCGGCGTCCCTGGCGGTCACGAGTGGAGCGGCGGCCGCGAGGTGGGTACTCCGGATTGTCGCAACGGGGCCAGTTCGGATAGGCGATGGCTCCGTTTCTGGTCGCTGTAAGTAGTACGTTTTGATGGGTATATGGAGTGAATTGGGAGTTGCGTGTATGTAGTAGATAGATGGCCGTGTGTATTATGAAGGGTGGTGTTGGTGAATTTACCGTAGCTGGCGGTGCTGATTTGTAGTTTTGCCGGGTTTGTATGGGTATCTTGTTGAGTGTAATAGATGATTGATAAAGGCAGAGATGGTGAACGGGTGTTGCAGCAGTAGGTTGACGGTGGTGGTTGTGTTATATGTAATAGACGAAGATGGCGGCTGGGTTTGTGTAGGGCTTCAGTTATAAGGCGAAATCCAAAACTTAGAACTCCAGTTAATGTGTTCAATTGTAGAAGTTGGAACCAGGTTTAACTCTGATACCAATTTGATGTAGGATGAATAAGAAAGAAAGAAGAAGGAGAAGGAGAAGGGAGGAGAAGATAAGAAGGGGGGAGGGGGGGGGGGAGAAGAAGAGGGGAAGAAATGTGGCTCAGCCAAACGCAATTTAATCAATTCACGGAACCCCTACAGATACCTCAAATGGGCAGGGTGGGTGGGTGAGTATTTTGACATTATTTATTCATGCAAGGTCCACACTTTGTGAGATATTCGTAAATTTTCTGTAAGAATATTTCTGTACACCAAACATTACTCATGTGTGGTTAAAAATGAATACGAGAAACAAACTAAATTAAGTAAAGGATGTCAAACAGAACTATAAACATAATTTATTAATCATATATTTTAATGACACGTCTATTATAATGAATTATGTAGAGAGTAGGCTTTTGAAAAGATTATAAAGAAGCTACTGTGAAACACGTTTTCTCAAATTGCTTGTTTGGAGAAAGTTGTTCTAAAGTAATTTGCTTATAAAATTTTCTACAAGTAGTGAAGTGCGTCAAACCGTCTCTAATTAGTGTTAAAATGAATTAATTCCTGAAATAACAAAGGAGGTATGGTCAACTTAATTTTTTGTTCTTATCGAATTCATCAGATCTTGCGTTTCTTTGTTCAAAAAATACTCCCCTAATTTCTAATATCAAGATTCACTCGAGATGCCCAGAATTAAATTTTATTTCTAAGCAAATTAACAAGTTTTTATTATGCTAAGCCAAAAATGCTCGGAACTGATAAATTGTAAACATAATCAATTAACAAAGATTTAAAATCACTAACCAGAGTAATGGCAATTTACCTCTTTCTTTTCGACGAGAGGAGCAGCAACTAGCAGGGCTTCAAACCCAAATTTCTTGTTCTGATATGTATCGTTGACCATGGCCCTTATAGACTTAATCTTCTCTGCCATATCTCGAAGCTTCGTCGTATGATCGAATATATGGATAACTTTCTTTAAGCCATTTCGAGCCTTCTGCATAGCTGAATGAGCAACATACACGTCCACATAGTCTTCTGCTTCGTACACAATATCTCTGATTTGCTTCACGATTGTATTTAGGACTTCAGGGTTGTTGTCCCATTTTGCCATATCTTTGAGAAAGGCTTTGAGCAATTGCAGTTCGTTTTGCAGAGATTCGACATCGCTCTTCACATCAATCAGATGTGCATTGTAAAGAAGTAGCTGCTTTAAGTTTTCTAGCAGAAATCCCACCGCAGTTTCGTACTCCATTTCTTCTTAAATTAATTCTTCGGTGCCATTATTTCGGCTATATATGGTAGATGTATAATCATGAAAACCGAAACTGGGAGAATTTTTTTTTTTTCTTTTTCCTTTTTTATGTAACTTTGGATGAATTGGGAGATTTTTCTATTCGGCATATCCCTATTCTTTTTTATGGAAAGGTCTATATTATTTTTAATGAAATAATTCTTTTTATATTGTAACATATGTTCTAATCTTTTAATCATTTTATCTTCTATTTACTCTATTTTGAATAATCGAATATAAAATCATTCTATGATCTAATAAATAGGAATAATCTGCAACATACATATCATATTTTCTAAGTAAAATATCATATTCTTCAAATAGTAAATTTATATTTTTTAATTGAGATATAATATTCTTTATTTCTTTTTAATAAATTATTTAATCCTTCAATTGTATATCCTGGAATTTATCAAAATAATCATCATGCAATTGTCCCCGTGATTCTTTTAAGCTCTTAAAAAGATTCATTCTAATTTTAGCAAAAGTTTAATAGTTTTACCTTACGTTTGATCTAAACCTGTATTTTTAGAACCGATTGACCTTCGAGCTCTAAATTTGTAAATTGCTTCCTTCAACGGCTTCCAGCCTTCACGAAATTGTTACTATTTCAGCTACTTGCTCTCAATGTATCAACTTTTAAAGAATAAAATTCTAGACTTCTGTTAAAACAAAAAACTCTCTTTTTGCTAAATTAAGAAGAAAACTTTTTATTAAATCCTTCAAAAATTTATGGGAAAAAGATTTAGAAACTCATATTGATATAAAAATATTGGAATTTTATTTCTATCAAAATTTATACAAGACTTCTATTTGATACAAAGGGATTTTCAGAAAAACTGGTTTTTCAAACTGAGAATGGGCTATTGCTTACAACTAGAGATTTCAAGATAGGATGAGATGATATTCTTCTATGGTAATGTCTTTATTTATACAAGTTTATGAGACTCTATTGCATCATTGATTACATCAGTAAAGGCACTTTTGTCTCTCTATTTTCTTCCTTGGGCCTACATCTTCACATGTTGGTTCAACTTTTATATCCAAAGAGCATATTTTTCTATTATTGCTCTTTATCTTCAATGTCTTCACATGTAGTATTATTGTCCTTCATACACCTTTGTCAAAAGGTGCTTTGTCTTCTTCTTTCATTTCTTCACATGCAGTTGGGGCACTTTCTTAGCTGGCAGGATTCTTTTATAGAGGTAAGACATTCTGAAAATTTATGTATATCAAATCTTATAATATAGTCTTTTAAAATTTCTGATTTTGCATATCCTCCATTGGATACCAGCATCCATTTTTCATATTGGCACAAGCACGAGAATTTTTTATCAAACAATTTTTTGACAATGTTGTAAATGGCTTTAATTTCAAGTGTTTTTCTATGTCTAATCCATGATTTTGTCTCTGTTGGGACTTTCCTATTATTCTCTGTAACATCAATTTGAAAATTGGCTGCAACATATCCAATTGAGATTATGTGTTCAATTGGATAGTAAACAACTCCATCATACTATGGACTAATTGAATAGAATTTTAAAAATATCTTCCTTCCCTTGGCAAATCTGGATACTTCCTTAATGAATATGTCATCAAACTTTGAAATTTCAATAAAAAAAAATTCTTGGATAAATCAAATCCATGAATCCACAGTCTGTCATAATTTTTATAAATGAAGGGTCACCTCCTTACATGGCTGTTATTCAGGGATAAACATTATTTCTCAGAGAAATGAAATATGAATCACTTATTTTTATTTTATAAGCGATTTTGACTATGTCAACATATTTTTCTTCGTTTGGATTTAAAGGGATTTTATCTTCTTGGTCTATGATATTAATTGTTTTGGTATCTCTTTTATCTCCATGTATCATAACTTTCTTAATTGACGATACAGAAATGGAATCTCCTTTATTATCAGTTGGTATGTTGTCACGTTTGGGTCCCTGCTGCTTCCAGTTGTCCCTGTTTGGTATTGATTTGGAAAACTCATTTTTGAGCTCTTTGGTATATCTGTTTCAGACGGTATAGATTTTTGTTGTGCTGCAATAGCATCAACTTGATTTTTGAGTTCTATAGCATATTTTTTATGCTCAGTAGTGATATTCAACAGTATTTTTATATTTGAGTTGAACATTTCTGAAACCTGGGTTGTTCCAGATTTTATATCATCGGATTCTTCTTTAAGTACATCCATCCTTTTTTTGTATGTGTATGATAGATTGGTATAATTCCATGACCTTGATTTTATCCATCAGCAAATTCTATGTTTTTGCTGAGAAAATCTGTAAGAAAATTATTAACTCCTTTAATATGGACTATATCAAATTTATAAAATGCTAAATAAGCTTGCCATCTATGAAGCCTTCTGTATTGAGGTTCTGAGGGTAACTGATTCCTGACTAATCCTGCAACTTAAAAATTATCAGTTTCAACAATAAATTTCTTGGATAATAAAAACAATGAGAACTTTTTTATTCATCTAATAATTGTTAGTAATTCTTTTTCATGAGTAGTATAATTTATTTCTGCTTGGTTAAAGGTTCCACTTGAATATCTACGAATTTCATTAAGATCTATTTTTAATATTACTGTCCAATATTTATCTGAGGCATCAGTATTAACAATCAAATTATCTTTTTTATCTGATAATCTTAATTTTGATAAATTTTTGCATTCTTCTTTTAATGATTTAACTATTTCTGTATGTTTTTCATTCCATCCCTTAATATTTATTTTTCTAAATAAAACTTGAATTTTATATCTTTTTTTAAAAAGATTTTCAATAAATCCTTCTAAATAATTTAAACATCCTAAAAATTTTTGAATTTGTTCTTTGGATTCTAATTTATCTGGAAAACTTTCTATCTTTTTGGATATATGAGTTTGTAATTTTATCCATCTTTTATCTATGGATAATTCAAGAAAGTTTATCTTTTGTTTTTCTATTATAGAACTTTTTTTTAGATAGTACAATTCCTTCTTTTTTACATTCGTTAATAAATTGAATTAAATGATTTCTATGCTCTTCTTTACTATTAGAACATATTAATATATCATCAATATAAACTATTAGAAATTCATTAAACTTTTTAAATATATTATCCATCTTTTTTGATATATTTGTGGTACGTTTTTCAAATCAAATGACATAACTAACCATTCATATTTTTCTTGAGGTGTGCTAAATATTCTTCCATTTTTACTTACCAAAATCCTGATTTACAATCAAATTTAGAATAATATTGTTTTCCTCTTGCAAGATTTATTAACACTTCTTTATTTGGTAGAAAGTAACAATCAAATTTAGTATATTTATTTAATTCTTTATAATTTATGACTATCCTAGCTTTTTTTCTAACTTGTTCAGAATGTTTCATAACCATAAAGGCTGAACTACTATAAGGTTTATTACTAGGTCTAATAAGTTTTTATTCTAACAATTCTTTTATCTGATTTTTAAACTCTTGTGTATCTTCTATAGTATACATCATTGGCCTGACTCTTATTATAACATTTTCTGTTAATTTTACTTTAGCCTTTGGGTGATGTGGTTTCCAAAATAATAATAGATTTTCTCCATAAATTTTTTCTAGTTGTTTAATGATTTTTTCTATATTCATTTCTATTTCTGTTTTTAGAACTTTTTTACATATTATTCTTTTATTTTTTATTTCATTATTTATGATTGATTTTTTCTCTCATTTATCATCACGCTGAACTGATTGAACTCTATAAGTTTTAAATTCTCTAGAAATCTTTAATAAGTGTCCACAAGATGTTTGTAGCATTATCATATAATTATTTTGCTTATAATATTGAAATTTGTTGTATAAAACAATTTTCTAATAATATATCACATTCTAGTTTATCATAGTTATATACTTTATTTATTGTAACTTGTTTACTTCCAAAAATTATATTTACTTTATCAAAACTATTAATTATCGAGTACTTTCTTCTGTGACTCCAGTTATTTTTATGTTACTATTTTTATCCCATGATTTTATTAAAAAACTTTTAAATATTGTTATATCACTTCTTGTATCTATTAACGCACAAGTTGTTATATTTGTTTCTAGAATATTTGTATATATACAGCTAATGAAAAACTTATCTGATTATTCATCTAATTCTTTTTACATAGTGTAGTTTGCCCATTATGAACAATATATAATAATTTTCTTTTTATACTATAATTTTCTAATCCATTTATGCAACTCATTTCTAAAAGTATATGAGGGTTTATATCTATACTTCTATCTATGTAAAATGGTACTAAAAGATCTATTCCTCATATTTTTATTGGTACCTCAACTTCCAAATCTGTAATATGTTCCTGTCCATCAAAATTTACATATTTATATGGCTCAGTTTTATGAGTTACTAATCCTTTATTTCTAATTGAAGGTATATGACATTCACTAGCTCTTGAATCTATTAATATATTTGGTCCATTTATATGTTC
Organism: Olea europaea var. sylvestris; assembly: GCF_002742605.1. Taxonomy (NCBI): domain Eukaryota; kingdom Viridiplantae; phylum Streptophyta; class Magnoliopsida; order Lamiales; family Oleaceae; genus Olea; species Olea europaea. The sequence continues at coordinate 23,465,575 of NC_036253.1, read as the reverse complement.
TCTTCCATTATAATATTCTCCTTCTATTTTCATATTTCCAACATTTCTATATAATTTTATTTCTTTTATTTTATTGATTTCTTCTAACTAGTTTTTATTAGGTATTTTAAAGCTTTTTGATCTTTTAATTAATTTTCCATTCTTAAATATTATGTTATTAGAATATTCTCCTTCATTTAATTCTGTTATTTCAGGTTTATTTTTTGCTATACTAAATTCATATTCTTCTAGAATTAAACTTATTTATTTATTTGGTTATATTATTTTACCAATATCTTTACATTCTTTATGTACTTCAATATATGGTTTATTGGAATAGATATTTATATAATTAGAATTGGTAAATGTGTATAAAATTCTATATACTATAGTCATAATTTGGTCACCTGGTTGCATAATATCATCTCTACGAAGTTTGAAATGTAGTCCTAAAACTTCATTAAAGTTTCTATCTTTCAATGATACACAATATTTTGAATAACATGTAAACATAATTTTTTGATATGTCAAATTTCCTTCTATTGTTTCTAAATGACTGTCTTTTAAATTTATTATTTTTTCATCATCTAAAGTTATAGTTAAGGGTGAGTCTTTCCCTTCTCTAAATAATGATTTAAACATTATTTATATTTCTGCTAAATAAAATTTTTGGATTTTTTCACTCTATTTTTTGCTAATCTTTGTTAATAATTCATCAACTGTATTTTTTGTTAAAAGATTTAATTTATGTTGCCTATAAGTTGTCCTTATATCTATGATTTTTTCTATTATGTGATATTCATTTATTACTATTCTTTCTCTTTTTCAAATTCTATCAAAGACTTCCCATTTTCCTATTTTTAAATCTAAGGATAATTTTTACAATTTTCTAAACTTATTATTATCAAAAGTGACTTTTAATCTATATCCTTCTATTTTTTCATATTCTTGTATATTTATATTATTACTTTCTATTTCTTCAATATCTTTATTTAGATCCTGATTCATTCTCTTCCGTTTCACTTATATGTATTTTTTTATTATAATATTCTTCAATATCTGATATTTCACTTAATTCATCTTTTATTTCTAAGTTTTCTTTTTGTAATATTCTAACTTTCTTTTTATCACAATCAGGACTTATATGATTTATTTTTCCACAATTCCAACATTTACACTTACATTCACTTATATTTTTCTTTTTATTCTTCTGTTGATTATATGGGTTATTTTTTCTTTTATAATATCTTATTCTAGATTTTATACATTTTTTATTAAAATTTCTAAATTTTTTAAACTTTTTATTTTTATATTTTCTTTTATTAATTCTTCTTTCAGGATTACATTCTCATTGCACAGGCGTTTCCATATCTTCACAACATATTTTAGTTAATTTTCCTGATTTTTTTCATTAATTGTCTCCGTTGACATATATATACAAGTCTTTCAAATAAAAAATTTATTCTTGAATCTAAAGTCCTAGATATTTGAGTATTATCTCTAACATATTTTTTAAATTCTATTTTAAAATATATTCACCATGAACCTGAGAACTCATTATAATACATGTCTTGGTATACTTCTTGATTTTCATTACTATAAAATTGAATATAATAGTAATTCTTAAATTCACAAGTATATTCTTTAATTTTACACATATCACATATTGTTAAATTTATTAATTTTATTTTAACTTTATCTTTTTCTCTTATTGATTCTTCTTCAGCATTTCTTATCCAATTTTCTTCTAAAAATTCATCTGAAATATATTCTACTAATTTTTCTATACCTTGTCTATCTGCTTTTATTATTCGTATTTGTACATTTCTTTTTATTAATATTTTTGTATCATTACTTATTCCTTCCCACCAATTTCTAACATCTCCTTCAAATGATGCTATTAAGAAATATATTCTTCTTTCAATATTTTCCCACGTGTCATCTTTGTTATATAAAAAGAATAATATCATTGAATCTGCCCAAGTTAATAAGGTTTTTTTAGTAGCTATTTTATAATTTAAATCTAGTTTTGTTCCTTCATGATTAATTGGTTTATCATAATTATCATTTAGTTCAAATCTAGGTGATTGTCTATCTCTTACTTTATTATAGAATTGTCTATATGATTTATTATATATAGGTGCATAACTTTCATCTGTATTATGTAATTCCTGTTTAGAGGTTCCTCCTGGATTAGGTCCTCCTCCAATATTCATTAAAACTTGGTATTCACTTATATCAGTTAGATTTAGTTGATTGAAATTTTATATTAACAAATCTAATTCTTCATTCATTTTTATTTTCTTTTTCTTCTATTTTTAATTTTCCTAGTGATTTTTCTTCCTATTCTAATATTTTTGATAATATATTTTTTCTAAATTCATCATCGATACTTCCTGTTTCTATTACTATATTCTCTTTTTCTATATGTTTCTTTCCTATTCGAGTCATCTCTTTTTCTATAAGTTTTTTTTTATCTATTTTCTTATCTTTCTTTTTGTTATTTTCTTTTAATTCTCTAATCTCAATTTTTAATATATTTATATCGTTTCTTGTTTCTTTTACTTCATTTCTCAAATCTTGTATATCATTTATTAACATTTTTATTAATAATTTTAATACTTCCATATATTCACTTATTGATATCTTAATTTTTTCTTATTTCTAACTCGTCGGTTAATTTGCATTTTTTATCTTCCTTTTTATCTATTGTTTTTCCAAATTTTCTTTCATCTATATCTGGATCTACTAATTCTTCTTTTACTATAGTAAAATATTTGCTCCCAAGTCTTAATCTTTCACATTTTAATTTTAATAATTGTCTATTATTTGATATTCTCATTTCTTCTGGTATTAACATTATATTTCGTATTTCTTCTTGTATTTTATCCATTTTTATAAGTAGTTTATTTAATTTCAAATGTGTATTATTACTTGTACTCATATTTTTCTTTATAATATAAATTATTTTCTTCATCTTCATATATATTAATAATTTTTTCGTATGTATATATATCTTTTATTTTTTCTATTATTAATTTATCGAATATTTGTTCCTTTATTTCTTTAGGAAGTTCTTTAATTATTGTTAAAGTCATTATTTTTAATCTATTATGAATAGGTTCTAAAAATATATAGCTATCTTTTTCTTCTTCTAAATACCAATAATGATCTATTTTTCTTATTTTAATTTCCATAATCTTTATGTTTGTATATAAATATTTGATTAAGATGTATAATCTAAATATTCCTTTAACTTTCTAATAGTTAAACTTTTATTTATTTGCAAAATTTTAGTATTAATCTAGAGATTTTTATTTCTTTAAGTAATCTATTTTTATAGGTTTTTTCATGATCTCTATGGCTCTTAGGGATGGCAGTGGGGTGGGTTCGGGGACGCCTCACCCACGCCCCACCCCGCCTCACTCGCCATGTCCCATTTGTTGCCCCATTTAATTTTTTTTAATTTCAAATTATGTTATTATTAGAGAATAAAATATAAATTCAAAATTTTAAAATTCAAAGTAAACACTTGAAATAAACAATGTTAAAAATTAAACAATTTCAAATAAAATTACGTTTTGACTAAATTTTATTTCTTTTGTAATTAATTAAAATTTTACATTAGTATTTTATTAACTAATAATAATATAACTTGAAATTTTAAAAATGTAAAAAAAAAAATAAATAAATATTTCCCCCGCCCCGCCAAGCCAAGCCAAGCCAAGCCAACCCATCGGGGCGGGTCTTTTTGCCCCATTCGAGGCGGAGCGGGGCGAATTTTTTTGCCATTACTAATGACTCTAATACCAATTAGGGGGCTACTTAGAGCAAACAAAAATCAAATAAATCAAATAATAAAAATATTAATCAAATAAATCAAATAAAAATTATCAAATTTCAACCATTATTTAATTTTAAGGACTAAAATAGAAAATTTCTATATTATGATGTCTTGTTATGTAAATTACCACCTACCAAACAGAGACTAGGTCTAAACAAGTCAATCCATATTCCCTTTCTTTTTTAATTAAAAAGGAATAAGAAAAAATATAATTTGTATGCTCTATGTCCCATAAAGATATTTGCTTCCATTTTAACATTGACCCGTTTCATTTATATAGGTTGATTTTTTTTTTTTTTTACAGTTAAGAAATTTTATTTTATATTATTTTAAAAAAAAATTACTCCCTCTGTCCCTTGGCAGCTTCGTCCGCCATTTCTTCTTAAATTAATTCTTCGTTACCACGAATTCGCCTATATATGGTAGATGTATAATCCTAAAAACTGTAAATGAGAGAAATTATATTTTTATTTAACTTTGGATGAATTTGGTCTCAACTTTAGGCTCATTTATCGGTCTACCCAAGTCAATCTATAATCCTTTTCATCTTTACCACCTACCACATGTTATTATGTTAAATCCATGAAACGCTTATATCTTAAAAGTAGCAAGTTGCAGGCTCAGTGCTTGTTTGATAAGGATTTTGATAATTAATTTTTTAATTGTTAGAAATAAAATGGATCCTACTTGTGAGAGAAGAATTCAAAAATAACGACTGGAATAGTAAAATAATAATCAAAAAATTAATTTTAATTGACTTAAAATCTGTACCAAACAAACACTTAATTCACACGGAGACTCGTTAGACTTCCAAATACATTTTGCCCTTGTTTGAAGCCCACTCTTCTAACAAGAATGAATTTTTAAATAATATATCAATGAAAAATGTGTGGTTAAAATTTTTTTAAAAAATTGGATTTTTCGTGTAACATTATTGTAATGAATAATGTATGGTTGAAATAATGTCAAAATACTGTTTAAAATGTATTTTTTTTTTTTTTTAAGGATGGAGTTCAAACAAGGGCTTTGTGAAAGGTCACATTTCACATAGTCAAATGATTGTAGCCATTTTTTTTTACAACAAAATAAACTTCTCATTGAATTAAGTCCCAGTTTGTCTACTATTCTTTCAAAAGTCTTTTTTATATATATATATACTTATTTTCAATCACATCTACTAAATAAAATATTATACACTTAACATCAAAACTTTTTTCACTTTTTAACTATACATTCTCCAAAAAAAACACTGTTTAAGACAATGTTTTTCAAAAAAATAACCACAATAAGGGGCTAAATCTCCCGAACTACGGAAAAAATAAAAACTGGCAAACAATCCATTTAAAAGTGCATTTTGGCACCCAAAATAGTAGTTAGTGAACATAGTGTATTGGAATTTGTAAAATAGATTTCATTTTTTAATTAATGTTTTCGACATTTTCTATTAAATCGTAACCCATTTAAATCATTTTAATTGGTTTTCTAATTGCATGATATGGGCATTTAACTTTCAAAAGACTATTAGAGTCAATATTGTTTAAGTTGACCGATAGCAAGCAACCAAATTAATATATTAACTTTTATCTTTCCTGTATTTGCAAATGCTGATAACTTTGAGACAACTTGAAAAACAAAAGCAGCTTTAAACTTTTGGTAATACGTATAACACTCAAGATTTATATGGAGCATAGTTTCCATTCTTTCTTTCCAATAAACTAATAATGGATTTATTGGAGGGAAAGGGACAATAATTGAAGAAAGGCTGAAGTGTTCCTAAGAATCACAAAATAATGAATTGATAAATTGAATTCATACATGTAGAAGCCATTATTGATATGATTAATAGCAGCTTTCACCTCCTTACTCCTCACGAAATATTAGTCATCAATGGGGCAAGTTATTAAAAATAATATGGAAAAGAGAGGGAACATAGCTTTTATATAGGAAATTATCAAACCGGCCCATTACGACTTAAACTCTAATTAGGGCTTATATATATTTTCGGTCCACATATTTAAAATTACCACATCATTTTAAATACAACTCGTAAACTGTAAAATGCCCAATTAATTACTTAATAAATTTTGGCCCAATCACAAATATTATTATGAGTTATACATCTAACCTGTAAAATAAATGCTCAAATGTGAATCACATATTAGAGACATTCCACCATTCTCCTATTTGGGCAAATATTTGATTACTATAACAAAACTTTTAACAACTGAATTAGACTACATAGGCGGCCACAAAAGTATAATTCTATTGAAAACAACTTACGCAACATGATCCGATCCAACAAGAATTTTAACACTGAACATGGAAATCATTACACAGATTAAACGATGCAAGACCATTCCAAAGCTACAATACCAACATTTTTATCGACATGGATCCCCATCCTCCAACCAATGCGATAGTATGTGATATGAGTTTAGCATCAAATGTGATTTAAAAAAAAATCTTTGCTAATTCATAACGATCCTTATAATGCTTCAGATCAAAATGAAGCCACATGTCTCCAAAAGAGACTCATCTTATATCTTTATCTATCATATTTCGATATTACAATAATATAATAAAATATATAAATCAAATGCATGCTCAAAATAATTCATGGATTGTAAAAAATATATTTTATTTTGGAAGAGGGGGTTGTACCTAAAAACTTATAGATTGCCTACATATCCTATAAAAGGATCAAGCCNTATATATATATATATATATATATATATATATCCCACTAACCAAAAAATCAAATGTTTTCACAATGCCTATATTAGCAACATGTGTGTTTAAAAGACTTTTGGAGAGAGTGCCTTGGTCAAAGGATCCGCAATCATCGTCTTTGTATTAATGTTCTATATTCGTCTGTCCTTTCTTGACTCTGTCTCTAGCCACCAAATATTTTATATTAATGTGCTTTGATCCACCAGAACTTTTATTATTCTTTGAAAAGAATACTGCTGCACTATTATCACAATAGATAGTGATTGGTCTTGAGATGAAATCAATAATTTTCAACCCAGAGATGAAATTTTTTAACCAAACGGTTTGAACTGTAGTCTCATACTATGCCACAAATTCAGCTTGCATAGTAGAAGATACCACTAGAGTCTGTTTAACACTTTTCTAAGAGATAGCACTATCAGCTAACATGAAAATATAATTTGAGGTCGATTTTAAATCATCTTGACATCCAGCAAAATTAGAATCTGAGTAGCCTACCACCTCAAGATGATTTGAACACTAGAATGTAAGTATATAATCTTCAGTTTTCATCAAGTATCTCATAACTTTCTTAGTTACTTTTCAATGTTCTTGTCCTGGATTTGACTGAAACCCACTAAGCACACTGACTGTATAGGCTATATCCTGTCTAGTGCAAATTTGAGCATACGTCACACTGCCCACATCACATTAACACAATAATGACCATCAAACACAGAGAGAGAGAGAGAGAGAGAGAGAGAGAGAGAGAGAGAGAGAGAGAGAGAGAGAGTGTGTGTGTGTGTGTATGTGTGTGTGTGTGTGGAGAGACAGAGAGAGCAACTAGACAAAAATCTAATTGTTTAGGTTGATGGTCGCGTGTGAGAGTGTTAATTATGCCCCGTGGTGGGGGTTTAAAATCAGATTTTTTGTAGATCTTTATAAAAGTTGATGAAAATGTGTGAATGAAAAAATGTGAGGGTTTCATAAAATGAGTGGTTAAAATTAATTGTTAACTTTTACTTAAATTAAATCAGAATTTTAATTTATACCAAATTGGGGGAAATGTGTGTGTATGTATATGGGGTGTCATTCAGTATAAGTGGCGTTAAATACCCATGTAAATGTGGTATTGGGATTTATTACCTATATTACTTCGAATGGATAAGTGTGCATCATTTGACAAATTGTAGGTATGGATTCCATTGCACATAGCCGGGTGCTTAGCACCGCTCAACAAATCTAATAATCAATATTTTGAAAGTTATATAATAATAACAATTACTGACTGTAAATAAAACAATAGGGATGTGTCACATAAATTACAAATTTAATTTAATTTTTGGAGCACATCATAAACTTATTTATCAAATAATTGACATATACACAAACAACGATCAATCATAACTATCTGATATTTGTCCAATTGCATTCTTTCCCCTCAACATTCACATAAAATTTATAAATTTTGATCAATTTTAGCAGGCTATAAATCTCACCGTCACATAAACTTTTACTTAAGATTAGGGTCGAACGAAACTTCAGAATCGAACCGGACCCAACTTGAACTGAACCAAATCGAGCAATTCGTCTTAATTTAAATACTAGAACAGGTATTTGAATTGAGATCCGATAGGTTTGGTTTGATATTCGGTTCTAAATCAAGAGTCGAAAAACTGAATCTTCCTAATTTTTAAATTTATTTATTTTAAATAAGTCAAATTATTTTATTTTTTAAATAAATTTGCTAACTAATTAATTTAGTTCAAACCTAAAAATATGATTTTCCCATTTCTAATTTTCAGTGAAAGCCCAACTTAATCAAAAGGACCTAATTTACATCGTTTGGACATTCTCTCCCCTTTTACTTATTGCTTTTGCATTTGTGCTTATTTATCTAATTATTTCATTTGCTATCATACTGTTTTAGATTTAAAATTAATTCTCAAAAAAGTTTTAATAAACAATTCACCTCTCTTCGTTAGCTATTCTTGGACTTTCACATAGTAGTCAATACCTTGGAATCTTCATTTTTCTTGTTAAAGAGTCCATAATCAATTGTTCTTTTTACATGCATTAAGATCCGTCGTACTACTTCAAGGTGGCTTCTTCAACATTTCCATGATGCAGCTATTCCAACTGCATATGCAATGTCAGGTCATGTTAGCGTTAAGTAGATCAAGCTTTCTAATAGCTTCATGTACATGGTTGCATTTATCCAAGTCCTTGCATTTATCCAATTTCAATTAGTGTTCATATTGGTTTGTAATCAGTCATCCTAAACTTTTGTTTGAGTCTCATAATATGATTTAGCTCTCCAGACTCTTCCATTGGGAATCTCATCGATAGATTATTTCTGGTTTGTTGAATTTCATCTTCTTCATCTCGAATGATGATAAGATATTCACATATACTAGCACTATTGTTAATTTTCTATTTTGTGCTTTAATAAATAGACTTGAGTCTGCTAGTGCTACCAAGTTTCAGCTATCTTATTGTATCATACTTGTGGTGGTTGCTTTAACCTATAGAGAGCATTCTTTAACTTGCAAACATATCCTGGCTTTTCTTTTTTCTCGAATCCATTTGGTTACTCTACGTATATGTCTCAATCAAGCCCTCATGAAGAAACACATTTTTCACATCCATCTGCCATAGAATTGTAGTAATTTTTGCCATTTGATTAAATTTTTCATCATAGTCCAATCCATATTGTTGCAATAATCCACAATAGTCCGGTCTTATATCTTTCTTGATCCGTCAAGACGTTTCTTTACTTTGTATATCCACTTGCAGGATATAGGCTTTACTCTATCAAGCCTTAGCACCAAATCTCAAGTCTTATTTTGCCTTAGAGCCATGACCTCTTCTTTCGTTGCTCTTCTTCATTTCTTGTGTGTTTCTTTAAAGGTCTTTGGCTCTTTGATACTATCATCTTCTTCTATTGCTATATTAGCATACTTGGGATTTGTTTTTCTCTATCTAGTTAATTTTATCAACTGTGGTTGGGGGTTTAATTCTTCCTAAACCTCCTCTTATTGACTCAGCCTTATCTCTTCTAATGTTGACTGATATATACCCATCTGCCAAGAATTTTGTATTGCAATATTAGACTCCTTATTGTCAATTAATTCTTATGCATTTTTCGTTTATTTAGGGCTTTGTTGTGCTTCAGTGATCTCCTTTTTTAATTTGTCATCCATTTCCTTTGAATCTAGCAACTCCACCATCTACAATGTCCACCATAAAGATGCTTCTTCAAATGCCATGTGTTCTTGACATGTAAAAATGATTGGTTATAAGGTCCCGACATCTTGCTTTATCAAATATTACGTTGCTTGACGTGTACCCACAGTTGATTGTAGGGTCGTAGTATCTGGACCATTTCCTTATGTTGTCATATCTCACAAATATACACCTGATTGGTTTCTTATCAAACTTGCTCCTGAAGTGATCAGGCACAAACAATTGAATTCTTCTATATGTGTGAATTTACATAGAGATGAAATAAAACTTGGGCATGTGAATGATGTTGGATTGAATGAATGTTAAATGGTCTAAGTGAAATCGAAATTTTCAACCACTTAATCTAAAAGCCTCATAAAAATTAGATTAATTTTGAATAGTTTACGATAACTTAATTATAAAATTACATTGTTTTAGGCTAAGACCGGATTAAAATAGAAATTGATAGTGGATACTTAGTCTTTGTGGGTAAGATATCGTCATCCATTATTCAGGGGCGGAGTTAGAAAATGATGTTAGAATTGACTGAAATTTAAAAAATTTTGAATGAACCCAAGAAGCTAAACTTATGACATTTACGACAAAGGGTACACGACACTTAATGAAATATAAGAAATCGAGATATCTCACTCTAAGATGTCCCGTTAGATCTTTTTTATCTTTTCTTACCAAATAGAAAATGACGCTCACATTAAAAAAATATAAATTGACTTAATCATGATCGAAATAAGCAAATAATACATATCCACTAATGAAAAGCTAAGAAAATATTTTAATGAACACAACTCTAAATAACTTTGATGATCAACCTTTTTCAAATCGTTGAAAGTTTTGGTCTAAACACGCAGTCAATAATATATCAATATATGTTATTATCTCAAAATACTATTTTGGTGTGGATAGAATCTTCTATTTCATTTCATTTCATAGTGAGTAAAGAATCATATTCAAAGTGAGAAGAATCAGCTAAGAGAGTCCTAAGAAATTAGATTTAAATATTTAATTCATGTCCACGTTCAGCTTATTTTTAAGAATATACTTATATATAGATTAATTTATAAATAAATAAATTTTAACAAATATTCTTTTTACTAACAAGATCAAATTTATATCAAGATATTTATTTTGATCATAATATCTATTTCATTGTTAAAATAAGTATTTTTTCTTCTAAGTATGAATAAGTAATATATGAACATAGAAAAAAATTAATTATTTTAAAACTTAGCAAAACATGTAGCCCCTGTGTTTGATGGGGATTAAAATTAAATTTTTAATAAATTGAAAAGTGTGGTTAAAAAGTAGTGGTTCAATAAAATATGCGGTTAAAATTAAAATTTGAATTTTAAAATCAAATTTTTAATAAATTGAAAAGTGTGGTTAAAAATTTGTGGGTTCCATAAAATATGCGGTTAAAATTAGTTGCTGAATTTTATTTTAAATTCAAATTCAAATTTTAATCTCCACCGTACAAGGATGTAGTGGCTCTAATTATTAAAATAATTAATTTTTAGATCCGATCAATACAAATTATCTGTTATAAAATTTACTTAATTATTATAAGTAAATTTAGTCAAACATGTATTAAATAAAATGCCTAATTCAAAAATAAAATAATGTGAAAAATAGTATTTAATAATTGTAGAGCTAGGTTCAAATTGGAATTCAAATTAGAGTTGGACTAACACAAATATTTAGATCGAAATTACACAATTTATTCTTAATTTTCCATATGGGGTGGGGGTAGGGCTAGGCTATAGCCCATCTCCATCCCCACTGCCTCCTCCCCTACCATTATTGTTACTTGTCACGATCCGTACACTTGGGGGATCATACAATTAAGTTTTTAGTGTCTTTATTGGGGACCAATTTATCTACTTTAGTTTTTGTTTTTAATTCTGACTTTGATTTAAATTTTGAATATTTTTTTTTTCCAATTGATTTACTTGTTTCTATGGTTTTAGGAAACGAAAAGAAGCAAGAGCACAACAACAATATGAGATGAAAGATTCCGAAATTGATGAAGATGACATGCATGGAGGATTTCTCCATCTTATCACGCTTTATAATGAAAGGATATCATAAACTTGTTGAACTTGATGAAGATGACCTGCACTTAGCAGTAATACATGGACTACCTAATTTTCAAGTACAAGGTATGAAGTTGATGCAGATGCTTTGCTATTGAGATTGATATTTACATTAATGGCCTACCAAATACAGGATAAACAAAGGATGTCTCTTCAAGAGGATCAATATGCCGTGATGATGATGACATGCCTTTGGGAGAATGGAATTTGTTCTCAACACAAAGACATAAAATTTTGTCAATCCAGTATGTTCAGACGATACATACCTGCAGTACAATCCGTACGAGCAAGCACACAATTAGGGTTGAGAGCAACACCTAAATCTCTATTGGCTGAAAAGTAAAAAGAGTGACAATCCCACTAATCGTCAATAAGAAATGGAGACATCTAAAGAAAGCCCTCTTGTGCCATTGTCTGAAATTTTTGATAGTAAACATGTCATTCAACCCAAGGTACCAACAATATGAGAAAAATGTACACGGGGTACCATTCTTTACCCATGGTCAGACTCTGGTGGATCCTTAGTCCCACAAGTTACAAGAAACTATATCCATCAAAAAATTGTGACGAATGCAGTGGGATGTGATCTCCCACTTTGTATGTGCATGTAATATGACTGCAATTTTTGAGTATGTTTTTCTCGCCATTGAAGAGTCCCAGTTAAATCTTTATGTGAATCGCCTAATGGATGAAGTAAAACTATTATGGGTAAAGGAGTTTAAACTTACTACATATATACAAAGAAGAAACTTACGACATATACATAAAGAAGAATTTTCAAATGAAAGTTGTGTTGATGTAGACAATTAATGCCTTTCCGGCATATGACATATTGCCTAGATGGGATATGAATGTCATGAGTTCATACCAAATGGGTCGAACTGACTGATCCACCCTAAAAAATGTCTAAAATACATCTTTTATCTTATTGTCACCACCAATTTTAGACCAATATGAGAAGTATATGTGGTTGCCTGTGATGAGCTGTGAAGTAGAGTTGAAAACCTACCAAACATTGAGAGCGGAAGAGCTAGTAAGAGACAAGAAATAAATGGTTTTTGTCATTACCATTATTAGGTGAATAAAATATGTATCTATGAATTGCATTATCTGCATATGAATAATAGTAAAAACTATTTATATAAGATAGACTAAGCCAAGAAATTACTCCATTACGGACATTATTTAATATAGGTAATAAAATGAAATAGTATAATAACACACGATATTAAAAATGAATGCCACAACTAAAGAAACAAGTCATAATCAGAGATGTGTCATACCATATTCCCTAACACCAAGTTCACCAAATAATGTAAAATGTTGATTTGCTAAACAATTTGCAAAGCACAACTACAAACTAATTATGGAGGCAATGAATGCCGGAAGTTTAAAACCTGATGAGCAGTTCACAAATTCTATAGAAGGCTCTGAGTCTTGAAGAATTCCAAAATATTCTATACAAACTAGATAGTCACTTACTGCTTCAGAATATGAAAAAAAAAGGTTAAACCCCAACCTTAAGGATCTCCATCGTCCAACCCCTAGAGCTTTGTGAGGGAGGTAAATCGCGGGATGTGCTCCAATAGGCCAGGGAACAAGAGTTGCTTGTACATTGCGCCTACAAGGAATCCAATTCTATATCGTAGGAATCGAATCCCTACATTGCGGCTGCAGCAAGACATGAGATAACCTCACTCCTGTCTTTTGTACCATTGGGCTATGCTCCGAGAGCAGCTTCAGAATATGATTTATGGAAACAAGATTGCATAAGTATTTTATTATTGTTACCCAACTTTATAAGAAGATTTAGTTTCTATTTATAACAAGGAGTATTTAGCGCACTCACTTAAAATACATTATCAGTTTGCCTGCGAGAGTTGCGGGTTGGAGTCCCTAGCGTGGGACAGGATGTTAAAGTCTTGAAGAAACAAGGCTGAAGTTTTTCGAAACTTTGTACTAAAAAATGGGTTTTCAAGGTAAGTTTTAATCGCTCCTAACGCGTTATGGTTCTAATCTAGCCCCCTCTTTTGATCGCAACTTATAAGGAACTGTTTTGATCATCTTTTTGTACTAAGAAATGATATGTTTGAATTATGTTTTTGGAAAATGATCGCCTTTTATGTTCCTGCTTGAGCCCTGATAATTTGAAAAAATGTATTATGAATTAGTAATTGATGAAGAATGTGTGGTTAAAAAAGAAAGAAAAATTCTTGATCTGCGTGTAATATTATTTAATGAAGAATGTGTGATTAATAATGAGTGTTGTAGAAAAAATAATGAAAAATAATTTAAAATAAATGATGACAAATAAAGGGTTAAGCTTATTGTGATTGCATATATGCAAGCCTGTAGAATGAATCATTTTTTTCCTTTTCCTTTTTCTTTTTTTTTTTATTTTTATTTTTTTTTATTTTTTTGTGCTTTTATATTGGGGACCGGCTTGATGTCGTGTTTCATAATAGACGCACCATACTTCTCAATGAAAACGGGGCCTGTACATTACGTTCCTTTTCCAAAGGTTAATCAAATACCAAATCTTTACCTGTTTAAAATGTTAAGCCAAAGTAAGGATGACAACTCTAATCTTGTTTACAATAATTAATGTTTGCATAAAACAAGTCTTCAAATGTTCTGTTAAACAGAAACTAACCTGCCCTGTTTACAAAATCAGGCCATTGGTAGCATCATTTATTACACGTCAAGTTACCACTATAAGAAACTTCCCAAAATTATAACCGATAAAGCTTGTAAGAAAAAATAAATTGATTAAACACATTCTTGGATATGCTTTGTGGCATTTAATTTAGATGTAATGCACATTAGAAGGAATATATTTATCAATGTATTTAACACAATTATGGATACGATGGAAGAACCCAACCACAATTTAAAGACAATGAAGGATTTGGAGTTATATTGCAACTATAGCAAACTACAATAGATCTCAATTTTTGGTTGAAATTTCTATAACTCACTCATAATTCTACCCAAAACTTACAAGTCTCTCCTTCCATTGGCTTCCGATCTTCGAAATCCTGAAAAAATTACAACGGGTCGCTCTAAGAGAATAAGCCTCTCCTATTAGGTTCCAAATATATATGTACGTGAATGAAATATTACATAAAAGTAAGTTTAATTTACTTAGCAAAACCTGCTCAAAGTACAATGACCATACTCATCAAGCTAAGGCAAATTACATTAGGTGCAATAAAGTAAGAGCGCAAGACCATGCAGTTTTCTATTTGCCACTTTGTCAAGAAAAAAAATTATAAGTAGGTAAAATGAAAGCAGCAGTAATTCCATAGTCAAAAGCTAAAGCAAGGTAAAATGATTACAGCAATACAACACACTGAGTAAAAAGAAACTACCAATATTTTGAAGTTCAACATACAATAAAGTGCAATTTTTTATTGAACGTAATGGAAAAACACAGGGAAGAGAAACATTGGCTCCATGCATCTAAACTTCCTTTATTCAACACTCATGACATCACTGTTCATCTGATTATCAGCCTGCAAAAATATGAGTTGATCATATCATTGAATTTTTACACCATTACGCTAGAAATAATTTTCATAATTCGTTAGTAATATGTAAGATAGTAGCAAACATGTTTACTTGGACTTCCACTTCATATCTTTCAGATTTTTCTGATTCAAATCATGGATTAGCAGATAGAGCATATATCCACACAGAGTTAAGAAATAGAAAGGACACAGGGGAAAAAACAATCTTTTCTTGGTGCTTAAGTTTTAAGTAGGAATAGATATATCAATTGAAAAGAACAAAGTTTAAAATATATTACCTGTGAAGTAGCATTTATGAGCTTCGAGCAAATGGAGATCATTGATCATGATCTGGAGGGTAAATTGAAAGCTTAAATCCATTACCACCATGCTTCTTTTTATGCTCAGAAATTTTCTTTGCAGAATCAGCTGCTGCTCTGGTGGTACAGTTCAAGTCCAATATTTGGAAGCTTGGAACATTAGCCAGTTCAAATGGGACTTCAACAAGCTTACTGCAGTGATTAAGACGAAGGCACTTGAGTCGTGGGAAATGAAGAGCAGAAGCCATCCAATTAACTAAATCTGTCCTTCCAATATGCAAGACTATCAGAGAACGGAAACCTCCATCCTGGGACTTCCAACGTTCCCCTATGAATGCATTGTCTTTCAACTTCAGGATCTCAAGGCCTTCCAACAGTCCCAAAGTAGACATATGCTTCCAATCAAGCATGGTATCTACTATTGTTAGCTTCTTAAGCTTGGATGGGAATTGGTAGCTTTGTGGAAGGCTCCTTATTTTTCCTTCAGAAGGTTGTTGAGGAAATACATCATTCCATAGCTTCAAATTTTCAAGGTAATCCAATTTTCCCAGACTGTCAAACAAACTAGATCCAGTACCCTTGGTATCCAATAGTTTAGCTATTTTGCCCCGAATACCCAATTTGCTTAGGTTTGGAGCTGCAGAAAAGACATCTTCTGTACAACTTTCAGGTGATATTGTAGAAAGTGTTTTGAAGTTCAAAGAATCTTCTTTACTTTTTCTTGATTTAGCGAGAGGGCCTTTCAATGTTGTGGATACGTTTGTTTTTAGATGCCTCATTTGAATCATCTTCCATACATCTGCTTTGATTTCAAGGGTGCGTGATGATGTCTCAACTACAAGAGTTTGTATGTTCCAAAGGCTGGAAAGGGATGCAGGAAGTATTTTGATGGTGCAGGAGAGAACAAGATACCTCAAATGTACAAGTAGAGTTAGGTCAGGAGGAAAACGAGTGAAATGGATGGGTTTACCATCTAACACCCTGAGCAATTGAAATGCATGAGGGATTGAAGAATTTTGCTCATTTTGCAAGGTTATTTCTTCATGGGAGAAACACAAAAAAGACCGAACACGTGGAACACGTGGACCACTTGGTTTTGAAAAGAGATAGTTCGAAATTCTGGAATTGATGGAAAGGCGACGACACTTTTCAGAGTCAATGTTGGGAGATGAATAAGTAGCTTGATTAAGATGCGTAATTTCGACGAAAAAACTTTCTTGTGCAGCTCGTGTCTTGCAAAACAAGTGTAGCATGTCATGAATATGGCACGTTTTAACTTTGCCATTTGACCTCCTTTGCCCAACCATGACTAAATTCCTGCTGATGAAATCTTCCAAGTACTCTTCAGCAATATCCTCCAAACTCATATTCATTCCTTCACTTTGCTGTATGAATCCTTCAGCGATCCAAAGGCGAAGCAGTTTCCATACTGGAATTTGGAAGTCTTCAGGATATATCCCAAAGTAGAGAAAACATGGTTTCAAGTGATAAGGTAAATGATCAAAACTCATTTGTATACTATGGTCCATTTTTTTCTGCTCGTCCATGTTAATAAATGCCTCCACACTTTCAGCAACTTTTTTCCACGATTCACTTTCCTTACCTTTTCCTAGCAAAATTCCTCCAATCACAACTATTGTCAGTGGTAGTCCTTTACATTTCTGAACAATTCGCTGTTCGTGGTCTCTCAACTCGTCAGGACACTCCATTGATCCAAGTGCCTTCCTTTGGAATAAAGTCCTACTTTCTTGAGCAGTTAGAAATCGCAACTTATGGGGTTCAATGTTGGGGTTGGCACACTTAGCCACTTTTTCAATACGAGTAGTAAGTAAAATTCTACTCTTCTTCTTGTTTACAGGAAACGCAGTTTTTAAATCATCCCAAGCATCGTTAGTCCACACGTCATCCATGACAATTAAATATTTTGCTTCCTTCAAAAATTTACGAAGTTCATCAACTAATTCAACTTCATTCATGTCAGATTTACTAGGCTTAGCAGTAAGTTGTCGTAGAATATCCTGAAGCACTTCCTTTTTACTATATTTTTGAGAAACAAAAATCCATGCGCGGTTGTAGAATTCAAACTCAATATCACGATCAGTATATATCATTTTAGCCAGTGTTGTCTTACCAAGACCAGCCATGCCAACTATTGATATAACTTGTAGTTCCTCGGACCCTTCAGTGAGAAGTTTGGTTACTGTTTGGGCCTCATCTTCAAAGCCCACCACGTTGTCTTCCACAATGGGAGGCTATAATATAGTGAGCAATAATCAGTTGAGGTGAAATTGGAGCCTTTAATATATGTTATAATAGTATTGATATTAAATGGAGACCAAATGGCATTCAAGATTGTAGTAAACTTAGTTTAGTAGTACACACTTCATTCAAAATCATGTAATGATATTTAGTGTTGCAATTGTTTGAAGATAAGCTGGGATCAATAGCAGAAAGAATAATGTTATTTTTCATTAGTAGAGTTGCATCACTAGTTAGGTGGTAAAGATGGCAATGGAATTCGATTCATTATCCATTATAGGTGTAACGCACTTTAATAGATTAAAAAATGAAGCAAGGGACCCATTGTCACCTAACTAGGAATGCATATCTACTAATACTCCCTTCATCCCAATTATATAGACTTGTTTCGTTTTTCACACAGATTAAGAAATCTTATTTAATGTCATTGGAAAATTAATTCTTACCAAGATCTTTCCTAATTTACCCCTATTTAAAATTCAATATACAGTAATAAATTATTGTTGGAATTAGTAAAAAATTTGAATGATTTAATTTGAAGAAGAAGAAACGAGAGTTGTTCATGTTTCTAAAAAGTGGGAAATGTGTGTATTTGAATAATTTCAAAAAGTTGGCATATTAAGTGAGAAAAATTGATTAAGGTATATTAGTAAAGGAACAAAACAACCTATTCTAAATTAAGATATAGGCCTATATTTTAGGACAAGAGAAAATGAAACTCGGTCCATATAAATAATTGAATAGGTAGTATTACTCACTAATTAAGACCCTATTTGACATCTTTCAAATATTAAAACATTATTTTGAATAGTATTTTTTTTTAGAATGTGTGGTTAAAAAGTAGAAAAATGTTTTAAGTTTACATATATAATATTTTATTGTGTGAATTAAAGTAAATATGTCAAAGAGGAATATGAAACATACTTTATTAGTCATATATTTTAATGACACATATAAATGAAAATGAATTATGTACAGAGTAAAGATTTATTAGGCAACTAATGATATAAAGAAGCTACTATAAAACATATTTTTCTCAAAAAGAAGAGCTTTTCGATAAAGAAGCAGAAGCATGTCAAACTGGCTCTAAATTACAATTTTAAAATTAGCATTAAAATTAATTAATTCTTGAAACAACAAAGGAGGTTTGGTCAACTTAATTTTCGTTCTTATTGAATTCATCAGATCTTGTGTTTCCTTGTTTTGAAAAATACTCCCCTAACTTCTAATATCAAGATTCCCTCGAGATGCCCAGTTTATTTTTTTCTAAACAAATTACCAAGTTTTTATTATGATTAGCCAAACATGCTCGGAAATGATAAATTGTAAACACAATCAACTAAGCAAATAATCAATTAGCAAAGATTCGAAATCACTAATCAGAGTAATGGCAATTTACCTCTTTCTTTTTGACCGCAGGAGCAGCAACTAGCAGGGCTTCAAACCCAAATATCTTGTTTTGATATATTTCATTGACCTTGGTCCTCGTAGCCTTAATCTTCTCTGCCGTACCTCGAAGCGTCGTCGTATGATCGAATATATGGACAAATCTTTCGACGCCTCTTCGAGCCTTCTGCATAGCTGAATGAGAAACATACATGTCCACATAGTCTTCTGCTTCGTACACAATGTCTCTGATTTGATTCACCAGTGAATTTAGGACTTCAGGGTTGTTGTCCCTTTTTGCCATATCTTTGAGAAAGGCTTTGAACAATTGCAGATCTTTGTGCAGAGATTCGACGTCGCTCTTCACATTAAGAATCAGATTTGCATTGTAAAGAAGTAGCTGCTTCAAGTTTTCTAGCAGAAATCCCACCGCAGTTTCGTCTGCCATTTCTTCTTAAATTAATTCTCCGCCTATATATGGTAGATGGCAGATGTATGATCCTAAAAACTGAAACTGGGAGAAATTTTTTTCATGTAACTTTGGATGAATTTGATCTTAACTTTAGGTTTATTTATAGGTCTACCTGAGTCATTCTATAACCCCTTTCTTCTTTATTTTCCACCCACCAAACGGAGACTCGTTGACTCCCAAACACGTTTTGGGAAAGTCACTGTTCACATAAGTTACTGTAGCACTTTTTCTTTACAGCAAATTTAACCACTCATTTAATTAAATTTATGTTTTAGTCCCATTTTGAGAGAATAAATGTATTTTTTAATAGTAATTTTTGAAGAATGTATGAATAAAAATTAAGAAAAAAATTTTAATTTACATGTAATATTATTTTATTAAAAAATGTATGATAGAAAAATGATTTTAGAGAAAATGAATTTTTTAAGAAAAATGAGACTCAAACAACCCTTACATCTCTTGGACGAAGGACGAAATGAAAACTTGCTACCAATCCAATTAGAGGTGCATTTTGTCACCCAGGCAATAACTAATGAAGATAGTTTATGGGCTATTTCAAATTTGTTTCTCGTCGATCAAATTTACTGTCTATTCATGTAATTAAGTTTGTTCAAAACCAATGTTTCAATCCAAATAACTTGTAACTACATTATTTTTTTTTTACTTAAAAAGAGAAGTTTCCATATAAGTCAAAAAGGTGGAAAAAAAAAGTTAAAAATTAAAAAAAGAGGAATAAGAAAAAATATAATTTGTACTCTCCATGTCACATAAAGATGTTTGATTCGATTTTTAACATGGATAAAAATAAATAAATTAATTAAAATTACTCACTTGGTCTCATTTATATATATTGATTTTGTTTTTTAGATAGATTAAGAAATTTTATTTTATATTATTTAAAAAAAAATTACTCACTCCGTCCCATGGCACCTTCGTCCGCCATTTCTTCCCAAATTAATTCTTCGTTACCATAAATTCGCCTATATATGGTAGATGTATAATCCTGAAAGCTGAAACTGGGAGACATTATTGTTTTATTTAACTTTGGATGAATTTGATCTTAACTTTAGGCTCATTTATCGGTCTACTCAAAGTCAATCCATGATCCCTCTCTTCTTTACCACCTACCACGTGTTATTATGTTAAATCCATGAAACACGTGTATCTTAAAAGTAGCAAGTTGCAGGCTCAATTCACAAGGAGACTCGTTAGACTTCGAAATACATCCTGAAAAGTCACATTTCACATACTCAAATGACGGGTTAATTATATGAATGGCCACTGAACTTTGCCCTATGTTATTACTTAGTCACTGAACTTAAAAATATAACTCAATGGTCACTGAACTTCGTCAAGTGCTATTACTTCATAACCGAACTTTAAAATGTATCTCAATAGTTATCGAACTTTGCATCGTGTTACTCATCCGTCACTCAAATGGAAAAATCTGTTAAGTTCAACAAATGGCATCAACTCGAGTGACGGATGGGTAACACGGTGTAAAGTTCGGTGACCATTGAGATACATTTTAAAGTTCGGTTATGAAGTAGTAACACTTGACGAAGTTTAGTGACCATTGAGTTACATTTTTAAGTTCAGTGACTAAGTAGTAACATAGTTGAAAAATCAAATCGACCTCAGTTACATTGACACTATTCGAACATTTTTGTACTTTTATTTAACTTTTCTTTATCAATTTCTTTTAGTGTTCCAACTGTTTATATTTCAATCTATTTATGCAGAATTTGAGATACGGTGAGCTGATATCAATTGATCTAAAAATCAAACGTACTTTTTCACCATGATGGATGAATATTAGCAATAATTCTATTTTTATTTAATTTATGGATGAATATTAGCAAAAATTCTATTTTTATTTAATTTATAGATCTCTGATTTTCTGTTTCCTCTTTTTCCTCCTCATTTTCTTTAATTTCTTTTTTCATAGAGGTCGATTTGATAAGTTTAGCCTTTATTTGATCCTCATTTTGAGGGATAAAATGATTTTTTAAATAGTATATTAATGGAAAATATGTAGTTAAGAAATAAAAAAAAATTTTGAATTTACATGTAATATTATTTTATTGAAGAATGTGTTGTTGAATGATGTCAAATCACCGTTTAAGAATTTATTTTTATTTTTATTATTATTATTTTTTTTTTTTGGAAAGAATGAGACTCAAACAAGGGCTTAACAATTCAATTTAAAAATATATCTTAATGGTCACTGAACTTTGCCCTATGTTACTAGTTAGTCACTGAACTTAAAAAATGTAACTCAATGGTCACTGAACTTCGTCAAGTGTTATTACTTCATAATCGAACTTTAAAATTTATCTCAATAGTCACCAAACTTTACACCATATTACCCACCCGTCACTCAAGTTTACGCAGTTTGTTGGACTTAACGGATTTTTCCATTTGAGTGACGGACGGGTAACATGGTGTAAAGTTCGGTAACCATTGAGATACATTTTAAAATTCGGTTATCAAATAGTAATATTTGACGAAGTTCAGTGACCATTGAGATACATTTTTAAGTTCAGTGACTAAGTAGTAACATAGGGCAAAGTTCAGTGACCATTCATATAATTAACCCCTCAAATAATTGTAGCCTTTTTTTTTTTTATAGCAAATTTTACTTCTTGTTGAATTAAGTGAGTGAAATGTTTCAAAAATCATTGAACTTATACATTGGTCATGGACTAATCACTGAACTATAAAATACTTTAAAATGCTCAATAAACTTGTCCCGTTTGCACTCCATCCCTCGCTCCCTAAAATCTGTTAATTTTTTTGCTGACATGGAGGACGGTAATCTCGGGTGGCCATAGACAGCGTCCCACATAATGGTTCATCCTACCCACAATTAATAATTATTAAAAAAAACTAAAAATAGGACATTTGAAATCTGAAACCGTGTTCTTCATGTGGACACAGTTTCCTTTTTTCACAAATCACGTTTCCAAAAAACACAACAAAAGAAAAAAAAAAACGTATAAAAACATAAAAAAACACAACTGGAAGCCCAAATTCACGCCCTTGTTCTTCCCCAAATGAAGCTCCTCAAAAGCCCTACCCATTTCTTCAACTTTTCCATAAATCATGCCAAAATATTCACATTGTTCTATTCTCATCTAATTGTAGCCCATAACCCAATAGCGAAACGCTAGCGCGTCCAACAATTTGTAGCCGAACGAAAGTAGTGCGATGATAATGTCCGAAGCATCTGGACAGAGAGTCGCATGAAGCTTATGCTATTGTGGTCACTTGGAATGTGTGAGGACTTGATGGACGGGAACAAACCACAGACAAGTTTATTTGTTATCAGAATTTACCTCTGGAGTCTAACTCATTACTAGAATCGATGAAGTTTGGGTCCTCGGTCGAGTAATTTTCAATCCCATCTAGAGAGTTTTCATCACTTCCTGAACCATTGAATTTTGGGCGTCCATGCGGCCCAAAAAAAAGAAAATATTATTATACTTGTAGCCCATATTCATAAAGCAGATAACCATCACATAAATCCAACACAAAAAATAACTTTAGACCAACATCACGTGCAAAAACAACAAATGAAATATAAAATATTTGTTCCAAGTTACCTTCAAGTGGTCCCTCCATGTGCATAATGTGTAAATATTGAACAGATGGGGTCGATTGTAGGACGGATCTCCAATATTTACTGTTAGGGTTCGTCAACAAATGGGTAGGGTTTTTGAGGAGTTTCCACTTCACTGATTTGGGGAAGAATAGGGGCTTGAATTTGGGCTTCCAGTTGTGTATTTTTATGTTTTTATATTTTTTTTAACAAAAAAATAAAAAAACGTGATTTGTAAAAAACGAAAACTGTGTCCACATGAAGAACACAGTTTCAAATTTTAAATGTCCTATTTTTGGTTCTTTTTTTAATTTTAGTAATAATTATTAATTGTGAGTAGAATGAACCATTGATGTGGCAAGCAATCTATGGCCATGTGAGATTACCATCCTCCACGTTAGCAAAAAAATTAACAAATTTTGGGGTGTGAGGGATGGAGTGACGGGACAAGTTCAGTAAGCATTTTAAAGCATTGTAATATAGTTTAGTGATTAGTCCGTGACCAATGTATAAGTTCGGTGACTTTTGAAACATTTCACTCCATTGAATTAAGTCTCAGTTTGTCCCTTATTCTTTCAAAACTCTTTTTCTTTCATACTTATTTTCAATCACATCCACTCAATAAAATATTATAAACTTAACACCAAATTTTTTTTCACTTCTTAACCGTACATTCTCTAAAAAATTATTACTTAAGATAATATTTTTCAAAAAAAAAAAATGACCACCAAAAAGGGGCTAAAACTCCTGAACTACGAAAAAAATAAAAACTGGCAAACAATCCAATTAAAAGTGCATTTTGGCACCCAAAATAGTAGTTAGTGATGATAGTTTTATATGGAGCATAGTTTCCATTCTTTCTTTCCAATAAACTACTAATGGATTTATTTTAGGGAAGGGGACAATAATTGAAAGAAAGGCTGAAAGGGATATCATTTTCTATACACAATAATCCATGTAAACATTTGCATCTTTGGTCCAATCGAGTTCCTACATTGTCCTTAATTTCTTCTACTCGTGGGTCCCTCCAATGTTGGGAGACTAATAATTTAATTAAGAATTTTCAAGTTGGCCTAATCAGCAGTCCAAATTATTCCATTCTCTTGCTATATGAATAGCGTGTATTTCCTGCCACCAAAAAGGTGTATAATATTGTGGGAAACCCTTGAATTATTTTCCAGTTCGTGGTCACAACAGATTTCTTGTCGATCAAAACCAATGTTTCAATCCAAATTACTTGTAAATGCACAATTTTATTTTATTTTTAGGAAAAATTCCGGCCAAGATATCAAATCTTTCGTTCATTAGCATATTTTACCCAAATCTTTCATTTGTGCCATCAGAGGTACCAAACATTTCAAAAATCCGCATCCAAAATCCAAATGGATGGATACCATTAGTAAATCCGTTAGTTGACCTAGAGTCAACATTTTGACTAAATTTTGACTGCATTTTAAAGGGTAAAATGGTAAAATTATATTTTTTATAAAAACCAATTAAATTAATTAAATTAAAAAAACCAAAAAATGAAATAAAATTAGTCATCTTCTTCCCACCACCCGTCTTCCCCTGCCTTCATCTAACCCTATCAAATCAACCAAAATCCAACCCACATCCACCTCCACTGCGTTGGTGACCACCAATCACCTCCACGACCACCGAGCCTGAAATGCCACCATTGCCATGACAAATAATTTCCTTCTACATCATTGTTCCAAACAAATACATCACATCCTCACAAATTGAGCAAAATGGCAGTAATTGGAAATTTGCCATCACCAGATCCACCAGCTTGAACGACCAAAAATGCAGAAATGCAACAATCTCACAAGTAGACATTACAGATCGATAATTATTCAACTTATGCTCCCTACCCACAACACGAAAACTCAGTATATGCTTCTCATCATTTGCGAGATTTGCCAATCAATAGTTGCATAAATTCTGTGCAAGTGTAGGGTACCGATCGGAGAATCAGTACCGGGAGGGGTTAAGCAGTGGGCAAAGTTTTTGTACTCGCATTTCTAAGTACTTAAAACCTGTAGCATAGAAGTGGTGAGTCGATTAACAAGATTGTATAGAATTGAAGGATAAGAATTGAAGATGACCTCATTATACAGAAATGGATAGAGAAATTTACACATTTACAAACTGGTTTTATTGAAAACAGTGAATGGAAGAGAAAATTATTTTCCATGGTGTTTTGGTGGTGATTTTCGGCGGTGGAGTGAGTGGCAGTGGTGGTTCCGATTCCTGGTTTTGGTTTTGGGGGGTGGGTGTGTGCAGGGTATGTTGAGAAGATGAAGTGTATTTGTGTTTTAGGTTTTTATTTTAATTGTTTGTTATAGAAAATATAATTTTACCATTTTACCCTTTAAAATGTAGTCAAATTTTGGTCAAAATGTTGACTCTAGGTCAACTAACGGATTTACTAACAGTTTCCATCCATTTGAAAGGTTTGGTACCTCCGATGGTACAAATGAAAGGTTTGGGCAAAGTCTGCTAATAAACGAAGGGTTTGGTACCTCGACTGAAATTTTCCCTTATTTTTATGTTCCCATATAAGTCAAGAAGGTGGAAAAAAATAAAAAGAAATAAGAAAAATATACTTTGTACTTTGTCTGTTCCATAAAGATGTTAGATTCCATTTTTATATGGATAAAAAAATTATTCCCCTCCGCCTCATTTATATAGACTAATTTTGTTAGGGATGATAATTTGAACCATTAAAATCGAAAATCGCGGTTAACCGAACCGATGGTGCAATGGGGGCGGATATGGTATTTGATTTTAATGAATTGGTTCGTGGTGGTACGGGTATGATATTTATGCCGTCGAACTGAAACCAAACCGATTACTCGCTTAAAAAAACCATTCTTTTATCAGGGATAGCAAGGTTTAGTGAGGATGAAGTTGACGAAAATGTACATTTTTTTATTTAAATCTTAGTTAAAACCATTCTTGATTAGTTAGTATCGCTGTATTCTCTATTTACATTTTTTATTTATTATACAGGATCAATTTTGAGTGCTGACATATGCTAGTAAGAGTTGTGGGGAAGAATGAAGATTGAATATGAGTTATGAAGCTTTTGAATTATTGAACATGAATTAAGTAACTACAATGCACAAGAATCAAGAATGAAGGAAAAGTTTAGTATTATTATATTCATAATATTGTTTGTTAAATTTGTATTTTGCAATTGAAATTTGGAATAATGTTTGGATTTTCGTTTGGAATATTGTGTTTTTGTTTTCATTGATTCTCTTTTCATAAATTGTTTTATATCAATTTGACGGATGAACCTATAAAAAATAATTTATTTTCGTGGTTATTAACCAAACCGAACCAAGCCGAACAGAGATACATACCGAACCAAATTGAACGGATTTACGTGGTTATAGTATAGCAAAAAATTTGAAGGTTCGATGATGATTTTGGCCGAATCGAACAGAAACCGAACCACTGTCATCCCTAAATTTTGTTTGTCAAACAGATTAAGAAATTTTATTTAATGTCATTGAAAAAATGTTTTTGTAAAGAATTTTCCTAGTTTATTTGTATTTAATTATCAACAACTAGGAATAAATAACAAGGATTAAATGTATTTTTGTCGATGTTTCCAAGAAGAAGTGGAAAGTATGTGTATGTATATATATAGATAATTCCAAGATGGTAAACTAAAATCCGTACCATTTTAAGATTAAGTAGAAGAAATTTATTATAAGGTAAATTAAATAAGAGTATTAGTAAATGAACAAAACAAATACTTTTTCAATAAAAAATGACTATATAAATGGGACAAGAAAATAAGAAAGTCAGCCTATATAAATGAGACGGGTGAGTAGTTAATATAGTTAGAACAATAAATTTTACTTACATTTTTCTTAATACATCCCTACATTAATATCATATGACTCATTACTCTATTAAAAATAAATGGCCACGAATTATTAAATTAGTCTTGGAACTGATTATTCTTTAATGCAAGGTTTAATGTAACCAAGGTTGGCTAACATGAAAGCAAACAAATTGCCAAACTTTGGCAATCATAAAAAGTTAAAATTTTATTATCAAGAAAAAAATTTCAAATTGATAATTTCAACAAGTAGTTGGGACATTTTCGATGTTTTATTTATTATTCTAACTGTAATTTAATAATGACTAGCTCATATTTGTGATAACTATTGACCTAATGATTGACTTCTTGTTTTGATTATTACAAACAAATTGCGTTTAATTTTAACAAATTGAATTTGAGTGTTGATAGTGATTATTGTGAAATCAATAGAGAATGAAGATACAAGTTTCAAGATCAAGACTCATGCATATGGACGAACATTTTTGGAGCTTGACGATCAACATAGAAGCAAATTAGAGATTGACGAACGTATTGACAGAAATCGAGCCTTCGTGTCAAAAAGCACATTAAAGAAGAGATTGAAGACTTCAGCTATAGATGCATTTTTAACTTAAATGTAAAGATAAGACACATTAATATTCCGTATCGACTATAGCTCAAGAAATTTTTACACATGGAAACATTTTCTCAACTCGCACAAAAATTATTTTCAAAGAATAAGTAATTTCGTTTTAATGATTAAAAGTTTATAAAAATACTTATCCATACAAAATAAATGAGAAAATCTTTTTAGAACCTAAATGGACAAATTTGTCACGAAAGAAAAAGTTCGGAGGGCAAAAGTGCCCATCCGAACGTCCAGCGGTCGATTTTTCGACTGTTTTTCAAACAGCTAGTTATCCGTCCGAATCCCAACTGGACATACCGTTTGAACACTATAAATACCTCATTTTCTTACACATTTATAACAACAACGCTTGAGCATTTAAGTGAGACATTTTTATTGATCCTTTCTACCTTAGTTTTCAATCTTTAAGAGATCAAATTATCTAATTCTTGAAAAACATTTTTAAGTGATCAAAACTTGCAAAAATCATTTATCTCAATTAAAGTTTTTCATCCAACACTTGAGCTATACTCTTTGAAATTTATTTAAGTGTTGTACCTACTTCTTTCTTGATACTTAATTGTGGTCATATTATTTATTAAGAGAGAAGCTTTCATTTGTAATTTCGTTTTTCTTGTTTTGGATTGTGGGTCGTGTTGAGGTCTCGAAAAGCTCAACGTTGTATGGGTTGGATTGTAACTCATCGGAAGCATTGTAAGGGTTGGATTGTACCATAAGTCAATCAACAATAGTGAAAAAGGCCTTACTCGTGACGAAAAGCTTGGTAACGGAGAAGTAGATCATTGTTTGGATTGAACCTCCAAATGACATCGTTTGAGTCTTGTACTCCTTTCACTTACTATTTTATTTATATTATTTATTTGCTAATTGCTTAAATTAGCATTTATTTTTGAAACAGATTTCGATAACCAATTCACTCCCTCTTGGTTAGTTTTTTTGGGCTTTCAATTGGTATCAGAGCTTGGTACTCATTTTCAAAAGATTTTACAATATTAAGTAATGACTAACCAAGTTTTTCAAAATGTTGTGGGGCACTCCACAAACCGACATCCCTCCTTTGATGGCACACACTATAATTATTGGAAGGTTAGGATGATGATATATGTTTAATCAATTGATTATAATATTTGAGAAGTTATTGAATACAGTCCATATATTCCTACCAAGACTATTAAAATAGACGGTAGACCGGATCAAACTTTTCTAAATTTAGGGAGGTATATGATGAACAAGAGAAGAAAAAATTATCTTTAAATGTTAAGGCTAAGAATCACTTTATTGTACACTAAATATGAATGAATTTAATCGAATATTCACATCGGCATATGATATTTGACATACACTTGAAATCACTCATTTTGGCACGAGTAAGGTTAAGGAAACAAAAATAAATTTGTTAGTTAAAGAATTTTAAAATTTCTTAATGAAACTAGATGAGCATATTTTTGATATGATTACACGTTTCACTGATACTGTAAATGGTCTTAAAGTTTTGATATTAAATTTACTAACGGTGAGCTTGTTAGCAAAATGTGTAGGTCTTTATCGGAGGAATGGAGCCTATTGAGGATGTTGATCGAGAGTACCAAGATATAAATACATATCTTTTGAAGGAGCTCTACAGTACATTAATGACCTATGAGCTCAATAATGTCGAGATTAAGGAGAAAACAAGAAAAAGCAAGGCAGAATCAAAGGAGCCTCCCAAACGACAAATTGCTTTAAAATCAGAAATTGAAAAAGAAACATAAAATGGAACATGATTTTTCTCGTCAAAAAATGGAAAGGTCTTCCTAATAATCGAAGATTTTAAAAGAAGAAAAATGGCGAAGAATGAAGCAAGAAGATTATTTGTTATGATTGTGATAAGCTCGGTCACAATAGAATCGAGTGCCAAAACAAAAAGAAAAATCTCAAGAAAAAGGTGCTTCAAGCTAAATGGGATGATAGTGACGATGAGGAGAAAAATGAAAATTATAGTCAAGACGAAATTGCAAACATGTACTTCATGGCAATCGAAGACGAGGTAAGCATAAAATGAAAAATGTTCTTATGATGAGTTATCAAATTCTTATGATGGGATGTTTGAAAATTTTGAAAAACTTACATTGAGTCATTCCATCCATAAAAAGAAGAATAGGGGTGTCTTCCAATAAGTGCTTAATTTAAAGTCTTCAGCTAGATTTTGTAGCATGATTACTTATGGTGGTTCTAATAGAGGGGTTTCATCCTTGTACTCCTTGTAATTTTTAGTCTTCCATCCTCATTTTTTTTCTCTAAACCAGAACTCTCCATTCTCATGTCTATCGGGAATTCCACCAACTTTAGGTTTTCTTTTTCTGAAAACTTCGTGGATCATCTTCATCAATACAATTGCACACCTCAAGGTCTGATGGTTGTTTGGATGGATTGTGTAGTTTAAAGACTACTTGTTCATCCCTCACCCTCAAAGTCAACTCACCTTTTTCCATGTTAATCAAGTTTGACAGCTTGCTAGGAAGGTCAACTCAAGATTATTGGAATATTTCAATCTTTATCCATCAAGAATATCAACTTTCCAGCTTTAATTAGTACATCAAAACCTTGCCTCTTGGATATTTGATGCTTCCATTAGCCAGTTACAATGACACCATTGTTTCCTTTACTTCTCCAAGTCCTAATTTCCTTTACAGTATGTTGATGTAGAGTTTCCTTAGCACGTCCAAAAACTTCTCAAATTGTTCTTTGAGCTCCCTTTTTTTACAATCTTTGAGGAAATAGGGTAGGAAGCACATAAGTCCTGATAGAAACTATTGCCTAGCCTGTAGATTACTGACTTTTGATTTGTAACTATTTTTGCCAACTGTTCAAATTTGTCCACTTGCTCATTTATGGAAGGTACATTTTCATTTAATACTACCTACATCTTAAATATATTTTTTGGAAGTTGAACCCCACTCCACCTAATAATTGCCTGAACTAAAGCTAGTGCTTTCATAGGCGATTTCTCAATTATTTCATACTGTCATTACCTGCTACTTAGGATTTGTCTTATAGTCACTAGACTAGGCTCTTGGTTGTCTCTCTGAAAGTGTCTTAGTTATTTGTTCATCTGAGTATCAAAATTCTTTATAGCAGCCACTTCAACCTGAAAATCTTTCTCAATTTGTTGTATGAATTTAGTTGATACTTCAGGCATTTTGAAAATGCTGGTTGATGTTGCCATTTTACTCAATACTTCTTCTCATGAGGGTTTTTATTCTCGTTGTTGAAAACCTGGTGATGCATTTTGATATGTTGTGCCTTGAGAAGATTGATAGTTGCTCCAAGAGAAGTTTGGGTGATTTTTTCCAACTCAGATTGTATTTATTGGAATGGGGATTATTATGTTATCTTTGAAAATTTTATATGTAATTCACATCCTCAATTGATTGTACAAATGGACTCCCCAGATTACAATTCATATTTTCATGATTACCCCTGCAATATTTACATCTCGGCCTAGCTCTTTGTACTGCATTCATTGCTTGATTGGTTGCCCAATTATCTACCTTTTAGCTAGTGCTGCAACTTTGCTGAAAAAGCTATCAATTGTCAACATCATGCATCCTTACAACTCTCGCCCGATTTTTTGTTGGCCATATTATATTGGTTTATGCTAGATCCTCCGTGATTTGATACATCTGATCCATTGTCCTTCTTGTAACTAACCCATCACATGCAAAGTCAGTGCTACCGACTAGTCGGATTCAGGCTATTGTATAAGTTCTAGACTTAATAGCAACTTTTACAACCCATGTTGTGGCATTGTAAAAGCAAACCTTTTTATATCTTTCATACTTCATGATAGCAATCTGAGTTAGGTTGTGAGAGTGTAGTGATCTCATCTCTCAACTTGACAATTTTTTTTTGTGGGAAATATTTATGTAAGAACTTCTAGCTCAAATTGTCTCAAGTCGTGATGTTTGAAGTAGGAATGTGTCTAACCTAAAAAGGTATCACTATGGATAATTTGGACCTCTTACACTGTAATACCTTAATTTTGTTATGAAAAAAAAAATAGAAGAAGAAGAAAAGTCAAACATGTCATACAAAACAAAATAAAAAAAATAAAAAACAAAAAAAAAAAAGAGAGAGAGAGGCGGTGGATTGATTTATTAATCCACCCATGTTTAAAATCTATTCATTTTGTCCCACAAGCGCACACACAACACACACTAATAGAAAACGAGAGCAGGGAGAAAAATGAAGGGAAAAGTGGAAGAAAAAAAAAGGAAAGGAAAGGAACGAAAAAAATAGGAAAGTTCGCCTATGTTGTTAAAAAATAAGTGGTCTACATTATTAGGCTTGAATTCCTCAATTTTAAAAGGTAAGTAAAAAGTTACTTATTGTCAAGTTATGTTTGATTTTATAGTTGTTAGATTGTTAGATTAAATTCAATTTTATTGAAGGGGTTAAGTATAATAAACTATGAAATTGAGTAAGATGAAAGAAAAACTAGTTTTAGTGATTAACTAGACTATGAAAATCGTTTCAACGTGAAATGATTATGTTTGAGTATCGTCTATTTAATTATTAAAATTATTTAAAATAATTAATTCTTTATTTAAAAATTATATCGTATTTCAGGCGACGACACTGACATCAGAACAGCTTACCAACTGGGTTGATTTTGCGAACAAAGTAATGTGAGTGGAAAAATATAAATATTTTTAAAGTATTTATAAATTAAATTTATTGTTAAAGTATGTGCAGTTATATGCAATTATGTGTTTGAATTACATGGTTTTTATGGAAATATCTTTTATTATGATACATGTGGAATTTCAAAGATTGTATACATTACATTGTGAAGTGGAATATGAGATGTGATTTTGAGATCGACCAGAAAAGTACCAGTGATTATATATTTCTTCGAATTCACTGAGTGGCCTTGGCCGTGTTCTATACTACACTGAGGAGTCATGGACCGGGGATGAAGGGGTCTCGACCGTGTACATATAGTTCACTAAGGGACCTTGGCCGTATTCTAGAATTGATTTTGAGAGGTCTTTGAGACCGACTTTCGTTCACGGAGGGGCCAAAGGCCCGTGGCGAAAGTTCTCAACTCAAGGGACGGATTACATATTTCAGTCAGAGAATACATTTTTGGTGGATTTTTCAGCACGTTTGATGTGATGAATTATAGCATGGTTATTAGCTGATGTTTATATCATGATTTTGAGATGAAAATTTATGACCTTATGTGAATATTTCACTTTTGTTATAATTACATGATATTATCTTGTGAATTATTAAATGATATGAATTCCATTTTCGTTAGAAATGTAAAATTGAAAAAGTATAATTATTTTCGAACTGCTCCACTCACTGAGTCATCAACTCATATATTTTCCCACAATTTTTCCTACAGGTGAAAATTGATCTTTTTATCTGGAAGAGCCTAATGATTTCGGAATGAAAGCCACACGACATGTTGAGTGTTATAATTGATATTAATGAAGCATGAAGAAAATATTTTGGGCCCATCACATTATATTTTATATAAGCACTTGATTTTATTGCATTTTTTTTGAAATAACTCATAGTCAGCCTTGGTGATAGATTTGACATCTAGTCAGCATCTATCATCGGCGCACGTCATGTTTCGGGTCCACTAGGGTGATTCGGGACGGGTCGTGTCAAAATGGTATCAGAACATGATTTTAAAAATTTTTATGGTTCATGCATGTTCAGTGGGTATGTTCACATGTCGTGGTGGCAGAAATCACAAGCTCTCTAGCTCCAATGTATGGAACCAAAAAATGATAGAAAAATATTTTTTTAACAAATCCTGAAAAGACTAGTATATAAATATGATAGTTGCAATGATCCGATTGGTGGAAAGAGTTATTAGTTGTTGGTTTGAAATTGTGGTGTATTTAACCTATTAAGAGTTGAATAGATTTTAATGATTTTACAGGTTGTTTATGTATAGGCATTCAAAGTGATAGGGTACAACCATTTAAGTACCAATCTTTGTGTAGAATTTCGTGGTTTTTAATATACACTTGGGACATCCCTAGTTCTAGCTTGTACTATAGTAACAGTAAAAACGATATTATATGTGTAAATGGTGATAATTAGGTGAGGAATTTTAATTATTTTGGGAAACTAAATGATCAGTGGCGTAATCAAAATTTTGTGGTGATTTGCGGTCACTTATATGGGATAATAATAGAAACTACAATGGTGTATATTTATACTATATGATAAGAAATTCTGAAAGACAAATGATGATTTATTGATTGATAAATGACAATGTGTTATTGTGTATTTTAGGCATCGAGAAAATTAACTGTAATTCCACTTATTTTGATTATTTATGAGTGGTTTGATTACAAGGAATGTGAGAAAAATATGGATGAACTTTATTATGATTATCGATTGCGGGATTATTTGTTGCTTAAGAAATATAATTAAATGGATATGTGTATTTAGGTATATTTTTGTGAATCGAAAAATAAAAAGGCGAGTAGAGAATGGTAGAGTTGGAATTTATTTAGATTAGAAAATTAACATATGAAATTTTGGTGGTATATTGAGGTGTGAAAGGTTCACATGATAAATATGAAGTTTATTATTTTGTGATCTTAAGAAAAATTGATGTAATTAAAAGTTAGAAGGCATATGGTATATCCATAAGTATGTGATGAGGTTATATGATTACAATATAATATGGTGAGTATGTAAATGAACGTAATGGTTGTTCTATAGCAAAATAATGTGATGATTGATTTGGTTATTAAGTTAATTAATTTCGTTAAGGACATTCGTTGGATTATTGTGTCATATTTCATAAAATTTGGAAGTGTTGAGTTAAATTTTGAGGTTAAGATAAATTTAATGAATTTTTAGTGATGTAATTTTTGGGTGATGTTCAATTGTATTTTTGGATTTCACGTATAAAGTATTTCATTTTTATTGAGATTTATTTGTTATGGAATATATGGATGATATGTCGAATAATTCGATGTTTAGGGTGATCATTGAATGTAAATTTTATTCAATTGTGGGACAGTGTCTTTGGGTTATAATCTTAGTTAAAGGTCTTTATGCGATATACAAGAAGGATTATGCAGTGATGATAGATCAACGACCCATTTATGGAATAAGAGCATAGATTTTCATGATTAAATGTTATTATTTTCTCTTCATAGAAAGAAAGAACAAAATTTATATGGATATAGAAATGTCAAAAGTTTTGCTATTAAAAAATTCTGAGGAAATATTTGCTCTTATATCTAAAGATGATAAGTGATTGATTCACGATAATGATTTATGTTAAGGTTTAGAAAGTATTCTGAAGTAAACTTATAAATTATAGATGATACTTTAGATTGTTGAAGAGTCATGATTAAAACATGATTTGGAGTTCGTTATATCGGGATTTTGTCATCACATTGCGAGAAATATCAATATTTATCAATCATCAGACTTTAATGTATATTTTATTCGAAATGGTGGAAATGAAAATTGTGTATATATTATCATTTGGTGATATAAATTAAAGGAAAAGAACACCATATTGAACTATTTCAATTGTTTTGTTGGGGGTAACTAGAATTTTAGAAAATCATGAACAGTTGAATTTTTGGAGATATTGTCAATTTAGAATGGAGGTAGTTACCGTTAAAGTATTTTTTTTATTTTGTTTATTCCAAATAAACGGAATGGAGACAAAATAGTATCTAAATCCTTGCGAATAGATTGATAAAGATTACAAGATTCTTTTTAAATGATATAGTCAGTTCATAGGATAGACTTACAAAATTATATTTAGAGAATATTGCTAATTACATTATGGAACTGGAGTATTCATCTTTGGTTAGTTGTAAGAAGTTATATAATTAAATTACGTTGTGCATCTTCTTTTGATAAAATGTTAGACACTATGAAAACAAGTTCGAAAGAGAGGCTATCAACTATGGTTGGTTAATTAAAGGAGACTTGGATAATTATTTATTTTCATGGAATTGACATATATAAAATAGGCATAAGTGACGGTAATTGAGGTTATATATAATATTGAAATATTCCAAGGACGTATAACGAAATGAGCGAAAGAATGTTGTTGGATCTTAATATGTAACCATTGTTATAGAAAAATAATGTGATTAGAGAATAGTTTAAATTATAGCGTAAGGTGAAGATTTGGAGAACATGAAAAGTAGTATTTTAAACTTTAAATTGGAAAATAATTAAGTTTTCCTAAGAGTTGGGAAAAGGAAAAGACGAGAATATCATATATTGGCTCTTAGGAAGTTATTAAAACTATGATGGGAAATATTAAATTTTGGTACTAAATGTTTGTTGGAGAAATCATTCAATAAAAGAGGCATTATGGGTAGCGAAAGTTAAATGTGAGTTCTATATCCTTACGTGTTGGACCTCTAGCTAATTGAATTTCAAGGATGAAATTCTTTTAAGGGAGTGAGTTTTATAATACCTTAATTTGGTTATGAAAAAAAATAGAAGAAGAAGAAAAGTCAAACATGTCATACAAAACAAAAGGAAAAAAAAAAAAGAGAGGCAGTGGATTGATTTATATCAATCCACCCATGTTTAAAATCTATTCATTTTGTCCCACAAGCGCACACACAACACACACTAATAGAAAACGAGAGCAGGGAGAAAAATGAAGGAAAAAGTGGAAGAAAAAAAAGGAAAGGAACGAAAAAAATAGGAAAGTTCGCATATGTTGTTAAAAAATAAGTGGTCTATATTATTAGGCTTGAATTCCTCAATTTTAAAAGGTAAGTAAAAAGTTACTTATTGTCAAGTTATGTTTGATTTTATAGTTGTTAGATTATTAGATTAAATTCAATTTTATTGAAGAGGTTAAGTATAATAAACTATGAAACTGAGTAAGATGAAAGAAAAACTAGTTTTAGTGATTAAATAGGCTATGCAAATTGTTTAAAAGTGAAATGATTAAGTTTGAGTATCGTCTATTTAATTATTGAAATTATTTAAAGTAATTAATTCTTTATTTAAAAATTATATCGTATTTCAGGCGACGACACTGACATCAGAACAGCTTACAAACTAGGTTAATTTTGCGAATATAGTACTGTGAGTGGAAAAATATAAATATTTTTAAAGTATTTATAAATTAAGTTTATTGTTAAAGTATGTGCAGTTATATGCAATTATGTGTTCGAATTACATGGTTTTTATGGAAATATCTTTTATTATGATACATGTGAGATTTTAAATATTGTATACGTTGCATTGTGAATTGGAATATGAAATGTGATTTTGAGATCGACCAGAAAAGTACCCGTGATTATATATTTCTTCTAGTTCACTGAGTGGCCTTGGCCGTGTTCTATACTACACTGAGGAGTCATGGACCGGAGATGAAGGGTCAACCGTGTACATATAGTTCACTGAGGGATTTTGGCTGTGTTCTAGAATTGATTTTGAGAGGTCTTTAAAACCGACTTTCGTTCACGGAGGGGCCAAAGGCCCGTGTCGAAAGTTCTTAGCCCGAGGGGCGGATTACATATTTCAGTCAGAGGGTACATTTTTGGTGGATTTTTCAGCACGTTTGATA
The DNA here is from genome assembly GCF_002742605.1 of Olea europaea var. sylvestris. Taxonomy (NCBI): domain Eukaryota; kingdom Viridiplantae; phylum Streptophyta; class Magnoliopsida; order Lamiales; family Oleaceae; genus Olea; species Olea europaea. Next base: position 23,428,093 of record NC_036253.1, on the reverse strand, counting down.
TGATGAGATTATAGCATGGTTATTAGCTGATGTTTATATCATGATTTTGAGATGATAATTTATGACCTTATGTGAATATTTCACTTTTGTTATAATTATATGATGTTATTTTGAGAATTATTAAATGATATGAATTCCATTTTGGATAGAAATGTAAAATTGAAAAAGTATAATTATTTTCGAACTGCTCCACTCACTGAGTTATCAACTCATATATTTTCCCACAATTTTTCCTACAGGTGAAAATTGATTCTTTTTAGTTGAAAGAGCCTAATGATTTCGGAAAAAGAACCACATGACATGTTGAGTGTTATAATTGATATTAATGAAGTATAAAGAAAATATTTTGGGCCCATCACATTATATTTTATACAAGCACTTGATTTTATTGCATTTTTTTGAAATAACTCATAGTCAGCCTTGGCGATAGATTTGACATCTAGTAAGCATCTATCATCGGCGCATGTCACGTTTCGAGTCCACTAGGGTGATTCGGGACGGGTCGTGTCATACACCACAAAGGGGATACTTCTAAGATTGGGCAAGTCAATAAGTCATTTTTTTGCTTTAACAAAATTTTTTTGCCAATAATCAAAATGGCCTTTTGTTGAGCAAAAGATAAAAATATCCTTAAATAGTTTATACAATTACAAAAATCGAATTTTGTTTAAAAAGACAAAGTACCCTTAAGTTACAAATTTAAAAACCAAACACTTTTCACTTTATATTTAATTACTCTATTTAATTATTTATTTTAAACACTTACTCAAATAAAAAATTTAATATTAATTTACTCTCTTGTTTAAATATTTCATTAATTATTTATCTTAATCGGTTATGTATATTATTTATTTAATATTTATCACTTTATTTAATTATTTATTTAATTACTTGTTTATATAAAAAATTAATATTTAATTTGATTTCTTGTTTAAATATTTCATTAATTAATTATCTTAATTGATTATGTATATTTAATTAATTATTTAATTATTTATTTTAGTCACTTACTCAAATAAAAAATTAATATTTAATTTGGTTTCTCTTTTAAATATTTCATTAATTAATTATCTTAATTAGCACTTAATTAATTATTTATTTTAACACTTACTCAAATAAAAAATAATATTTAATTTGGTTTCTCGTTTAAATATTTCTTTATTAATTACCTTAATTGGTTTCGTGTATTGTTTATTTAATATTTAATTAATTAATTTAATTATTTCTTTAATCACTTATTTAAATAAAAAATTGATATTTATTTTAATTTCTTATTTAAATATTTCTTTAATTAATTGTCTTAATTAGTTATGTATATTATTTATTTACTGTTTAATTACTTTGTTTAATTATTTATTTAATCACTTATTTAAATAAAAGAATTAATATTTATTTTAATTTCTTATTTAAATATTTCATTAATTAATTATGCATATTCTTTATTAATATTTAATTACTTTGTCAGTAATTTATTTAATCACTTAATTAAATGAAAAATTAATATTTAATTTAATTTCTTATTTAGATATTTCATTTATAAATTATCTTAATTGGTTGTATATATTATGTATTTAATATTTCATTACTTTATTTAATTATTATTTTAGTCACTAATTTGAATAAAAAATTAATTTTTAAATTGGTTATGTATATTATTTATTTAATATTTAGTTAGAACATAAATCACACGGTGCTTGAGGATATCTAATAGAGATAGAAGTCAAACATTAGGCACGTTTTCAAGACATCGAACATTATTCAAAAATATAGAAACTATATTTCATCTATCAAATGAAGTCGAGCGGGAAGTTCCCGATTATCGTATATTACTTTCTACGCAACGGATGTGTAATATCTATTTAAATCGTATGTACTCTCTATTTATAGTATATTATTGATTTCCTCAATTTCTCTATTTATAGTGTGTTATTGATTACATGAAAATTGACCCGATGAATATGTAATATCTATTTAAATCGTATTTACTTTTTATTTATAGTATGTTACTGATTTACTCAATTTTTATTTATTTATAGTGTGTTATATACATAATTAAGAGTAATTAGTTATTTATTATACAATTACATAAAAACTAAAGTATTACAAACGTTTTAAAAAAATGTTTACATTTTAAATTATTACAACTACGGATCACAATGTACATAAAAAACGCTTACTTTTAAAAAAAATGCTTACATTTTAATGTGTGTTTCTGGTTTATCAGCTCTACACCACGTTCGATGCTAAAAATTCAATGTACTTCAATTAGAGTTGTCAATGGATTGGATTTTGATCGAAATCCAATGAAATTAACGAGAGATGGATTTAAGGTCTCAATCTAATAACTCAATCGAGATTCGAATTCGATAATTCGTTAACTAAATGAATCAATGGATTGGATTTTGATCCGAATCCGATGAAATTAATGGGAGATGGATTTAAGGTCTCAATCCGATAACTCAATCGATATTTAAATTCGATAATATGTTAATTAAATGAATTAATGTATTGGATTTTGATCCGAATTCGATACGAATCCAATGAAATTAATCGGAGATGGATTTAGGGTCTCAATTCGATAACCCAATCGAGATTCGAATTCAATAATCCATTAACTAAATGAATCAATAGATTGGATTATGATCCGACTCCGATGAAATTAATTGGAGATAGATTTAGGGTCTAAATCCAATAACACAATCGAGATTCGAATCCATTAACTAAATGAATCAAATACGAATATAGGTCAATCAGATCAGATATCACTAAAACATTCTAAGAGGAGTCTCATTTAAAAAGGAGTTAAAAGAGCATCACTTGGATTAAAAAAAAAATTTTTGATTTGGGCCTTGTAAGATAATAAATGAGCCCGTCAAAATGGTTCAAATATTTTTTAAAATAAATAAATAATTAAAATCTTGTTGAGGCTACGATTTTCAATGAAAAAATTAAATAAAATCTTTATTTTTCTAATTTTTCAATTTTGGATCGGATATCCGATAACATAGTTAATCGGATATGGATTTTTAACATTCAAATAGTTGTCGGATTATTGGATCGGATCGAATAGGATAATTATTCTTAACGAATCGGATCGAATTTGAGCAGATCCGATCCATTTACAGCCTTAACATCAATGCGAAATTTCCACAATCGCCTCGGGTCGATTTCACGAAAGAGGTTAGGCAACGTACCGTCAACGAATGTTCTCTTCTTTGCCTCGATCGTGTACGAAAAAATAATGTGTTGTGACAGCAATCTAGTTTTCTTGCTAAAAATTTGCTCTGACACATCAATAACATGTTTCTTACATGGTGTCACTTCCATTGCCTTTTCCGGCATAATTGTCACGTCATCCGAACTTGCAATATTATCTGTCAAGTTAGGGGGTCTTCTCTAGCATATTTATGTATATTTTTTATTTAATATTTAATTACTTTGTTTAATTATTTATTTATTCACTTAATTAAATAAAAAATGATATTTAATTTTATTTTATTTAGATATTTCATTTTTAAATTATCTTAGTTGGTTGTGTATATTATGTATTTAATATTTCATTTTTATTTAAATAAATTTTACATATTATTTCATAAATTTAAAAAAAAAACAATTATTTCATAAACACAATTATTTCGTCTCCTCAACCGACACCTCTCTCATCCCCACTAACATCCATAACAATTTTAACGAAACATATGTGTACATTACCACCCCTCCATCTCTACCCTCCCTGTCACCATTTTCGTCATCCTCTCTCTCACTATCTGAGACCGTCATCGCCTGCATCTCCTCGGATATGACTATGCCCCTCCTCCTCGATCAACAGTGTCAGCTCAGTAAACACTTCAAGCGACATATTAACATTTTCATCGAGTCAATGACCCTGCATGGAGATTTCGAAATGACGTACAACATAAAATCACAAATGAATAATACGTACCTCAGGATTGTCGAGAAGAGCTGATAACTATCAGCTCTGTTCCCATAAATAGTTGTTGAATGTGTCAATATCATCAACAACCTCCAAATGAAATACATCGATCAACGTTTTCTTGTGATAACACCTCATTATGCTCTCTACAGTATAAACACCATCCCCAACTTCAACTTGTCAGGCATATCGTCGCATTCCCTGATTGTGTCTCCTAGCCGCGTCATTGTTATTTTACTTATTTAAATAATATTTAATTGTTAATTATTTATTTAAATTGTCCATTTAAATTATTTATTCAATATTTAAATGCGTATTTAAATTATTTATTTTAATTTTTTATTTAATATTTATTTTAATTGTTAATTGAATGTTTAATTGTTTATTTCAATTGTTTATTTAATATTTAATTACTTATTATTATTATTATTTATATTTATGGTTCATTTAAATTATTTATTTAATACTTAAATGTTAATTATTTATTTCAACTGTCTAATTACTTATTTAAATTACTTATTTTTTATTTTTTATATTTATTTTTCGTTTAAATTATTTATTTAATATTTAATATTTAATTATTTATTTCTATTGTTTATTTAATATTTAATTACTTATTTTTATTATTATTTACATTTATGGTTCATTTAGATTATTTATTTAATACTTAAATGTTAATTAATTATTTCAATTGTTTAATTAATTATTTAAATGACTTTTTTTTTATATTTATAGTTCATTTAAATTATTTATTTAATATTTAAATGATAATTATTTATTTCAATTGTTTGGTTAATATTTAATTACTTATTTAAACTATTTTTATTATTTATATTTATTTGTTATTTATGTTAATTAATTATTTTTATTGCTTAATTAATATTTAATTTACTTCTTTATTGAATTTATTTCAATTAGTTATTTATCATTTCAATTAGTTTATTATTTCAATTAGTTATTTATTTTTTACTTAAATACACAAAATACATAAATAATTAACATAATTCATGAAATATTTAAATAAACAAATAAACTATAAAATAAATAATTATATGTTAAACAAATAATATACATAAACAATTAAAGTAATTACTTAAAATTTTAAATAAAATAATTAAATTAAATATTTGTTTATTAACTTATTTATTTAATATTTAATTTAATTTTTTATTTCAATGTTTCATTAATTATTTTAATTGGTTATGTATATTGTTTGTTTTATATTTAATTACTTATTTTAATTGTTTATTTCATATTTATGTACTTCATTTGATTATTTATAATAATTTCTTATTTATTTTAATTGTTTATTGAATATTCAATTCTTTATTATATTTATTTTATTATTTATATTATTTATATTTTAAATAAAATGAAATAAAAAAAATTAATCATATTACTTAAATAAGCAATTTTACATAATTTATGAAATATTTATAAACAATTAAATTCAATATTTAAAAAAAATGGTTGGCACGGGCCAATCCAGACGGCCCAAACGGTTAGGCCGTCTGGATCCAGACTGCTGGCCCCCGTCTGGGTCATCTGGATCCAGATGGCTGCCTTCTGGGTCGTCTGGATCCAGACAGTGACATCGTTGCCGCCTGAATCATCTGAAAACTCTATTTTCGGTAAGCTCAGTTCCATTTTTTCACTTTTCTTAACCAATTCAACCTCAAATTCGACTTTTCCTTCTATTTTAATTATAAAAATTTGTATTAAACTCATAATTTAACATATTCAAATTTTTATGTATTAAACTCAAACATTAAAATTCCCACATATGTTAGACCTTAATGATGAGTAAACTACAAAGAAACAAATCTAATATTTGAGAAATGGCGATCTCCGGCAATGGTCAAAGTCGATCCGGTCTGAGTAGTCTGGAGATGGCATTCGTGATGAGATTTTTCTTTCTCTTCTCTTAGTTTTCTCTTTCTTTCCTCTTCTCTTCTCTTTATTTGGGGGTATTTTCGACCCTTTGGGTATTATTTACATTTTTAGTTTTTTTTTTAATGAGATTTTTTAGGTCAAAGGCCTTTCAAAAAAATGGCAAAGTCAGGCAGCTATCTGCCACCATTTCCTCCACCACAAGTGACATTTTTTAGTACCATTAGTAGAAGTGACAAATCCTGATAGATTTTTAAATTTAGTGACATCTATGAAAAATCTCCAAATTAAAACTAGCGGAAAAGGTTTTTTTTTTAATGTAACTTTGGATGAATTCGTTCTAAGCCTTTTCCTCGATTAGTTTATCCAAGTCAATCTATAATCTCTTTCTTCTTTACCACCTACGAAATAGACCATATAACATTTACGTCTTAAAGTAGCAAGTCTCCGGCTCAATTCACGCGGAGACTCGTAGACTTCCAAATCCATTTGTGAACACAATTCACATACTCAAATTACTGTAGCCATAGCTAAGTGAAGTTCTCATTGAATTAATTGAAAGTGCATTTTGGCACCCAAAATAGTAGTTGAAGAAGATAGTTTATCGGAATTTGTAAAATAAATTACTTCTCACGTTAATGTTCCCATATTAAATATCAAAATATATTTAATTAATAAATTTATTTTTCAACTAAAGTTTTAAAATGCCAACATGTAAAAATGTGACATTTATCTTCTTTTCAAATAGTACACGTTTTAAACAATAAGATGAATTAAAGATTGAGACCCTTCAACGTACAAGATTTTGCTGTAAAACTATAAGATAGACATCGTTGATTATGTAGTCTTATCATCATGCATAGATAAATCTTATCTAGTTTAAAAAGTTTATTTCATTTCAATAGTAACTCTTTGATACGAACTCACGTAGCAATAGTAGCTACGAACACTAGATTGATTCAAACCCAATAAAGCTAAAAATCAATATTTAAAGTTTGATCCGAAAATATTGAACTAAAGAATCAACACAATTGCTGAAAATACATTTACCCGGTGAGTACAATGTTCAAGAATCTCACTTGAATTGTTTGAACGCCATAAGAAATAAATCAAATTGTTTGTTTAAAAATTGTTCTACAATGAAAATAATGAGTTTTATATATAAAGCACTCATGTAAACCTAGTTAAAACAAACTAAAATTCGAAAGATTACAAAAGATACAAAATGTATGGTGTTTTAACTAAGTTAGGAGATTTCACAACTTTTGGAAAATTTTGCGTCTAGACTACTCTATGTGATCGTTTAGTGCTAAGTGATGTGATCGCATAAAACATCTCTCAGCCTACACAATGGTCTCAATAATGAAGCATGCAAACATATGCCTATTTAAACTATGTGATCGTATAGTTGAATTTTTCAGGTCCTCCGTCCGTTGCTCGAACCAAGTTGATGCACCTCGTGTCTTCGCCTGAGTCCAACACGAGTCTTGAGCAAATAGTCACATTGTTTAACCCTCTTCATTTATGACCTAGTCATAGGCCTTTCTTCAACATCAATGGATCCTTCTTTGGACTTGCCTTCGTGCCATGGATCACATCACTCTCATTTTGAATCCTATAAATACGGGTCTTTATTCTCAATAAAATATGTACTTGAGTTTTGAGTCAATTTTTCTTCTTTTATTTTTTTTTTTACTTTTATAATACGTTATCAGTACGATTGTTGTCCATAATTGTAAAAAAAATTAATGGACAATTTTTATGTAAAATAAAGTTAAACGAATACCAAAAGATAGATGATTTTCTTGAATTTTTTGGCAATGGAAATAAATTTCACCCCCATTACTAGTAAATTCTATTACTTTAATTGACAATTTTCATGTAAAACAAAGTCAAACGAATACAAAAAAAAATACTTTTACTTCAATATTTTTCACGTGAAAAATTATACTAATCAAACATAATAAATAACAATTTCCAAGCAATTCAATTCATTGAAATTCGTTTTCTTTTCACCAATATTCTATCTTTGCAATTAAACGGAACTTTATTGTAGGGGGACAATAATTGAGAGAAATGCTGAAGGAAACTTCATTTTCTACGCACAATAATTCACGTAATTTTTTGCATCTGTGGGCCAATCGAATTCATGAGTTGTCCTTGAACTATTATTGTAGGGGAACAATAATTGAGAGAAAGGCTGAAACTATTAGTGGAAATTACACCGCATGTCAAAATATTGATTTTTACTTACACAAATGTCATCCTTTTTCTGACATTACAAATATGGCAAATTATGAAAGTTTTGGACTAATTTACCCCTCTGCATAAATGTAATACCTTACAGGTTTTGCATTAATTGTAGATTTGACTAGGCAGTGTTTGGAGAAGAAAAATAAAGAAAAAAAAAGCGAGATGAAGGAAGAAAGCCAAACGTCGCCTCTCACCCAAAACAACGTCGAAACTCTCTGCAATCGCCTACCCTCTCTCTGCCCTCTCTCTGCAGTCGCCGACACAGTCACAGCCTTGGACGACGATCGTCAACGTCGAAATCACTCCCAGTGGCCGTCGAATCGCCCGAAGCTGAGTCAAAATCACTCCCATTGTCACTCGAATCGCCCGAAGCTGACCACAACGTCGAGGTCGTCTTCTCCCTTGCGACTGCCAGAGAAACCGAACAAAGGCGAAGGTAAATCCACTCATCTTCTGACTTCCCATTGTAATTTCAAGTTTTGTTCCTCTTTGTTGGGCAATAGTAGGATGCAGCCATATTTCTTTCATTATGCAATTGTTGAACAAGTAGAAGGTGCAGATTGCTTTTTGAAATGCACATTTTATTTCCTTTGAAGAAGTAATTTTTTTTTTTTATTTTCGTTAGTGAAAATTATCATTGAATCTGAATTCAATTGCTGGCGGCCTCCTCTTGCAAGATGCCTTTTGACTTGTAATGTTATGCATACAAGTATTTTATCTGTACAATTTCTTGCTGTTTTCCTAGCAAATTTTGTACCGTTCGTAGTCTTTATCATGATATAGTTGTTACTGTCTTCTTAAGCTCAGCAATGGTGTACTTTCTAGATATTTCACAGTTCATGATAATACTGTTGTCCTAAAAAGTGTGTGAATTGGTGAAGTTTTTGGAATGTCAGAGAAGCTTGTGCTTGGTATTTCTTATTTTTGTGTTTTCCTCCACTTGTGTATGGCTCAAAGTCCGTCCTAGTTGGATGGTAGGGGTCGAACTCTAAGAATTACTCGTGCCATTCTTCAATTTAGTTGTTTAGTGTACTTAAACATTTCTGAGCTTTTGATTCCATGTGGATCGTGTCATGTGTTTTCAACCCAACTATTTTTGAGATGCCCGGATTTTTCCTAATCCCTTAGACACCGTGAAACCTCACTAACTGAATGGTTATCTTCTAGGGTATTGTTTAACACAACACCTAGAACAGCCTGTTGAACCATTTTTTTTTTTAGCCATTTCCTCCTGAAGCTCCAAACCTTCAGCTGTGTATCTGAAAACCCACATTTTCCAAGTCATCTCAGCCATAAAATTAATGAACCGTGAAGTTCCTCATTTTATGCTTCCATATTAGAAGTAAAAATTTAAAATTGTAGTTGATAGATCCCGAAGTAGTCCTACATAATATTCCTCCATTTTGGATACCATATGATAGCAAGGCTCATTTGAATGTTTGTCTCGATTGTGGTGACCAAAGTAGATCCCTTGGGGGCGCAATATCACATGAATGGGAGATGTAGATAAGTGGAGAAAATAAATATATTGTCATGTGGAGTTACAATTTCGTCTCAGTAGGGTGGAGTTGTTTCTATTAGAAACTATGTCAGATACATGGAATTTCATTGAGATGTGTAGTTGTCTGTAATATTACCATCTAATGTGGATTCTTCTTCTGGTTGACACATTCGTTTTATCATATCACCTTCTGGTGGAAAGATTCAACACGCAATCAAAGTATTGACCTCCGTTTCAGTTTCTTTTTTCTTTAGATTGTGGTCTACTCCGTGTAATTGCTTTAAAATCCTAATCTAACGATCTAGTTATAGTCAGTATGATTCTTATTGAGCGTACGATGACATGTGTACTTCATATAGACATATCAATGTGTTGATTTTGGCGGAGTATAATTGTCACACCATACGAAATGAAAATGGAAGCTGTGGATTAAAAAACTTTGTTCAGGATTATTTCAGACGTATGATTACCACCATTGGGGATTGCAGGTCGATTTGAATTGCATCTTGCTGCCATATGCAGGTTGGAATTTCATAATCTGAAAATCGAAGAAGCATTGTGACAAAAACTCCCATGTAACCGGGACTTTTAACATGCTTCCCACGCCCCACCCAGTTAATAAATTTTAGGGTAAGAGGCATTTGTAGTCTTTTATATTGAACTGTGAAGAGCAGTGGAGTTGGGAATACTTATTTAGTTTATCTTTCTCATCATTTGTCTGACCTACTTCTGTTATCTTTTTCTTTTTTCCCTCTTCTTTCTGGTAAGCTGTGACTGTGAACATGGATCTCAAAGATCTCTGTTCACAGTTTATTCCAATTTTATATTTCCTTAGACTTAGACAACACTGTAATATAATGCCATAGGATACCGTTATATAACGGTAGAGTTTTAGGTGTGTTGCTGGGCATTAGGCACATTGTAATAAGGTCTAATGTTTGTTAACTATTCTGCTTATCAATATCACGTTTCCATTATTTATATTCCAATCACTGAATGCTAAAGCTTGTATAATACATCAATCATTTTCAATCATTTGTTTACATGCATTATTGGGGCCTCAATCCATTCAAATATTTGCTTTAATATTATGTGGTAATAGTGATTAAGTTACGTCATTTTTATCTCAGCAATAACAAGTTCAATGCCTCCCACTGGACTGTCAATCATTTGTTTACATGCATTATTGGGGCCCCAATCCATTCAAATATTTGCTTTAATATTATGTGGTAGTAGTGATTAAGTTACGTAATTTTTATCTCAACAATAACAAGTTCAATGCCTCCCACTGAACTGTCGTTCCCGACAGTAGAGCTCAAGTTTTCTCGACAGTTAGGCCAGCCTTCTTGCATGTTTGGACATCAACTGTCGGTATAGGCAGATCTCGACAGATCATCTGTCGGTACCGACGGTTGTAGTCAGTTTTTCTCGACAGTTGAGTGTGTCCATGCCTTAGTGTGTTTCATTAAACTGCTACTTATGATACAATATCTTTAAGTTTATCCAGTAACCCGAGTGAGTTTTATGAATGCATCTTGCAGGACACAGGACTGATGGAGTTTGATTATTGTTTTCTAGAGGAGGCAAGGTTGCGGGCCCACATTTCACAGAGGAGCAACTTGAAGTATGTGAAGACAGTGATGGACGTTTTCGATGACCGACAGCGTGACGAGTTTCGAAACTCCCCATTTGGGTATCTAGCCGAGGTTGCAGAGATTCAATTCTCTGCCCAGCTCATCCAGCAGCTCGTGTTCAGAACCATTTGCACTGACAAGGTTAACGAGCTCTAGTTCAATGTGCAAGGCAACATGATGAGATTCGGTCTACAGGAATACACCCTTGTGACGGGGTTAAGATGCGGTGTATTCCCGGAGGGTGATGAGTTCGATCGAGTGCTGGAGAGGAGAAGGCTGAAGGAGAGATACTTCAAATCCATGGAGAAATATCGTTAGCACAACTCCAAACTACTATTGGCCGACATTCGACGGCCCGAGCCGACCGCTACAAGCCAGGGCTCGTGCTAATAGTCGAAGGAGTTTTCAATGCCCCTGATAATAACGTCGGAATTGATTTGCGTACACTATCTATTGTTGACGACCTAGATATCTTTTTTGCCTACACTTGGGGTAGAGTCGGCTATCGGCGTTTGCTGCACGGATTTCGGGGTTTCTGGGCAAAGAAATTTCTTAAGGCGAAGAGGAGGCAAGAGAAGGAGGTTACGTACACTATTCATGGATTTCCCATTGCCATGCAGGTACACAATGTTTTAAATACTAGCATATCATGCTTTATTTGTTTGCCATGATGTAGCATCGTGCGTACCATCTCAGTTATTTTTTCTGTTTGTCTTGATGGAACATGTTTGGGCGTACGAGGCAGTTCCCGAGATTGGGAAGCGTTTTGGCCAGAGAGTTGGGGAACAAATGCCACGATTGCTTAGGTGGTCCGCACGAAAACAACCACAGCATCGTACGTACGATGCATTCTTCAAGAACGTGTGGGTATGGATACCACGTGTTACTTTTGTTATTCACGTTTCGTGTCATTCCTGAATCTTTTCGTTTCTAATGTATAACCGTACATTGCAGTTGCATGTGTATGCCACACTTCGTCCCACCGACGCTGAGGCGGAACAGCAGTATTTCTCCACTCTCGTGCCGTACGATGATCCTCCGGTGCCTGTGCTGGATAAGATTGCCAGGAACGTTGTGGGGCCGCAGTTTAATGCATCACACGGAGGTAGTGGAAGTGGGGGCCAGTTGGTGAGGCAGGAATCCGATGACGGAGTCTCGAGCAGAGGAGGTGGTGAGGATGACATGTCTGGAGATGAAGGTGCCGATGCCGAGGAGAGTGGCGAGGGCGCCAGTGAGCGATCCAGCGTCGGTGCGGATACTTGTAGAGGGCAGACCGGTGCGTCTTCCACACCTCCAGCGACCGACGTATCTTCTCCAGTGCGAGGGCCGACGATGGAGACACGGCCAGTTGGCACATCCGGATCAGGCGTCACCAAAGAGGAGGTGGAAGAGATGTTGTTCGACCAAAGAATTCTCTTTGAAATGCGACTCCGCACCGTCAAGCTTGAAATCGAACAGCACGTGACATTCGAATGTAAAAAACTCCGAGCTTTCTTTGCAACCCTCGTGGCCCCACCTGCTCCGACCCCCGTTCCAGCCGCGATGCCCGCCGATACCGAGGGTGGCGTTTCAGGTAGCATTCCGCAAGATATGAATGTTCAATACATAAACCGTTTGGTTTATAATTTTCACCCATGTTTGACAGTAGCACATGCACCTGTAGCTAACATTTTTTCCATACGACGATTGCGAGTTAGAAATACGTGGAGGAGAAATGGAGCATTCCCCAGACGAGCAAGACATGCGAGCAGATACAGGAACTGCACATGTACAAGGTACGTGGGTTATTTATGAGCACATTGAAACTTGTTATTTGACGGACTTTGTATGTTGTGGAAGTTGGGAAACCTAATGTATTCACACAGTTTTCATGTTCTCATCAACAGATGGAGAAGACATCGCGGCTCGACCGGACAACGTACACGACCCACTGCCCGTAGCAACCGACGAACAGATAGGTACGTTGTCATGTGCTACTATTTTTCCCTACTATATTCGATGTCATCTACTTCCGTTCTGACTTCATGAAAATGCAATAACATATTCCTGTGGTGTGATTGTGGTCTCCAATTAGGTGGAGGACAGATGGAGCCGATATTTGCCGTCCCGGATTTGAACGGTAACATGGGAATTATTTTTCTCATTTTCTTTCTTCCTGTACGCTTCCATTATCTTCCAACTGCAAACGTCCAACACATATGCAGTTACAAATGTGTTGTAATGTCAGATGGAGGAGCCATGGAGCCCTCACATACGGGCCCGAGCAACGATGCCGACTTACAGGGTTGCGATGTTACGGATGGTGATGGTAAGTTCATTCTCTGCATCACTTATTGTATGTTACGTATGCTACGTGAAGGGAATTTATGGTCACTAACTCCCCCCTCCTTTTAAATTCTCGTAGGCGATCTCGCTGAAGTCCCTGTTCCCGCCAGTGTAGCCGAACCAGGACACGGAGTTCATACGACGAGTCGGCGCTAGGCACGGGTGCGACGTCCAGCTCGTGCGGCCAAGACTCCATATACAAGGGCGGCGAAGCGAACGAAGAAGTAAAAGGGATGTGAACTGTGGGGACAGCACGACGGTGGTGTTGTAGTTGGTAATACCCTGTCAGCGATTTCGTGAAGGTGGTGACGGATGTTAACATGTTGGATAAATAACTTTTGTTTGAATTCGTTTTACATTACATTTTCATTACTCTTGCGTACCATGGTGATACGTGGACAGATTCCTCATATTTTATTTTGTTTGGCTGATCGCTAGTTGTAGTGTTTATGAATTGTGTCTGGTATTTTACCTTTGTCGATTCTATCAATCAGGTTCGTTTTGTTGTTCGGTATATGTTTTTTTTGGACATATTGTGTGCGCTTATTTTCTCTTGGAGGAGGGGAACATGCGTATGCAACATGCCAATTTCCCGAAATGCTTTGTAACTACTGTTTTCTTGATATTGTTGATATTCGATCCAATCTTATTATAGATGTAGTAATATACTTCGAGTCTTTAAGATTTTCTAATTTGTGTTACGCTTCTTACACTCGTGTTGGTTACATTACATAGGGAATGTTATATTTCATAAATTTATGTAGTGGTATCTAGTTTTCACTATAGCTTTAATCGGGGACGATATTATTATGATAAATTCTCAAACTAAGGCATTAAGGCACATACATGAGATGCAACGAGAAGATGAGTCGTTACAACTGTCAAGAGCATGAGAACCACGGTAAAAAGTAATTCATAAATCAATGAAATTAGTAAAAATAATTATTTCGTTGTTCGTCTTCCATGTGTCTTGCGATGATGACCTGTACGTGTGAGGAACTATACCATTACAACCATGGCAACTTAAAAGTAGCAATTAGATTGAGCAGGTTTTTGTTGCAGATATGCACACTTTTCCTTATTTGGGCACATGATTAAAGAGTGTTTAACATTGTACTAAGTATGGGGAAATGGGGGATAAAGGTATACTTCATTTATTCAACCATCACACCAATTGCATTTCAAATTTACTAGGAGAATTGACTTGGTTGTTGGGTAGATGGAGACCATAATTGTTTCCCCCTTCAATTTGCTTATAAAAAGTGTGGGACTTCATTCTCACTTACAAACAAGTTCCTTCAAGACCATTGTCACCCATTCACCTTCTCACAGACACTTATCATTCCTTTAGTACTACTATACGTTCACGTAATGAGTTCTTCCACAGGAAGCAACGAACCGTTGAACATGAACGAGCCACTGCCAGTTCTTGGTTCATCTCCGCTTTTTCCAATTTATATTTCGCAATCACCGAATGGAGTCCTCAATGAGGAGTTCGAGCTGGATGCCGGATACGAGGGGGATTCCGACGATGACGACGAATGGATGGCGTACGATCCCCCAAATGAGGTCATTATCATCTCTTTCGACGAGTCAGGTGAGGATAGCGGGGACCATGGTTCAGTTGTCGACGACGACTAATGTGAGACCCATGGAATGTAGTGAATAAGTACTGTATAGTAAGGTATTTTGTAGGGATGACCTTAGTTAAGACAATACCAAAAAGTCCATGTGAACATGTCTCTAACATGCAATTCGTGGCATGTTTTTTGCGTTTTTCGGTCGAACTGTCGAGAATTACTGAGACTATCTGTCGGGGACGACATGTCAACTGTCGGGCAGTATCAATAAAATGTACAAAAATGGTTATGTATTTTGCAGTATGTAAAACGGCTATTGTGAAAGGTGTGTATCTTGGACTAACTTTAATCCATGATTTACGATGATGCAAATGATTGTACATTTCTTCGGGATTCAAGATTGCGTTTTGCACTACCTTTAATTTCGATTTAAGATGATGCTAATGATAGTAAATCTGTAGGGGATAGAAGATTGCGTTTCGAAATGGGAAAAAATATATATGTACAGTATCGAACATTTTTCGTTCTCGTGTTTAGAGGTCACAACATGTATGTGTGACGCAGACCGTGAGTGCAGTGCAAGGTTTCGTCAACTGTCGAGAATAAGTAACACATCTATCGGGGCCAATATTTGAACTGGGCGGGATGTTTACTACGTGCTGGACAGACAGTGAAATCTTTATGTGCACAACAGGATGCGCAACATGCAAGAACATTAATGATCACAAACTGTAAATCGTAACTTCATAATGTTCGATGTAGTACGGAATAATTAACATACAACGTCTATAAACCTGCAAATCTTGAAGGAGCATGTGATACACGGGGGTTTGAACACGTGGTCCGATTATGACCGACTCTACCACAACGGGTACATTTTCTGGTAGACCATGCATACTCATACCTAGAACGCTTACGGCGGGTTGGTGGTCTACCTGGAGGACGACGTACGAGTGGTGGGAAAATAGGAGTACATGTAATTAAGCTCGGAACAACCCAATCCACTTCCCTCGGAACATGATATATAGTTTCGCTGTAGGCACCCTTCCAGTAGTCCAATAAATAATAACGGGAGCAAAGCTCGTACAACGTCTTCCCTCTAAAGCAAGCAGCACGACTTGCATGAACACATGGCATACGGTTTAGTTGGAACTCACGACATGTGCAGGTTTCTTCGGACAAGTCAACTATGTCCGTGTCGTTGGATTTTCCAACCTGCGTCAAGTTGTTTGTCAGGGCATGGGCTTGAAGCCTAGTTCCATTTTCGAAAGTCGTCCGTAGCTCGTTCTCCATTCTTGGTGTCAATAAGGTACTGCATTCTTCCGCATTTGCTCGACGTTCGTAAAACCACTTTTGCATAATACTCCGAATGTGTTTAACCAAGCAGGTTATCGGTAACGACCGGACATCTCTCAACATCGAGTTCAACGACTCTGCATTGTTGTTTGTCATAATATTGTAACGGTGTCCAAGAAATAGTGCTCTGGACCAAAATGAATATCCCGCTCGCTCTAAGTACCCGTGCGCTCTTTCGCTCACTCTACGAATCTGTCCCATGAGTCGTTCGAAGTCCTCGACCCGAAAAGTTGTAGCAGCTCGTTTGAATAGAAATAATAGGCTTGCGTTGTTATACCGCTGTATTAGTTTCTTTTCCATATGCCATATACAACAACCATGCCGAGACGAAGGAAACAACTGAGAAATAGCTTTCTGAATACTCTTTTTCCTGTCTGAAACGAACACGAGTTCTTCGGAATCCCCTATAAGGTCTTTCAAGTTCGACAAAAACCACTTCCACGATTTATTGGTTTCAGCATCCACGATCCCCCATGCCAACGGATAAATCTGTTTGTTACCATCTTGGGCAGTTGCCACTAGGAGTGTACCTTTATATGGACCTTTCAGTGACTGCCGTCCACACAAATAACGGGTCTCAAGTACTGCATGTATCCACGAATGCTTGCACCAAAAGCTACAAAGAAGTAACGAAACCTATTACAACAATCAACTTCGATGTGGGTAACGGTCCCCGGGCTACTTTCTCCTACGACGTGACAGTACGAAGATAATTTCTGAAAACTGTCCCTTGGTGTACCATGTAGCATATTTAAGGCATGGAGCTTCCCCCTACGTGCTTTGCTATAACTGATTTTCACACCAAACTCACGTTCCATATCACGTGCAATATGAGTAGGCGGATATGATCGGTATGGAGTATCCAATTTTCCCAAAATGTGCTCCGCAATTACAGCACTAGTGGCATGCCGATGTGCGTTACGACGAAAATCAAGGGAACATGTGTGAACTGCAACGAACTTACGGATCATGAAGATTGCAGACTGCTTGACAGTAGAAGCACGTAGCATCCACTTGCAATTATCATCCACACAGACAACTGTTAACATTTTCAAGCTTAACCTGCTTACCCGGAATTGGAACTTCTCTTGCAAAGCAAGTACATGAAGCTTCGAGTACAACTGTTTCTTGGTAAAAAATATTTGCTTCTCGGCGAGAACTGATGTATTTGCAGCTGTAATCCACTCATCTCTGCACGAACGTCTGGAATTTGATGACATTGTCTCGTCTATTTCAGCAATAAAAGCACGATCTGCACCATGTAATGGGTTCTCTAAGTGTTCGGCGGATGCTGCAGCCTCTATACTCTCAATTGGAGGTTCGGGTCGTTCGGTTTGCGACACACTGTGGTGATGATTCATCTCGTCATGTTGTACATTCGGTGGACATTCCGTTGGGCCGAACAAGCTCCCTTCACAGTTTGCATCTGTTGCCATACCAACAATTGGGAGCTCGGATACCAAATATGTGATGCAGAGTGCAGTTTCCTTATGAACAGATATGTACCACTGTAGATCCTCATCGTCGCGTATCTCTGCCGGAGGTAGATTCAAGTTCGGGACTTTGAATTTCAATTCGATTGCATTGCGGGATTCAACGATACCAAGTTTCTCCTTCAATCGTAACAGAAGTTCTGCTACGGTAATACTTCTCGACACTAAAATGGAAGTGGTTTTGTCCCCTCTCCACTTCCATTCATCATCTGAGTGAACGAAGTTTCCTCCATGCGACACGATGAATCTAAAATCGTGACTCATACATGAAATGTTAGGATTGCAAAAGTGAGAATTCTGCAGATTCATATATCGACATTTCATAACATCAAATTGGCACACGAAAACACTTACATCCATGTACTACCAAAGATATAAAAGATGATCAGTTTTCAGCTGTCGAAATCGACAATTACATTTTCTATCCCGACAGTCATTAAATGTCGAGCTCGACAGTTAAAATGTCTAACCCGACAGTTTCCAAGATACCACTCGACAGTTCTACTGCCATAACTTTCGAGAAAGATAAATTCCATGTGCTTCACTGTTTGACGAATTTATTGAAAACGGTAAAGGCCATAATAAATTCTGAACTACAATATCACTGTATCTTTTTAGAAATGAACAAGATATCACTTAATGTTCATTAAATGTTTAATTATATATGGAATACTTCACATTTTCTATATAATGTTGGTATAATTTTTCTTTCTAAAATATACCAAAAATTTACTACATCAATGAATAAGAGATTGAAAGGGTTCATTTAAATATGATCATATTGTATTGAAAAATTAAAGTAGTCAACTATGACATGAGATGAACTTTTTTCTACTACCTTACCTTTCAAATTTGTCAATGACTTTCCTTGTTTCCTTGTTGATGATGGAGTGGAGATGATGAAGAAGAAGAAGCTCTTTCAATTCGTGTGTGTGTGTGTGTGTGTGTTTTGTAAAGATTTCACCCCCTTTTTAATCAAAAAAATCTTATTATACAATATAATATCATATCTTCAATATTAAATTTAAAGCAAAAATAAATTAATCACATCATAACATTAATTGCATTCAAATCAAGCATTTATTGCTCCAAAAAGGTGTTAAAGGATAAAGTGAACATTTTGTAGGGAAAAATTGACATTCTTGAAAGAAATTGGTGAATGTCCAAATTTTTTTTGCATTTTCAATTTTAGTGACATTTGTGTAAATTCCCCAAACTATTATGGCAGGGGGACAATAATTGAGAAAAAGGCTGAAGCCTGAAGGAGACTTCATTTTCCATGCACAATAATCCACGTAATTTTTGCATCTGTGGTCCAATCGAATTCCTAATTTGTCCTAGAACTATTAGGCCATGTTTTATAAGCATGAATTTCATAGAAAATGGAATTTGATTCCCACTCTAAATCAAAAATGGATATTTGATAAGTTTTTTCTTAAAGAATTCATTTTCCCACTTTCATGTCACATAAGTCATTTTCAACCAAATTGATGAAAATGAATGCTCACTAGCTATTGGCCATTTATTTTTATTTTTTATACAATGAAAATAAATTATATCCATAGTGATGGCAATGGGTCAAGTCGACCTGGCTCGATCCTTTAACCCACAAGCTCGGCTCGAGTTCGGGCTCGTGGCTCATGGAAGAGAGCCGAACCCGAGCCGAGCTCGGGCTCGGCTCAGCTCGTTGCTCGGGAGCTAGCTCAGCTCGGCTCACGAGCTCATGAGCCACGAGCTCGCGGGTCGAGCCGAGCCGAGCTCACGAGCGGCTCGTGAGCTCGTAATTTTTTTAATTTAAAAAAAAAAATTTTTGGGGTAAATTTGCATATTTTGAACAATTTTTTAAAAAAATTAATATTTTTTGACGAATTGAGCCAAATGACGAGCCCAAGCCGCCCACGTGCCGAGGTTTGATGAGCCGAGCTGCTGAGCCGACGAGCCGCTCGACCCGTTTTGACATCCCTATCTATCCCTAATTGCAAAAAATAAATAAATAAATAAATAATATTTTTTTTTTTTTTCTTTTAATTTACAATTTTCATGTAAAATAAAGTCAAACGAACACCAAAAAATAGATGTTTTTCTTGATTTTTTTTTATTTTTTTGGCAATAGAAACAAATTTCATCCCCAATACCAGTAAATTCTGTCCTTTTAATTGACAATTTTCATATAAAATAAAGCTAAACGAATACCAAAAAATACTTTTATTTCAATATTTTTCACGTGAAAAATTATAACAATCAAACACAATAATTGACAATTTTCAGTAAAATAATTTCTAGACAATTCAATTTCTTGAAATTCATTTTTTTTAACTCAAATTCCATCTTTACAATCAAATAGATCCGGGGACAATAATTGGGAGAGCGGCTGAAGGAGACTTCATTTTCTATGCACAATAATCCACGTAAATTTTTTGCATCTTTGGTCCAATCGAATTCCTAAGTTGTCCTTGAACTATTATATTATTACAGGGGGGACAATAATTGAGGGAAAGGCTGAAGGAGACTTCATTTTCTATGCACAATAATCCACGTAAATTTTTTGCATTTTTGGTCCAATCAAATTCCTAATTTGGTCCATTTTCTATTAGGCCATGTCTCATAAGCATGAATTTCATAGAAAATGGAATTTGATTTTCACTCTAAATCAAAAATGGATGTTTGATAATTTTTTGCCTGGGGAATTCATTTTCCCATTGTCATGCCACCTAAGTCATTTTCAACCAAATTGATGAAAATGAATTCTCACTAGCTGTTGGCCATTTTTTTTGTTTTACAATGAAAACAAATTCTATCCCTAGTTGTAAAAAAAATATTTTCTTTTAATTGACAATTTTCATGTAAAATAAAGTCAAATGAACACTAAAAGATATATTATTTTTTTGAATTTTTTTGGCAATAGAAACAAATTTCATACCCAATACCAGTAAATTCTATCCTTTTAATTGACAATTTTCATATAAAATAAAGTCAAATGAATACCAAAAAATACTTATTTCAACATTTTTCATGTGAAAAATTATACCAATCAAACACAATAATTGACAATTTTCAGTAAAATAATTTTTAGGCAATTTAATTCTTTGAAATTCATTTTCATTTTATCCAAATTTCATTTTTACAATCAAACGGAATGGGAGGACAATAATTGAGAGAAAAGCTGAATGTGACTTCATTTTCTATGCACAATAATCCACGTAAATTTTTGCATCTTTGGTCCAATCGAATTCCTAAATTGTCCTTCATTTCTTCCCTACTAAGAGCATCTCGAATACATCATGCAAACTGCTAGCTCACAGAAGAAACAGGAGAAAGAAATAGGAAACTTAAATTCTTCTTACTCACTCCATTTATTAGAGCATCAAGATCTAGAAGAACTTCTTCATAATGTCTTTTAATTTCTTCTGCTTCAACTAGAAAGAATCGCACATAGTTAAGAATTCCATCTAAATTGAGAAGCTTTGTTGCATTGAGTGACACAATAGGATTAGATTTAGATGTGATTTTTATTTTAGAAAAATAAAGGAAACCTAAACAAAAATAAAGAGTTATAAATAGAACTCGATGGAGAACAAATTTTGACTTGAGTGCCTATTCATTATATATCATTGCACATACTATGAAAATCTTTCAACTTACATGCTACCTAAATAATAATCCATTCTTTGCATTGAACATGCTCTGATATTTCACTTGTTATTTCCTCGTACAATCTTCAACTTAAGTTCCAATCTTCTTCCTATCTATAACGAAGAAAATTTCTTCATCAATTTCCTAATTTCTCAATCAACCCCTTCACGTCAATGAAAATATGGCTAAAAAATTTAGAATATCGTTTAGTATACCAAAAAAAAAAAAAAATAATAATAATAAATAAATAAATAAATAAATAAATAAATAAAAATAAAATTATTATTAAAATAATTGATAAAAATAAAAAGGTTGCATCCCTGATGGTAGCCAAAGCCCTTGAACTTCTTCCAGTGAGAATTTATAGGAATTATTTGACTAATTAGTAGACTTTATGCCTTGAATTGAGTAGTTGTGTAAATTAATATAATAGAAGCCCATACGGTATTCCTTTATTAGAATTCATTCTCTCATTTTTTGTCCATTGTAACTGTGGGGAATAAAACTACCTTCAATTGAAACAACGAAAAAGTAAGCTCCAAATCAATTGAATAACAATAATCAAATCAATGAAAATGAGCAAGAATAGAACTTTCATATCAAAATCACGATTGCAGCAATTGGTGGAATTATAGGGCTCAGATTTAACAACCTAAGATCACAACCCCATACTCGATAGAACCAAGAAATCTCTGAGACCACAGAAGAATCGCCATAAGGAACACAATAAAAAGCAAGCAAAGAGCATCCACAAAATTGGTAGAAGCCAGTGAATCACACCACGCGAAGGTGCCAGAGGTCGTTGAGTGCCGACGTCTATCGCCGATAGAGGGGGAGAGGCCGTGTCACAAAGAAGAAGGCTTGGTCTAAATAATAAGAGGGTCGAGCCCCTAATCGCCCTAATTTCCAATAGTGAGATTCTTGGTCTCTCTCAATTCTTTGGGCTAACAATTGAAATCTTGGGTCAACGTAATTAATATTATTCAATAATGGGCTTTTAACAAAACCTATGAATTAAAGCCGACCCAATTAATCATTATCGCTAGGGTTCGTATTTGATATCAAATACCTAACAAACCTCCACCTTGAAGTCAAATACACATGCAAAAGAAAAAACTAGTTTAGCAGTTGCTTAATGTGATTTCAAACAAGATTAAAATGTTACATAGGTTTATTGATGTTTAGAAATGTAAGACAACTTTTAAACTTTATCGAGGGAGCACCCTAGTGCCAATATTAGCAGGATTATAATCTAAATGCACTTTCTCGAGTTTTATCAAATCTCGAGATATTACATCTCTAATAAAATAAAATCTAACATCTATATATTTAGTACATTCGTGAAACAAAGTATTTTTACCCAGTTGGATGACATATTGACTATTAGAGTATACTATCACATTATCACTTAAAACACCCAATTCATTAAGTAAACCCTTAAATCACAAAAAGCTTCTTTAATAGTTTTCGTGGCAGCAATATACTTGGACTTAGTAGTGGATAGAGCAGCAATAATTTTAGAGTTGTGACTTCCAACTCATACAAGAATTACACAAAGAAAACACATAAGAAGATGTCAGCTTCCAAATATCTTTATCTTCACTATAGTTAGCATCTGTAAAACCTTTAATTTTCACATCCTCACCAATAGACTTATAAACTAACTGCTTATCAAAAGTACCCATCAAGTACCTAAGCAAACACTTTAATACTTCCCAATATTTGGGACCCAAGATTAGACATGTATCTACTCAATACACTAACAATAAAAGCGAAATATAGCCTAGTGCAGATCATAAGGTACATAATGGAGCCAATGACATTTGAGTAAGGAATTCTATTCATAAAATCATATTCCTCATCATTACCAGGTTATTGTTTTTTTAAAAAAATAAAATGTTTTCCAAGAGGTACAGAAACATGTCAATCATGCCAAATTTCTTCAAAATTTTAAGCATATAAGGAGTTTGATACACAAATAAGCAAAAATTAGATCTATCCCTATCAATCTCCGTACCAAGGATCCCCCTAGCATATCCTAGGTCATTCATGTCATTTTCTTTACTTAAGTACCTCTTAATCTTGTTTACCATTTTCATGTTAAGTTTAATTAATAACATGTCATCCACATAAAGTAACAAATGCACAATCTTTATTAGTGCTAGTAATATAATGGTCAAATTCATTCATCTTAAAACCAATAGAAGGCGCAAACGAATCAAACCTTTTATAACATTGATGTGCAGACTATTTTAACCTATTGAGAGATTTCTTTAAAAAAAAACAATCATGATTAGGTTTATCTTTAATTTCAAAATAGGTTGATTTATAAAAACTATTTCATCAAGATCACCATGCCAAAAATAATAATAAAAAAAAAAAATTTTGTCATCAGGTTGTGCAAGTTTCCAATTATAGTTAGGAACAAATGTAAGCATGACCCTAATATTGGTATACTTAATAACAGGTGAAAAAATTTCATTGTAATTTGCCCCATCCTTCTATGCGTACCCTTTGACTACTCACCTAGCCTTATATCTCATGGGCTCACTCTCAGTGGTTCCCTTCTTTATCTTGTAAATCCATTTGCATCCTGTTAGAATTAAATGAAAAATATTGAATAGAAGTAATGAAAAATATTGAATAGAGTCTCTTCATATGTTGTAACTCAAGTCCCTTCATTTTTTAACTCCTTTATCAATAAATGGCTTAACTCCTTGATTAATGAGCTAGCTTTTCCTCCATTGGTATAAATAGAAATCTCTCTAGGTTGGAAAAATACAAATGAAATGCAAGCTTCTTCCTCTAAGCAGCAATCTTCTTTTTCTTACTTTCAAGTTCTTCCTTGTGCTTATAATTTCTTTATGAGATAGAGTATATCACAACTAGTTCGCAGGCGGTTAACGTACTGCAGCGTGAACTGACAACCGATTGTATCCTGGGAATCGAACACCGATCCAAACCTCTTGCACTCCGGTGAGGCAACGAATTTGATTTAAGGAAACTGTGAATACAAAGGCCTTCAGTTTGATTTGATTCTCTAATATTTACCTACAAGCTTAAATCGAATTGACTTTAGTAAATCAAATTTTGTTCATTAGTTTTGTCAAATTTTTCCAGTTCATGGTTTTTGCATGATTTCTAATTCATTTTAAATGATTGTTAAGTTATTAATAATTTGACAAAATAATCCGTTCTTCAACTCTGCAGTTTTATTTTCTGAACAGATAACTTGATTTCGAATTTATATACAACTTTACAAACTTATAATTATTCTAAATTATTTGTTGCTTGTTCCGGTTCAATGGCGTCACATGGAAATAACGATTTGAACAACGGAAGCAATACTGTTGGTACCGGTGTACCAAATCCTACAATGACTGTTGTTAACCCTATGGAGACCACAACTGACATTTCTCCCATTGACGAGATAATTGGAGGCGGAATTCCTCATGTTGGAGTGAACCCAACTTTGCCTTCGGCTGCGGCCTCGACAATCCAGTTTGGCACAATACCTTTGCCAGTGCCTAGGGCTACGACTTCGGTACATTTGCCATCGTTTCCAGCTCCATTTTCGGTGAATCATGCAATTCGACACGATAAGTTTGCTGGTACTGATTTTAAGACATGGCAGAATAAGATGGTATTCTATCTCACAATGTTGGGCCTTGCACGTTTCCTCACTGAGTATGTCCCTATCGTGGCTGAAAATGACACTGACGTGCATAGGCGTGCAGCTTGGGACGCTTTGAAAAGTGCTGATTTTTTGTATCGCAACTATGTCTTGGATGGCCTACAAAATTCTATGTATCACGTATATGTGGTAAAAAAAGTCTGCTAAGGAGCTCTGGGAGTCCTTAGAAAAGAAATACAAGACCGAGGATGCCGGATCTAAGAAATTCTTAGCCAGTGGGTGTATAGACTTCGAAATGGTTGATTCACGTTCAGTGGTGAGCCAAGTGCAAGAGTATCAAGTGCTTTTGCAAGAAATGCATGCTGAGGGTCTGACCATATTAGAATCTCTACAGGTGGCTACTGCTATTCACAAGCTACCTCCTTAGTGGAAGGCTTTCAAAAGCTATTTGCAGCATAAGAGGAAAGAGATGTCTTTCGAGAATTTAATTATCAAGTGCGCATTAAGGAAGATAACAAATGGGCTGAACGTAAGTCAGAGAATTCTTACTCTGAGAAGGCTAATGTATTGGAGTACGGTCAAATTTCTGGTACTAAGAAAGTTCACTCCTTTAAAGCCAAACAGGGTAATGGAAATCGAAAAGATAAAAAAAGGGTACGAAAGGGTCTCGGTTGAAGCACGCAGGTGGGGTAGGAAAGAAACCTAAGTTCCAGTTCAATGGAAAATGCTTCAATTGTGACAAAGTTGGGCATCGATCAACAAACTGCCGTCAGCCTCGGAGGGATAATAAGCAGCGTCCTCAAGCTAATATGGTTGGAAATGAGAGAGATCATCTCTCAGATGAAATGTCTGAGCTAAATCTCACGACGGTGATTAGTGAGGTTAACCTGGTGGGGTCTAACCCAAAGGAGTGGTGGCTGGACACTGGGGTCACTTGCCATGTCTGCTCCAACAGGAGCATGTTCACTACTTTTGCACCAGTTACAAATGGTGAAAAGTTGTTCATGAGAAACTCTGCAACTTCTGAAGTGCTTGGTAAAGGCAATGTGATCCTGAAGATGACATCTGGCAAAGAGCTTACTCTGACTAATGTGCTGTACGTGCCAGAGATTCGCAAGAATCTGGTCTCTGGGTCTCTTCTAAGCAAGAATGGGCTCCGCATGGTCTTTGAGGCGGATAAGCTGGTGATTACCAAAATAGGAGTTTATGTTGGGAAAGGCTATATGACTGATGTCCTGTTTAAATTGAATGTAATTGCTATAACCCCAACTGTTATGAGTAATGAGAAAACTCCTTCTATTTACTTGCTTGAGTCTCCTAATCTGTGGCGTGGTAGATTAGGTCACGTAAATTACAATGCTTTACGTAGACTAAGCAAACTAAATTACTTTCCTAGATTTCAAATTGATTCAAATCATAAATGTGAAACATGCGTTGAATCTAAGCTTACTAGGTCTTTGTTTCATAGTATTGAAAGAAGTATTGAGCCATTGGGACTAGTCCACAATGATGTATGTGATTTGAAATTTGTCCAAACACGAGGCGGTAAAAAGTATTTTATTACTTTTGTCAATGATAGTACGATATATATTTATATGTGTACTTGCTTAAAAGCAAAGAAGAAGCTATCGATAAATTTATTCTTTATAAGAATGAAGTTGAAAATCAACTTAGTAAGAAAATAAAGGTGCTACAGAGTGATTGTGGTGGTGAATATGAATCATTATTTGGTGAATTTTGTGCTAAACATGGAATAATTCACCAAATTACTGCACCTTATTTACCTCAGCAGAACGAAATATTTGAGCGTAAAAATAGAACTTTAAAGGAAATGATGAATATTATGTTGATTAGTTCTGGATTACCACAGAATATGTGGGGAGAAGCTATTCTTTCCGCAAATTACATCTTGAATAAAGTGTTAAGAAAGAATATGGATAAGACTCCGTATGAACTTTGGACAAATCGGACACCTTCATATAAATACTTATGAAAGTGGGGGTGTCTTGCTAAAGTTGTGGTGCCTCCTCTTAAGAAGGTCAAGATTGGACCTAAGACAGTTGATTGTGTGTTCATTAGTTATGCACAAAATAGTAGTGCATATAGGTTCCTTGTGCATTATTCGAATGTACCTGATATTCATCCGAATACGATTATGGAGTCGGGAATGCACAATTCTTTGAGAATATATTTCCTTGTAAGTTTCCTAAAAAGTTAACTCCTATTAAACGGACAATGGAATCTTCTGCTTCTGGCAACAGAAAAGATCCAGTTGAAGAAAGTGAGGATGAGCCTAAACGGAGCAAAAGGACCAAAACTTCTAAGACGTTTGGCCCTGATTTTCTCACATATTTGATGGAGAATGATCCTCAAAGCTATAAAGAAGCTGTATCTTCTCCAGATGGTGATTTGTGGAAAGAAGTCATCAAAAGTAAAATTGATTCCATTCTACAGAATCATATCTGGGAGTTAGTAGATCTTCCACCGGGCTGTAAGCCTTTAGGCTACAAGTGGATCTTCAAGAAGAAGATGAAAGCGGGCGGCTCTATTGATAAATATAAAGCTCGGCTAGTAATCAAAGGTTATAAGTAAAAGGAAGGCATAGATTATTTTGATACTTATTCTCTTGTGTCGAGAATAACTTCTATCCGGATGATAATTGCTATTACGGCCTTGCGAAATTTGAAAATACATCAGATGGATGTAAAAATAGCTTTCCTAAATGGAGATTTGAATGAAGAAATCTACATGGAGTAACCAGAGGGGTTTACAACTCTAGGTCAAGAAAGGAAAGTTTGTAGACTGGTTAAATCGATGTATGGTTTGAAGCAAGCACCTAAGCAATGGCATGAGAAGTTTGATAATGCTATGTTTTCTAGTGGTTTTAGAATCAACGAGTGCGACAAGTGTGTATATGTCAAGGACACTAATGATGGATATGTCATGCTATGTCTATACATCGACGACATGCTCATTGTCGGTAGCTCTGAAAAGATTATCAAAGTCACTAAACTCGAAATTTTACATGAAAGATATGGGTCTTGCGGATGCCATTTTGGGAGTATAAAATTACTCGAACACCAAATGGACTTATGTTATGTCAATCTCATTACATTGATAAGATACTAGACAAGTTCAACAAGTCAGATACCACTGTGGCCAGGACTCTAGTGGATTTGAGTCTCCACTTATCCAAGAACACTGGTGATGGTGTATCACAGTTAGAATATTCTCGGATAATTGGGAGTTTAATGTATTTAATGACTTGTATGAGACCGGATATAACATACTCAGTTAGCAAATTGAATCGCTACACGAGTAATCCAGGTGCTGTCCACTGGAAAGCCATTTTTAGTGTGCTAAATTATTTAAGGCACACTCATGATCTTAGACTGCACTATTCTAGATACCCTGTAGTAATTGAAGGGTATGCTGATGCAAATTGGATATCAGATATGTCAGATACCAAGTCTACTAGTGTATATGTCTTCACTCTTGGTGGTGCAGCTGTCTCTTGGAAATCGTCAAAACAAACTTGCATCGCAAGATCTACAATGGAATCAGAGTTCATCGCTTTGGACAAAGCAACTGAAGAAGTAGAGTGGCTTTGCTAGTTTGTCGAGGATATTCCAAGATGGTCAAAGCCTGTGCCTGCAATTTGTGTTTATTGCGATAATCAATCAACAATTGGCAGGGCACAGAGTAATATGTATAATGATAAGTCTCGCCATATTCGAAGACGACACAATAACATTCGACAACTACTTTCACAAGGTATTATCACTCTGAACTACGTGAAGTCAAAGGATAATATTGCGGATCCACTACCCAAAGGGCTAACTCGAGAGCTAGTTGTAAAAGCATCAAGGGGAATGAGCTTGCAGCCTATGACGTTGAAAGGTATCATGGAGGAAACCCAACCTAGCTGAGTGGAGATCCCAGGATCTTGGTTCAAAAGGACAACTAAAACATGTATATTTGTGTAAATCATTGAGAATGTTCTCCTTCTGCTCATTCCTATGGTGCTCACAGTGATTGGAAGATGCAGGTTAAGCTATGCTTTTAATGACCATTAAGCGTTGTTGTGAAAAATTGAGTTAAGAGGTCACCTATGTGAGTGTGAAGTGGGGCCGCTTCTATAAAGATTGGCAAGGCTACATCCTTGAAAAAACACTTGCAGAACCAGGCGACATGTTCATGGCCAAAACGAACACAACAGTAAGAACTATGCTATGACTAGAATGGTCCTGTGTGAGATCTATTGTCTTGGTTTACACAAATGGCGAAACAGTTCAAGGCATCAGATCCACTGGTTTGCTAGTAATTCCCGATAGGTTTCACAAGGGAAGGTTCAAAGCTAAAAGCTACCTATCTTATGCAGGATTGATTCGTTCTACTCTCTCTTTCCTCTTGAGTCTTAGTTTCCATTTTTCATTCATGTGGGGGATTGTTAGAATTGAATGAAAAATATTGAATAGAAGTAATGAAAAATATTGAATAGAAGTCTCTTCATATGTTGTAACTCAAGTCCCTTCATGTTTTTAACTCCTTTATCAATGAATGGCTTAACTCCTTGATTAATGAGCTAGCTTTTCCTCCATTGGTATAAATAGGAGTCTCTCTAGGTTGGAAAAACACAAGTGAAATGCAAGCTTCTTCCTCTAAACAACAATCTTCTTTTTCTCACTTTCAAGTTCTTCCTTGTGCTTATAATTTCTTTGTGAGATAGAGTATATCACAGCTAGTTCGCAGGTGGTTAACGTAGTGCAGCGTGAACCGACAACCGATTGTATCCTGGGAATCGAACACCGATCAAAACCTCTTGCACTCTAGTGAGGCAGCGAATTCGATTTAAGGAAACTGTGAATACACAGGCCTTCAGTTTGATTTGATTCTCTAATATTTATAGCTAGTTCGCAGGTGGTTAACGTATTGCAGCGTGAACCGGAAACCAATTGTATCCTGGGAATCGAACACCGATCAAAACCTCTTGCACTCTGGTGAGGCGGCGAATTCGATTTAAGGAAACTGTGAATACACAAGCCTTCAGTTTGATTTGATTCTCTAATATCTACCTACACATCCAACTATGGATTTATCCTTAGATCTAGGAACTAAACCCCAAGTATGATTCTTAGAAAGATAACTCATCTCTTCTCTTATGGAAGTCTACCATCCCTTACATTTTTCACTTCCCATAGCCTTCTCATACATATTCGAGTCCTTATCAACTAGTTCTTGATAACTAGTGTAAGCTATGGTATAATCGGACAACCTTTGGGGTTCCCTATGTGGTCTCATCTTTGTATCTCTATCCAATTGGCAATTAGCTAAATGGTCTTGGTCAATAGTTTGTCCTCTATAATATCCTCATCACCTTCTACTTCTATGTCAACTGGGGAGTCTTTCCTAAACAGTTTCTTGTTGTTCTTCACTCTCCATGCAAGGCATTTCAGACTCATTAAAGGTGACATCACGACTTATGATTATTTTCACACTCTTCTGGCTTCTATCTCACAATATATATCTCTTAAATCCCTCAATGTACGTTAAGAAGACACGTTTCGTTGCTCTAGGTTCTAGTTTTCCACCACTCTAATTAGAGAAAATAGCACAACCAAAGGTTCTTAGCAAAGAATAATTAGCACATTTACCATACATATTCTCATACGGCCTATCACCATTTAAAACGGTAGAAGGAGGCGGATTAGTTAGACAGTATGCAATCATAACAATTTCAGCCCAAAAAGATTTAGATATACTAGAACTCACACATCATATATCTAACTTTATTAAGTAAGGTAAGATTCATCCTTTTAGCAACCCATTTTGCTGAGAAGTGTAAGGTACAATCCTATGTCTAGTTATGCCAGATTCATTACACAAACTATCAAAGTTAGCATTATAAAACTCGAGACCATTATCAATATGCAAATATTATGCTTTTTTACCTATCTGGTTTTCTACCTTAACTTTCCAATTTTTAAAATTCCAAAAAGTTTCAAATATATCTTTCAACAAATTCACACACACATTTGAAGAAATAATCAATAATAGATACAAAATATTTCTTACCACCAAAAGTATGATTGCTCTTGGGATTCCACAAATCAGTATGAATATATTCTAATACTCTAGATATCTTGTGTGTGCTAGATGCAAATGATATCCTACAATGTCTTGACATGTGTTGATCTTAAAGTTTTCATAATAACAAACAAGTAATCTAGTTTACTTACAATTGAATTTAAGTGATTATAGTTTTCAAAGCATCTAATAGTTAATTTTGACTGGTTAAGAATTTAAAAGCAAGTAAACCTCAATAGGTTCATCTCTAGGGACATTAACATTAGCCTTATGGGGTTCACTTCCATTTGATCTCTCAACTTAGTTTTTCTTAATGGCACTTATGAAATATCCTAGTTTACCAAAACATAACATTTCCTCCCATTTTCCTTCTGTGATTTAGATCTACCCTTTCTTCTTGCCACCACCATTTTTCCATTTACCACCACTATAATAAGATCTACCCCTAATTTGGTGAATCTCTCCTATTTTCTTTCATCTTTCATCTCCCTCTCTGTACTCTTAAGGAAATCAATGACTACATCAGGTGCAAAGGTCTCCCACCCATATTTGACTCTACTCTTGACTTCTTTATACACATTACAAATAACATTCAATAGGACAATAGCTTAACTCATCGAAAATCTTATCAACATAATTTGTAATATCTTGTACAAATTTATTGAAAACATCAAGATTGTCATCCAATTATTTTCAAAGATCAATTTTGAAACTGAAGAAACTTTTGAAGTAAGAATAGTTTCCTTTTTTTCTCCCCCACGTCGCCACAATATCGTGAAGACTATGTCAAGTAAAGTTGTTTCAACTTTTTCTAATGTTTTTTAATTGAATCAGATAAATGTAAGATAATAGATGTATACAAAAGTTCATCGTATTCTTTTTCCGATCATCGGTTACAGTTGCAGAAAACAATCTATTAATAGCTCTTGACACTTTTTGTTGTACTAAAATCCCTTTCATCTTTTGTTGTCAGATAGAAAAATTACCTTTACCTTTAAAGACACAAAGTCAAAATGATATATATATATATATATATATATATATATATATATATA